>NC_041390.1:223191952-223237858 GCF_002162155.2 Triticum dicoccoides | reverse complement strand
GGCGACGGGCAGTGGCGGGCAAGGGCTTTGTCCAGGCCTAGATCAACCCGGGGCGGGCCACGGATAGGCTCCAAGGGCCGCGACGAAGTAGGGAAGGCAAGGTTGACGTGGGAGCGCAGGATTGGAGGCGAACAGCAGCTCAGGTGGTTCCCGGTGGCAGCGCGGCGATTGGGGCGGTGACAAGTGGCAACGGGGGAGTGGGCAGGCATGGAATTTGAGGAGGGAGGTGGAAGAAGGCCAGATTTGCCATGGAGATGTGTTTAATATAGTAGGGGCTAGGGTTTGAGGGTTTTCGGATCCTCCGATGACGATCGGATGGCTCCGGGCGGAGGAGAAGGGTAGTTGGGCTTAGGTGGGGCTAGAGGGTTGTGTAGGAGAGGCCTCGGGCTGAGAGGAAAGAAGAGAAAGCGGCCTTGCATGGGTTTTCGGAGACCGAAATGTCCGACGCTTGACCGACTATAATGCTGCTATAGTTATCCGTTGGTGCATCAAACGGACTCCGAATGCGATGAAATTTGGCAGGCGGTCTACCAACAACATAACAACACCGCATGCCAACTTTCATCCCATTCCGAAAACATTTTCCTACCACTTAGAAAATAATATTTCAGACGTGTTGCGGGCGCGTGCAAGTGTATTTGGACTCAGAACGGACAACGGAAGGAACTAGAAGACCCGGACGGATGCAAGTTTTGAAAACATGCAGATGCAATGCGGATGATGACATGGCAAAATGCAACACGCAAGAAGAAAGACATGGAAATGATGGCGAATAAAAGGGATACACCTAGCGCATCGGTCTCGGGGCGTCACAACACTCCTCCACTTATAAGATATCTCGTCCCGAGATTTAAGGATGGCACCGGATAGAAGCGGAAGAGCAAGAGGTAAAACAAAGTTGCTTCTTTGACAAAATAGTGAAACCAATGAACCTTGAGAGGTTAAACAAATTGAAAGAAGGAATCCAACAAAGATGCAAGAAGTTGAAAACACTTCGTTATAAAAGAGGAACAAGGAACATTACAAGAACCTTGTAGGTTGAAAGACATAAGAAAAGGGTTACAATGGACAAGAAGTACATGCAAGCACTCCAGTTGAAATGAGATGTACAAGGAACGATAAGAAAAATTACGACAACACTCCAGTTGGAAATGGAAGGCAAAGAATATGAACTTGGCAAAATGAAAGCACTTGGATGAGAGTCCGGTTAGAAGAGGAATGATAGACACAACACTCCAGTTAAAACAAGATAGATAAGTAATAAGAATGATATAATTTGGACAGCACTCCGACTGTAAATGGAAGGAATTTAACATGAACTTGACAAGATGAGAGGATACTAGATGAAATCAACAACACATTGCCTCCGGAACTATTGAAAGAATGGCACAAGGGGTAAGAAAGATTTCAGACAGCACTCCGGTTGAGAAGGGAGGCAAAACTTGATAAGATGAGAGAACTTGAATGGAGGACACGACACTCCGGTTGAATGGATAAGCAAAGGAAAGAACATGATCTTTGACAAAAATGGGATGATGGGTCGAAGAGTGCAACATCACAATGCCTCCGGAAGAAAGAATAGAAGATAGATCATTGGAATAAAAGAATGGAGAAG
This sequence comes from Triticum dicoccoides, assembly GCF_002162155.2. Lineage (NCBI taxonomy): Eukaryota > Viridiplantae > Streptophyta > Magnoliopsida > Poales > Poaceae > Triticum > Triticum dicoccoides. Next base: position 223,236,243 of record NC_041390.1, on the reverse strand, counting down.
AAAATGCCAACTTCTGCCACAAATGGGCCTCGAAAGCACCCTTCCAAGAAGGTTAAAACGGAGTTGTTGGAAAACCAACAACGAAACGAGTAAGCTTGTAGTGGGCTTATGGAAAACATCTCAAAACTGAGGTGAAATTCTGCCACTAACGGAAACAATAGATTGGATTGATTTCCACAAGGAGACGAGAAACTTATTTCACCGGGAGGATAAATGAAGAACTTGGGTCATTTATAAGCACCATAAATAGCAACAATCCTTAGGGAAAGCTTTAGGTGAAATATGACCCAAGATGACTCCAATGAAGAGATGATGACTTGCAAAGGATCTCATGAACGAATTGAAAATGATGGGTTTAAAATATGTCGTTCCGGACAACTTGTGAATCATGAAACACGAAGGGAAATTGTCAAGAGTGACATAACACCATCTCAAAAGATAAGGTAGAAAGAATTGCACTTCGAAATGCAAGATGAAGAATGTTTGAACTCCTCAACACAAAACATGTGTTGGGCACCATGTTTATTTTAGAGTATAGCTTGGCGGATCTTCGCTTCGAGAGAAATCTTGAAGAACAATTAAAGAATGAAAGAATCCTTGACGAACCACCATGAAGAACCTCCCTAAAGAACTCCGGTATGGTAATAAATGATTGGAAGGAGGTGATGGTTGAAAAGAACAAGATGAAGCCTTGCGATGATTTGGATGGAGCTTCGCGATGATATAATGCAGAAAACTTGGAACTCCGGAAAAGAAAAAGATGAAACACTAGAACCAAGAATGTGATATGATGAACAACTCCAGGAAGAAAGATGAATCACTATCAAGAATTTACTCATCATGAACAATGTCCGGAAGAAAAGAATTGAATCACCTCAAGGAAATAAGAATAAGATTTATTGTATGCTTATCCTTCATCAAATTAAATTGATGACGAGCAATGGATTTTTGGCATACTACTAATTCTCATCGAAAAGGATTAAGGAGAGATATAGCATAAACTTGAGAAAGGTCTTCAACGATCCACCAGTAGGATTTGGAAACAACGAATGAATTGATACGATAACAAAGGAAGAGAAATCTTGAACGAACCACCGTAAGAATTGAAAATGAATGTAGCAAAGGCACAATTCACTAGGAAGAATTAGAAAATGAACAAAGATACTTGGGGAAATTCATATACAAGAGAATGAAGAGATCAGGAGCCGACTAAGGAATACTTGAGCGATGCACCGGTTAGATTTGGAGAACGAGAGCTGAAAGCTGAGAATGAATAATTCTGAGATGATGGGCTCCAGAGAATTAAACTGAAAAGACTCCTGAATTGCTCTGAATGGGTGAAAAGAATTCTCACAATCGAAAACAATTATGAGAGGATGGCATAAAGCTAGAACCATGAATCTTCAAGAGAACGGATATGATTTGGAGAAAACTCTTCTTCGGTCTTCAATGCTGAGAATGATGACGAGAAACACCATCAAAATTATTGAGACGCCCCGGAACAATGAAAAATATTAATGTTGGACCAAAGATGAAAAGAATTTGAAAGAAATCTCAGAGAAGGCAATTGACTGATGAAAATTCATTCTTACGTCAAACTATGAAAAGAATTTGGGAATAGCCCCGGGAAAATTAGAAGAGTCAGGTAAGATCCTGGGAAAAGACCTATGGGTTAGGGCCCACTCAAAAGAAACACCGCTGGAAAAGATTGCTTAGGAAGAAATAATGCACCGGAAGAATTGCTTGTATGAGATAACAACCTCAAAATACCTTGAACGGATTGAGAATGGAAACGAATATTCTGAGATATCTATAGCACTCCGGAGAAGAAATAGAGGGAGATGAATAAATAGGAGAGCCTTGGATAGAACTTCCAACATGACAAAGCGTTTAAAAAAAGGAAGGGATATGATCAACACTGAAACTTGAATTGAATCCACATGAGAAGAAAAAGAATGAAGAATGATGAACTTGAAGCTTCCTTAGTATCTTCCTGAGAATCACCGGATAAGAACATTGACGGAAAAGGATGGAGAGACTTCCCATCAATAAAAAGGAAACTTGGTTAAGAAATCTGAGTTCTTGAATAAAAGGGCGGGAAGGCGGGAAAACAAAGACAACTTGGGGACGGATGAAACAAACAACATTGGGAAAACTAATAAGTGTTCTTGCGAATGGGGAAAATGATAGGATCATCTTGACGAGAAGTGAACCGGTCGGAAAAGAATTGACATGACAATCTCGATAAACAAGAAGGATTGCTATTCACATAGGAATATGAGAACACCGCTTAGGAAAGGTATGGAATCCACACTTGACTTCGAAGCAACTCGAATACCACAACTCAAAACAAAACAAAGGATTGGCTTAGAAAATAAGCCGGAACAAACATATGATATACCCCATATCATATCATGTGTCTGCTGGAAAGAATACCTACGTGATACTTGAATTCCCACCTAAAAACTCTCGAAACTTTCTGGTTATGCAATCTGGTGTTGGGGATACAGGGAGGCACAATATATATCACACAACTGACAAGCCCTACGCTCCAACTGTATCCATCCATCAACACATAACCAAGAAAACTCTGGAAATCGTGTACCTCAACCTTCGAAAAGCATCTGTTATATGAGCTATGGCAATACTCCCGAACTCCTGCCCCAATACTGGGTGGTGTCGAGGTTATCTCATCAAAAACTACATAAAATAGATTTTGGATGTCGGCGAACTCAGGTATTCCAGAACTGCAACGATAAAATTGTGACGACAACACCTCGGAGCTCAACTCCTTGGGACACTGCCACAACCCCTAAATGTCAGGAGGCACCAAGAACAATGTTTTCCTCACAAGAATTTCAGAACGATCCCAAGATACCCGCGTGATCCTAAAAAAATTCATGAAATTTGAGGAGAGGAAAGTCAAAACATCTACGCCAGGAGGCCTCACCAGAGCGACGAAGGGACTCAGGAGTAAAAAGAATCCTACTCTCTGATATATATATAATCCCAAGACTCAAAATATTTTTGTTCTAGACTCAACAACGTCAGCGATTCGATCAAGCAGGGGGCTCCTAAGTCGGGGATGGCTCTAATACCAACTTGTAACGCCAACGATGCGGCTATATCTCCCACGTGTCGAGGCACGACTTAGAGGCATAACCGCATGGTGGTTTTGTCGCCAGAGGGGTAATCTTCACACAATCCCATGTACTGAATAAGAAAGGGATAAAGAGTTGGATTACAATCGCCACTTCACACAAATAACAAGTTAAAAATACATCATCCAGAATGCAATCAAGGTCCGACTGCGGAACCAAAATGAAACAAGACAACCCCAAATGCTAGATCCCCGATCGTCCCAACTGGGCTCCACTACTAATCATGAGGAAACGAAACATAGTAATGACCAAGGTCCTCGTCGAACTCCCTCTTGAGTTCGGTAGCATCACCTGCACTGTTATCATCGACACCTGCAACTGTTTGGAAGTATGCATGAGTCACGAGGACTCAGTAAGCTCACACCCGCGGGATCAAGACTATTTAAGCCTATGGGTGGGATGTGGTAATGAGGTGGAGCTGCAGCAAGCGCTAAGCAAAATATGGTGGCCAACATATGCAAATAAGAGTAAGATGAGAAGCTACGCAGCGGTCATGAAGCTAGAAGTGATAAAGAAGTGATCCTGAAACTACTTACGTTCAAACATAACACAAACCATGTTCACTTCTCGGACTCCACTGAAAAGAGACCATTATGGCTACACACGCGGTTGATCCATTTTAATTAAGTCAAGTGTCAAGTTGTCTACAACCGGATATTAACAAATTCCCATCTGCCACATAACCGCAGGCACGACTCTCGAAAGTTTATACCCTGCAGGGATGTCCCATCTTAGCCCATCACAAGCTCACGATCCACAGAGACAATCTTCCATCACGGGACACCCGGTCAAACTCGGAATCCCGGTGCACAAGACATTTCGAAAATGTTAAAACTAAACCAGCAAGACCGCCCGACTGTGCCGACAAATCCCGATAGGAGATGCACATATCTCGTTCTCAGGGCACACCGGATGGGACAAACTATGAGTAAAACCAGCCCTCAAGTTTCCCCGAGGTGGCCCCGCAGGCTGCCCATTTCGGACCAACACTCAGAGAAGCACTAGCCCGGGGGGGTTAAAATAAAGATGACCCTCGGGTTTGCAACCCCAAGGGAAAGTTATAGGTTGTTAGGCAAATGTAAAACCAAGGTTAGGCCCTGCTGGAGGAGTTTTATTCAAAGCAAACTATCAAGAGGGTCTGATACTTCCATTCTGCATCATGCTTTTATATCGATATTTATCGCATTATGGACTGTTATTTCACCTTATGTCACAATACTATGGCTATTCTCTCTTATTTTACAAGGTTTACATAAGGAGGGAGAATGCCGGCAGCTGGAATTCTGGGCTGGAAAAGGAGCAAATATTAGAGACCTATTCCGCGCAACTCCAAAAGTCCTGAAACTTCACGGAACATCTTAAAATAAATAAAGAAAAATCCTCACCGAAGATAAACGCCAGGGGGCCCACACCCTTCTCACGAGGGTGGGGGGCGCCCCCCCCCCTCCTAGGGCGCGCCCCCTACCTCGTGGGCCCCCTGGTGGCTCTCCGACGTCCATCTTCTCCTATATGAGGTCTTTCAATGAGAAAAAAAATAAGAAGGAACTTTTCGGGACGAGACTCCGCCGCCACGAGGGGAACCTTGGCGGATCCAATCTAGAGCTTCGGTAGAGCTGTTCTACCGGGGAAACTTCCCTCCGGGAGGGGGAAATCATCACCATCGTCATCACCAATGCTCCTCTCATCAGGAGAGGGCAATCTCCATCAACATCTTCACCAGCACCATCTCATCTCCAAACCCTAGTTCCTCTCTTGTATCCAACTCTTGTCTCAAAGTCCAGGATTGGTGCTAGTAGGTTGCTAGTAGTGTTCATTACTCCTTGTAGTTGATGCTAGTTAGTTTATTTGGTGGAAGATCATATGTTCAGATCCTATATGCATATTATTACCCCTCCGATTATGAACATGAATATGCTTTGTGAGTAATTACGTTCGTTCCTGAGGATAAGGGAGAAGTCTTGCTATGAGTACTCATGTGAATTTGGTATTCGTTTGATATTTTGATAAGATGTATGTTGTCTAGCCTTTAGTGGTGTTATGTGAACGTCGACTACATAACACTTCACCATTATTTGGGCCTAGAGGAAGGCATTGGGAAGTAATAAGTAGATGATGGGTTGCTAGAGTGACAGAAGCTTAAACCCTAGTTTATGCGTTGCTTCATAAGGGGCTGATTTGGATCCATATGTTTCATACTATGGTTAGGTTTACCTTAATACTTTTGTTGTAGTTGCGGATGCTTGCAATAGAGGTTAATCATAAGTGGGATGCTTGTTCAAGTAAGAACAGCATCCAATCACCGGTCCACCCACATATCAAATTATCAAAGTATCGAACGCGAATCATATGAACGTGATGAAAACTAGCTTGACAAAATTCCCATGTGTCCTCGGGAGCGCTTTTCCTATTATAAGAGTTTGCTCCGTCTTGTCCTTTGCAACAAAAGGATTGGGCCACCTTGCTGCACTTTATTTACTTTTGTTACTTGTTGCTCGTTACAACCTATCTTATCACAAAACTGTCTGTTACCACTTATTTTAGTACTTGCAAAGAATACCTTGCTGAAAACCGCTTATCATTTCCTTCTGCTCCTCGTTGGGTTCGACACTCTTACTTATTGAAAGGACTATGATAGATCCCCTATACTTGTGGGTCATCAAGACTCTTTTCTGGCGCCGTTGCCGGGGAGTGTAGCGCCTTTGGTAGGTGGAATTTGGTAAGGAAAAATTTATATAGTGTGCTGAAATTTACTGTCACTTGTTACTATGGAAAGTAATTCTCTGAGGGGCTTGTTCGGGGTATCTTCACCCCATCCAGTAGAGCAAAGAGTTGCTCCTCAACCTACTGAACCTATTGAAAATGAAACTCCTTTTAAATTTCCTTCGGGTATGATGGAAAAACTGCTAGCTAACCCTTTTACAGGAGATGGAACAAAGCATCCTGATGAGCACTTAATATATGTGGATGAAGTTTGTGGATTATTTAAGCTTGCAGGTATACCCGATGATGTTGCTAAGAAGAAGGTCTTCCCTTTATCTTTTAAGGGAGACGCATTCATATGGTATAGGCTATGTGATGATATGAGATTCTGGGACTATAAAAGATTGAAGTTGGAATTTCATCAAAAGTATTACCCTATGCATCTTGTTCATTGTGGTCGCAATTATATATATAATTTCTAGCCTCGCGAAGGAGAAAGCATCACTCAAGCTTGGGGGAGGCTTAAATCAATGTTATATTCATGCCCCAATCATGAGCTCTCGAGAGAAATAATTATGCAAAGTTTTTATGCTTGGCTTTCTGATAATAATCGCACCATGCTTCATACTTCTTGTGCTGGCTCTTTTATGATGAAGACTATTGAATTCAGATGGAATTTATTGGATAGAATTAAACGCGACTCTGAAGATTGGGACCTCGACGAAGGTAAGGAGTCAGGTATGACACCTAAGTTTGATTGTGTTAAATCTTTTATGGACACCGATATTTTCCGCAAGTTTAGCACTAAATATGGACTTGACTCTGAGATAGTAGCTTCTTTTTGTGAATCTTTTGCTACTTATGTTGATCTCCCTAAGGAGAAGTGGTTTAAATATCATCCTCCCATAAAAGTAAAAGTAGCTGCACCTATTAAAGTTGAAGAAAAGACTGTCGCTTATAATGATCCTATTGTTCCTACTTCTTATATTGAGAAACCACCTTTCCCTGTTAGAATAAAGGATCATGCTAAAGCTTCAACTGTTGTTCGTAAAAGCAATATTAGAACTTATACGCCTCCTGAGCAAGTTAAAGTAGAACCTAATATTGCTATTGTTAAAGATCTCTTGTCTGATAATATTGATGGGCATGTTATTCAGTTCGAAGGTGAAACTGCTAGAATTGCTAAACCTTGTGCTAAAGATAAACATAGACCTGTGGTAGGCGTGCCTGTTATTTCTGTTAAAATAAAAGATCATTGTTATCATGGCTTATGTGATATGGGTGCTAGTGCTAGTGTAATACCCATTGACTTATACGAAGAAATTAAGAATGAAATTGCACATGTTGAGTTAGAAGATATTGATGTTACTATTAAACTTGCTAATAGAGATACTATTGCACCAATTGGAATTGTTAGAGATGTTGAAGTCTTGTGTGGGAAAACTAAATATACTGCTGATTTTCTTGTTCTTACTTCTCCGCAAGATAGCTTTTGTCCCATTATATTTGGTAGACCCTTTTTAAATACTTTCAATGCTACCATAGATTGCATAAAGAATGTTGTTACTGTTGGCTTGGATGATATGGTTCATGAGTTTAATTTCTCTAAATTTAGTAAACAACATCGCGAGGAAGAATTATCTAGTAAGGATGAAATTATTGTCTTGCTTCTATTGCCGTACCTCCTAGTGATCCTTTAGAACACTATTTGCTAGACCATGAAAATGATATGTTCATGAATGAAAGAAGGGAAATAGATGAAGTATTCTTTAAACAGGAACCTATTCTGCAACACAATTTGCCTGTTGAAATCTTAGGGGATCCTCCTCCACCCAAGGGTGATCCCGTGTTTGAGCTTAAACCTTTGCTTGATAATCTTAAATATGCTTATCTTGATGAAAAGAAGATATATCCTGTTATTATTAGTGCTAACCTTTCAGAGCATGAAGAAGAAAGATTATTGAAAACTCTGAAGAAGCATCGTGCTGCTATTGGATATACTCTTGGTGATCTTAAGGGCATTAGTCCCACTCTATGTCAACATAAAATAAATTTGGAAGCAGATGCCAAACCAGTTCGTGATCCTCAACGACGTCTGAATCCTAAATTGAAAGAAGTGGTAAGAAAAGAAATATTAAAGCTTCTGGAGGCAGGTATAATCTATCCCGTTGCTGATAGTGAGTGGGTAAGTCCTGTCCATTGTGTCCCTAAGAAGGGAGGTATTACTGTTGTTCCTAATGATAAAGATGAATTGATTCCACAAAGAGTTATCACAGGTTATAGGATGGTAATTGATTTCCGCAAATTAAATAAAGCTACAAAGAAAGATCATTACCCCTTACCTTTTATTGATCAAATGCTAGAAAGATTATGCAAACATACACACTATTGCTTTCTAGATGGTTATTCTGGTTTCTCTCAAATACCTGTGTCGGCTAGAGATCAATCAAAGACTATTTTTACATGCCCTTTTGGTACTTTTGCTTATAGACGTATGCCTTTTGGTTTATGTAATGCACATGCTACCTTTCAAAGATGCATGATGGCTATATTCTCTGACTTCTGTGAAAAGATTTGTGAGGTTTTCATGGACGACTTTTCCGTCTATGGTTCCTCTTTTGATGATTGCTTGAGCAATCTTGATCGAGTTTTGCAGAGATGTGAAGAAACTAATCTTGTCTTGAATTGGGAAAAGTGCCACTTTATGGTTAATGAAGGTATTGTCTTGGGGCACAAAGTTTCTGAAAGAGGTATTGAAGTTGATGAAGCCAAGGTTGATGCTATTGAAAAGATGCCATGTCCCAAGGACATCAAAGGTATAAGAAGTTTCCTTGGTCACGCTGGATTTTACAGGAGATTCATTAAGGACTTCTCAAAAATTTGTCGGCCTCTGACTAATTTATTGCAAAAAGATATACCATTTGTCTTTGATGATGATTGTGTAGAAGCATTTGAAATACTTAAGAAAGCATTAGTCACTGCACCTGTTGTTCAGCCACCTGATTGGAACCTACCCTTTGAAATTATGTGTGATGCTAGTGATTATGCTGTATGTGCTGTTCTAGGGCAAAGAATTGATAAGAAATTAAATGTTATTCATTATGCTAGTAATACTCTAGACAATGCTCAAAGGAATTATGCTACTACTGAAAAAGAGCTTTTAGCAGTTGTATTTGCTCGTGATATGTTCAGATCTTATATTGTTGATTCTAAAATAACTATTCAAACTGATCATGTTGCTATTAAATATCTTATGGAAAAGAAAGATGCTAAACCTAGACTTATTAGATTGGTTCTCTTGCTACAAGAATTTGATTTGCATATTGTTGATAGAAAGGGAGCTGAGAACCCCGTTGCAGACAACTTGTCTAGGTTAGAAAATATTCTTGATGACCCACTACCTATTAATGATAGCTTCCCTGATGAACAATTAAATGTTATAAGTACTTCCCGTAGTACTCCATGGTATGCTGATTATGCTAATTATATTGTTGCTAAATTTATACCACCTAGCTTCACATACCAACAAAAGAAAAAGTTTTTCTATGATTTAAGACATTACTTTTGGGATGACCCACATCTTTATAAAGAAGGAGTAGATGGTGTTATTAGACGTTGTGTACCTGAGCATGAACAGGAACAGATCCTACGCAAGTGTCATTCCGAGTCTTATGGAGGACACCACGCTGGAGATAGAACTGCACATAAGGTATTGCAATCTGGTTTTTATTGGCCTACTCTCTTCAAGGGTGCCCGTAAGTTTTTCTTGTCTTGTGATGAATGTCAAAGAATTGGTAATATTAGTAGACGTCAAGAAATGCCTATGAATTATTCTCTTGTTATTGAACCATTTGATGTTTGGGGCTTTGATTATATGGGACCTTTTCCTGCCTCTAATGGATACACACATATTCTAGTTGTTGTTGATTATGTTACTAAGTGGGTAGAAGATATTCCAACTAGTAGTGCTGATCATAACACTTCTATTAAAATGCTTAAAGAAGTTATTTTTCCGAGGTTTGGAGTCCCTAGATATTTAATGACTGATGGTGGTTCACACTTTATTCATGGTGCTTTCTGTAAAATGCTTGCTAAATATGATGTTAATCATAGAATTGCATCTCCTTATCACCCACGGTCTAGTGGTCAAGTAGAGTTGAGCAATAGAGAGCTCAAATTAATTTTGCAAAAGACTGTTAATAGGTCTAGAAAGAATTGGTCCAAGAAACTTGATGATGCATTATGGGCTTATAGAACTGCATATAAAAATCCTATGGGTATGTCTCCGTATAAAATGGTTTATGGAAAAGCATGTCAGTTACCTCTCGAACTAGAACATAAGGCATATTGGGCTATTAAAGAGCTTAACTATGATTTTAAACTTGCTGGTGAAAAGAGGTTATTTGATATTAGCTCACTTGATGAATGGAGAACCCAAGCTTATGAAAATGCCAAGTTGTTTAAAGAAAAAGTTAAAAGGTGGCATGACAAGAGGATACAAAAGCGTGAGTTTAATGTAGGTGATTATGTATTGCTATACAACTCTCGTTTAAGATTTTTTGCAGGAAAACTTCTCTCTAAATGGGAAGGCCCCTATGTTATCGAAGAGGTCTATCGTTTCGGTGCCATAAAAATCAACAACTTCAAGGGCACAAATCCGAAAGTGGTAAACGGTCAAAGAATCAAACATTATATCGCAGGTAATCCCATAAATGTTGAAACCAATATTATTGAAACCGTAACCCTGGAGGAATACATAAGAGACACTTTCCGGAACGTTTCAGACTCCGAAAAGGAATAGGTATGTGGTACAGTAAGTAAACCGACTCCAAAACAATTTTAAGGCAATATTTCTCCGTTTTGGAATATTTAGAAAAATAGAAAATTAAGTAGCAGTCCGGGAAGGACACGAGGGTGGTGGGCGCCCCCTACCTCGTGAGCACCTCGTGTGCTTTCCGGACTCCGTTTTCTTGCACGATACGTATTTTGGTCGGTAAAAATTCATTATATATTCTCCCGAAGGTTTTGACTCCTGTATCACGCAAACCTCCTCTGTTCTTGTTTCGAGCTGTTTTCTGTCAGGGTTTTTCAGGCTAGGCATCATGTCGTCTCCCTCCTCCAACAATGGTGACAACGATGCTTGGCTAATGAAGATAGATCTGAAGAAGGAAGAACCCACGAGGGTCAACAATGATGAAAGGATTAAGAAGTCCACGGAGGATCAAGCTCCAGCAGCAAAAGACACCCTTCAAATTGATCATAACCTTCTTACCCCAACTGAGATTGAAGCTTTCAAGATGATTGAGTTAGCTCGTGTTCAAAACAAGTATCTCACACAAGAAAATATTTTGTTGAAGGAGCATATTGTTGCACTTAAGGGCATTATTCGCAAGCTGGAGGACCTCTTACGCTCGATGAGCGATTATCCGTCACCACCACCTTCTTCACCAACCAAGGAGACATAATCACATGGGTATGGGCACTCCCCTTGGCAACTGCCAAGCTTGGGGGAGGTGCCCCGGTATAGTATCACAATCACAACTCCTATCTTTATCGTTTTTCTTAGTTCGATCTTATTAGTAGTATCTTGATCTAGTAGAATAAAGTTTATGGCATGATCTAGTTTTATGTTTTGCTTTATGATCCCTCTATGTAATCGAGTCCGTGAGTTATATAAGATAAAGATTAGTGTTGAGTCAAGGGCTTGATTATTTTTCCATGATCTTGGGTGAATAAAAGAAAAGAGAAAAAGAATAAAAAGAAACAAAGAGTTCATATTGATCTTATTGAGAGTAATGACTTCACATAGAAAGAGTATGATCATTAAAAGTTGTTGGGAGTTGGTAGACATAGCTTTGGTCATTGTTGAAATTAATAGGAAGTAATAAGGAAAGAGAGGTTTTCACATATAGATATATTATCATTGACATCTTTTATGATTGGGAGCACTCATTAAAATATGACATGCTAAAGAGTTGATGTTGGACAAGGAAGACAACGTAATGAGTTATGTATTTCTTATATCTGAGATAAAGTATGTTATCATGGATCCTCTAACTTGTTGAGCTTGCCTTTCCCCCTCATGCTAGCCAAATTCTCAGCACCAAGTAGAAATACTACTTGTGCTTCCAAATACCCTTAAACCAGTTTTGCCATGAGAGTCCACCATATCTACCTATGGATTGAGTAAGATCCTTCAAGTAAGTTGTCATCGGTGCAAAGCAATAAAAATTGCTCTAAATATGTATGATTGATTGGTGTGGGAGAAATAAGCTTTATACGATCTTGTGATGTGGAAGTAATAAAAGCGACGGACTGCATAATAAAGGTTCATATCACAAGGGGCAATATAAAGTGACGTTCTTTCGCATTGAGATTTTATATATCCAACCATAAAAGCGGATGGCAACCTCTGCTTCCCTCTGCGAGGGGCCTATCCTTTATTATTATCTTCTACCTTATGCAAGAGTCATGGTGATCTTCACCTTTTCTTTTTCATTTTATCCTTTGGCAAGCTCAGCATGTTGGAAAACATGATATATATATCTAATTGGATGTAGGGGAGCATGAAGCATTATTGTCGACATTACCCTTGAGGTAAAAGGTTGTGGGGCAAAACTATAAGCCCCTATCTTTCTCTGTGTCCGATTAAAACTCCGTAACCACAAGTATCGTGTGAGTGTTAGTAATTATGGAGGACTAAATGATAGTTGAGTATGTGGACTTGCTTTTTCGCTCTGACATAGACTCTTTCCGATGTTATGATAAATTGCCATTTCTTTAATGACTGAGATTATAGTTTGTCGGAGCCCAATAAGGTTTATGATTTATACTTTTGCATTGTGAATAGATCATCACTTGAACATAAGTAATCATATGACAAAATTTATATATGTTGTTGTTATGAGAATAATCATGATGCCTTCATGTCCGTATCTTATTTTTTTATCGATGCCTCTACCTCTAAACATGAGGACATATTTATTGTTATCGGCTTTTCGCTTGAGGACAAGCGAGGTCTAAGCTTGGGGGAGTTGATACGTCCATTCTGCATCATGCTTTTATATCGATATTTATCGCATTATGGACTGTTATTTCACTTTATGTCACAATACTTATGGCCATTCTCTCTTATTTTACAAGGTTTACATAAGGAAGGAGAATGCCGGCAGCTGGAATTCTGGGCTGGAAAAGGAGCAAATATTAGAGACCTATTCTGCGCAACTGCAAAAGTCCTGAAACTTCATGGAACATCTTAAAATAAATAAAGAAAAATCCTCGCCAAAGATGAAGGCCAGGGGGGCCCACACCCTTCTCACGAGGGTGCCCCCCCCCTAGGGCGCGCCCCCCTATCTCATGGGCCCCCTGGTGGCTCTCCGACTTCCATCTTCTCCTATATGAGGTCTTTCGATGAGAAAAAAATAAGAAGGAACTTTTCGGGACGAGACTCCGCCGCCACGAGGCGAAACCTTGGCGGATCCAATCTAGAGCTCCGGCAGAGCTGTTCTGCCGGGGAAACTTCCCTCTGGGAGGGGGAAATCATCACCACCGTCATCACCAACGCTCCTCTAATCGGGAGAGGGCAATCTCCATCAACATCTTCACCAGCACCATCTCATCTCCAAACCCTAGTTCATCTCTTGTATCCAATTCTTGTCTCAAAGTCCGGGATTTGTGCTAGTAGGTTGCTAGTAGTGTTGATTACTCCTTGTAGTTGATGCTAGTTGGTTTATTTGGTGGAAGATCATATGTTCAGATCCTATATGCATATTATTACCCCTCAGATTATGAGCATGAATATGCTTTGTGAGTAATTACGTTCGTTCCTGAGGATAAGGGAGAAGTCTTGCTATGAGTAGTCATGTGAATTTGGTATTCGTTTGATATTTTGGTAAGATGTATGTTGTCTAGCCTCTAGTGGTGTTATGTGAACGTCGACTACATAACACTTCACCATTATTTGGGCCTAGAGGAAGGCATTGGGAAGTAATAAGTAGATGATGGGTTGCTAGAGTGACAGAAGCTTAAACCCTAGTTTATGCGTTGCTTCGTAAGGGGCTGATTTGGATCCATATGTTTCATACTATGGTTAGGTTTACCTTAATACTTTTGTTGTAGTTGCGGATGCTTGCAATAGAGGTTAATCATAAGTGGGATGCTTGTTCAAGTGAGAACAGCACCCAAGCACTGGTCCACCCACATATCAAATTATCAAAGTATCGAACGTGAATCATATGAACGTGATGAAAACTAGCTTGACGATATTCCCATGTGTCCTCGGGGGCGCTTTTCCTATTATAAGAGTTTGTTCCGGCTTGTCCTTTGCTACAAAAGGATTGGGCCACCTTTCTGCACTTTATTTACTTTTGTTACTTGTTGCTCGTTACAACCTATCTTATCACAAAACTGCCTGTTACCACTTATTTCAGTACTTGTAGAGAATACCTTGCTGAAAACCGCTTATCATTTCCTTCTGCTCCTCGTTGGGTTCAACACTCTTACTTATTGAAAGGACTACGATAGATCTCCTATACTTGTGGGTCATCAGGGTCCCATACCCCTCATCATGTTAGGGACGCAAAATCAAGGAACATAACACCGGTATGACGGAAACTAGGGCGGCAAGAGTGGAACAAAACACCAGACATAAGGCCGAGACTTCCACCCTTTACCAAGTGTATAGATGCATTAATTAAATAAGAGATAATATGATATCCCAACATATCCATGTTCTAACATGGAACAATCTTCAACTTCACCTGCAACTAACAAAGCTATAAGAGGGGCTGAGCAAAAGCGGTAACATAGCCAAACAATGGTTTGCTAGGAATGTGGGTTAGAGGCTTGACATGGCAATATGGGAGGCATGATAAACAAGTGGTAGGTAGTGCGACATAGCAATAGAGTGAACAACTATCAAGCAAAGATAGAAGTGATATCGAGGGTATGGTCATCTTGCCTGAGATCCTGCAAGGAAGAAGAACGAGTCCATGAAGAAGACAAACGGACGTAGTCGAACGGATCCTCACAAACGCAACGTAACCGGAACTATCGAGAAGAAGCACAACCGGAAAGAAGCAAACAACATAGTAAACAACCATCACATAAACATGGCATGATGCACAACCAAGTATGATGCATGTCTGATTTAATGAAACATGGCATGGCAAAGTGCACAAACAAAACTACAAGTTAGGTGGAGCTCAATATGCAACGAGTTTCATATTGAAGAAACACTGCATGACTTATTTAGTTCTCTACCGTTTATGTACTCAACAATATTAAATGTTGGTTAGCATGGCAAGGGGTGAAGCATAATAAAACTACCTATCTAGGCAAGTTTAAATGAGGCCGGAACAACAAGCAACAAGTCCGGAAAAATCCTCATATGCATATTATGAATTTGGTACTGTTCTGCCCTAAACCATATTTTAGAGTTGTTAAACCTGCAAGATGAGTGCACCATGTTAAACTAGGCATTTTTCTACCCCATTTACATATGTAATTTATTTAAAACCGAGCTACGGTTAATTAGTTATGAATTAAATCATTTTAGCATGTCATTAGAGCAAATTTAAACAAACAACATTTTAAACATTTTTAACATGTGTAAAAGTTGCATATTATGAAACTCGAAGAAATTCTAAGCATTTTACATATATAAGTTGTTTTAAACCGATGCATGGTTGTTTAGTTATTAAGTGCATGAGCTTGATGGACTTTTCTGCAAAAAACTGCACACTCTGGAAAAACAGTAAATCGCAGCGCAGGAAAAAAATACCACGGGCCGAAACTGCTGGGCCAAAGTGCACAAGAGAGGGGCTAGAGGGGATCTGCTCACTTTGGGCCTGGCCCGGTCGAACGGATAGGGAGGCCTATAGGGGAATCTAGCAGCGGGTGGCTGGGCCTTGGCGTGGCCCATGAGCACGTGGGAGGCTGGCCAGTTGCACGACGAGGAGGGGCGTGGTCAACACGCATGGTCGCGCGGGGCTCGAGCAGTTCGAGCTTGCGGTGGCGCGAAGCAGAAGAGTCCATGGCGCGGCAGGGACTTGGCGGCGGGCGGCAAAGTGGACGGACAGATCTGGGCGAGGGCAACCGCGAGGCGCCGGATCTGAAGCAGAACGCGATAGCGGCAGAGCTGCTCGAAGTGCTCCCATGGGGCTCCTGCGGGGAAGAACACACAGAGAGAGGGAGTGAGATGTGAGACAAGGAGAAAGGGGAAATGAAGGAAGAAGAAGGCGCGGACTCATCTCTGGCGGCTTCTCTCACCGGCGGCGACTAGTCGGCGGAGGAGCTCCTCGGAGCTGCGGTGGCGTGGTCGAGCGGGAGGGGGGAGCCGGGAGGAGCGGGGCGACGGGCAGCGTCGCGCACGAGCTCCGTCCGGGCCCAGATCGTCCCAGGGCGGGCCACAGATGGGCTCCGAGGGCCGCAACAAAGTGGGGAAGGCAAGGGTGACGTGGCAGCGCAGGATTGGAGGCGAACGGTGGCTCAGGTGGTTTCCAGTGGTGGCGCGGAGATTGGGGCGGCGACAAGTGGCGGCAGGGGAGCGGGCAGGCACGGAATTTGAGGAGGAAGGTGGAAGAAGGCCAGATTTTGCATGGAGAGGTGTTTAAATAGAGTAGAGGCTAGGGTTTGAGGGTTTTTGGATCCTCCAATGACGATCGGATGGCTCCAGACGGAGGAGAAGGGTAGTTGGGCTTAGGTGGGGCTAGAGGGTTGTGTAGGAGAGGTCTCGGGCTGAGAGGAAAGAAGATAAAGCGGCCCGACATGGGTTTTCGGAGACCGAAAACGTCCAACGCTTGAGCGACTATAATGCAGCTATAGTTATCCGTTGGGGCGTCAAACGGACTTCGAATGCGATGAAATTTGGCAGGCGGTCTACCGACAACATAACAACACCGCATGCCAACTTTCATCCCATTCCGAAAACTTTTTCTGGCCACTTATAAAATAATATTTCGGACGCGTTGCGGGCGCTTGCAAGTGTGTCTGGACTCAGAACAGACAACGGAAAGAACTGGAAGACCCGAACGGATGCAAGTTTTGAAAACATGCAGATGAAATGCGGATGATGACATGGCAAAATGCAACACACAAGCAGAAAGACATGGCAACAACGGCGAATAACAGGGATACACCTGGCGCATCACTCTCGGGGCGTCACACGAAATCAACAACACACTTCCTCCAAAACAATTAAAAGAATGGCAAAAGGGGTAAGAAAGATTTCAGACGGCACTCCGGTTGAGAAGGGAGGCAAACTTGATAAGATGAGAGAACTTGAATGGAGAAGACAACACTCCGGTTGAATGAATAACTAAAGGAAAGATCATGATCTTTGACAAAAATGGGATGATGGGTCGAAGAGTGCAACATCACAAAGCCTCTGGAATGAAAGAATAGAAGCTAGATCATTAGGGAAGAAAGGAAGTATAAGAAAATGATAACTTCTACCACCAATGAATTTGAAAGCATCCTTAGAAAGAAGGATTGAATGGAGTTGTTGGAAAACCAACAGCGAAAAAATAAGCTTGTTGTGGGCTTATGGAAAACATCTCAGAATTATGAGGTGACAACCGGCCACCAACGGAAACAATTGCTTGCTTGAGAGAAACGAATAGATGAAAACTTCTTTCACCGTGAGAATAGGAGGAAACTTGGATTATCGATAGACCCACAATTAGCAACATTCCTTAGGGAAGGCTTTAAGTGAAATTAGTACCAAGATAACACTAACGAAGAGATTGATGGATTTAAAATATCTCATTCTTGACAATATGTGACTCATGAAACACGAACTCAAATTGTCAAGAATGACATAACACCATCTCAAAAGACAAGATAGAAAAAAACTGCACTTCGGAATGCAAGATGAAGAATACTTGAGCTCCTCCAACAAGTATCTTGAAGAACACTTCGAGAATGAATTAAATTGTAACATCCCAAAATTATAAATTTTGGAATGTTATATTAAATAAATAGTTTTGATTGATTGTTTGGTTGTGGAGTGGTTGCTTGAGTGAAACTGAGTGAAATTTGAAAACTTTTTACAAGTTAAATGAGAGGGAATAAAAGGACTTCCCCAAACTTTCATCTTACATTTATGATCTCCATGAATTCAAATTCATTTCATCACAAAACCCTAGAGAGAAGATGACATGACTTCTTCCATTTAAATAAATGAAAAGGGTTATTTGAAAAGGTTTGAATTTCATTTGGAAATATTTCAAATTCAGAAACTTTAAGCAACTCAATGATTTTCATGAGAGAAGATAAAATGACTTCTTCAAAACATGTGAAATATTAGTTGGAAGTTTAAAAGAATCAAATTTAAAGTCCCATTGAAATTATTTTCAATTTGGAGTTATTTGGGTTTTATTCTAATTATTTTTCTCCAAAAATAAAATAAATGGAAAATAGGGTAAAATGATTCCCTACATCAGAAAATTGGATAGAAATAAATTTGAAATCATTTTGGTATTTTTTAAATGATTTCTATTGGGTTTTATTGCATCAGTAGCACTCTTTGCTTTATATAAAATTTTGTATATTTTATTTGACATTAGTAAAATGTTCATGTTGTAGAAAATCTTTTTCTGAAAATTTTGACATATAATATGCCTAGATAAAATTTTAATTTATTTTTGTTATCCGGTTTTCCTTCTATTTCTATTTTAAAAAACTGTATGTACGGCCCATAATTATTTGTCGCCCACACGCGTAGCATAGTGGAAGCGGGCATCTCATCTTATTTTTTTCTCCTAAATGGGCCAGGCCCAGGCAGCCTTTTTTTTATTTGACCGAATATTGTTTTAAAAAAAACTACGGCGCGGCCGGGCTTAACATTTAGCCTATAATATTTTTCAAATTTCATCTACATACATATATGTTTAGTCCCACATTGCCCAGCATTTGATCTCTAAACCTCTTTTCCACCTATAAATATAGACCCACAGAGCCTCCAAAAATCATCCGATTCGGGTTAAATCAATATTTTGGTTTGACTAGATTCATTAAAGAAAAAAAATATTTTTCTCCTCTCCAGCGGGACTTTTGGAAATTGTCTTCTCTCTTCGAAGTCATTTTTTTCTTTACCATCTTCATATTTTTTTATAATCCGTAGCCTATTACTTCTAGACTAGTACGGTAGGATAATTTGATTATCAATTAGTTTCAGTATTTATACATTAGACCTAGAATTCTTTTAGCCGTAGCTATTTTTCTTCCGTAAAACAATTTGGCCCTGATTTTTCAAATAGCCATAACTTTTTACTTGTTCATCCAAATTAGATGAAACCAACGCCTATAGTTTTGTCTTATTTTCACCTATCCAGTGAACCTGTCACATCAACTTTTTGAAATTTTCAAATTTTTAAATTTCTTCAGATTCATATTCAAACTTGTTTTTTATCATAACTTGAGTTTCGTAACTCCGATTGAGTTGATTCTTTTTGCAAATCGAAGCTCTTGACCTAAACTTTATGATAAGGCCAAATTCACCCAATTTTGGTAAGGTTTTGTTTTCTGTTGCAAGAGTTATTTGTCTGTTTTCGAAGTTTTTTCCGATATCTTTTCTTTGATTCTTTTGCATGAGTGCTTATGTATGCAATTGCTTGCTTTCGATAGATTAACCAGAGTGTGACGAGTAGAACTATCAGGAGTTATGAGTGCGAATCATCTTCATCAACAGTACGAGGTAAGTTCACACTTTGATCATATCCCTTTTACCCAGTTTTTATGCATTAGTTTCAACCCTCAAACATTGCATGAGTAGGATTTGTTAACTTGTGGGTATTGGGAAGTAGATGATTAGGTAGGAACCTGTTGCCCTTTTATTCAAACCTTGGGAGTTACTTCTATGTTATGCTTATACTTCTATGCTATGATCGTAGACATGGATTGGTTTGAGAGAATTCATGAAAGATGTGAGAGATTATTGTTAACTAAGGTTTAACTTAAGGTGGCTACTTTAATACACATCTGGGTGGATTGTTAGGGGCACCCTGGGGATATACTAGTGGACTTGCCCGGGCACCTGGAGAACCCAGTGCTTGCCCAAGGGGATCCCGGAGGACCCGTGTGATCACCCTATGGATTGCCACCCAGGCTCAAAGGGATCATAAGATTATTCATGCTGGAAACTTCCGTGTGCAGCCACAAGATATTATGGGCTCTAGCATAGTGGAGTAAGTTGCATGACCTCTTCCAGTGGTAGGCTAGCAAATGTAGGGGATGTAGGTTGGTACTGTCTACCCAGGGTTAGAGTTAATGCTTCTGAAAGACTGTGTCTCGGTCATCCGTTTCTCAAACACCCTGTAGTGCGAGAAATCCAACGGAGGAGATCGAGTCTTGTGGGGAAAGGTGTGCAAACCTTTGAAGAGTGTACAAACTAATCATGATTAGCCGTGTCCCCGACTATTATTCATCATTATCCTATGGTGTGAATTTCCCAGTACATTCAATATACTGACCCTTTGTGGCTGCAACGTCTCATGTTGCAGGAATCTTACGACGAGTAAGTGATATGTTAGGGTTACAATTTCTGCACTCAACTTTGTTATTGGTGTTGATGGGAATCCACAACCTTGTTGTTACTTCCGCTATTTGGATTGAGGTAATAGTATTTACATTACTTTATACATGTGATTTACCTCTGTTATAAATCCTCGAGTACTGTGTGTGTCAGCATACTGATCCAGGGATGACACTTAAGCACAGAGACTTGATCCATTCGGGTCAGGTCGCTACATAAATCCTTGATGAACCATCATGAAGAACTCTGGTAACAAAAGGATGATGAGATAGAATTGAAGGATGAACAGAATAAGATTAAAGCCTTGTGGTGATTTAGATGGAGGTTCCGACAAGATGGCCTTGGAAACTTGGAACTCCGGAAAACAAAATACAAACAACTTAGAACCGAGAAATTATTCATCATGAACAATCTCCGAAGGAAGGAATTACTTCACCATGATGAAATAAGAATAAGAATTACGTTATGCTTATCATCATCAAATTTAATTGATGACAAACGGATTTGGCATGCAAAGTATTCCTCTTGAAAAGGATTGAGGAGAGATATAGCGCAAACTCAACAGACCACCGGTAGGATTGGAAAAACGAATGAATTGATATGATAAGAATGGAAGTGAAAATCTTGAACGAACCACCATAAGAATTGAAAATGAACATAGCAAAGACACAATTCCCCAGGAAGAATTAGAAAACGAATAAAGATCCTTGACGAAATTTAGATACATGAGAACAAAGAGATCACGAACTGACTAGAGAATACTTGAACGATCCATCGGTAAGATTTGGAGAACAAGATATGAAAGCTGAGAATGAATAATTCTGAGATGATGGCATCCGGAGAATCAAACTGAAAAGGCTCCTGAATTGCTCTGGATGGGTGAAAAGAATTCTCACAATCGAAAACAATTATGAGAGGATGGCAGCAAGCTTGAACTACGCATCTTTGGAAGAACGGATAAGATTGAAGAGAAACTCCTCTTCGGTCTTCAAATCCGAGAATGATGATGAGAAACACTACAAAAATTGTTGAGATACTCCGAGAGAATGAAAAGCGAAGAGGTTGAGCAAACAATGAAAATAATTTGAAAGCGAGCTTGAAAGAGACATTTGACCGATGAGGATTTATACTTATGTCAAATTTCAAAAAGAACTTGAGAATAACTCTTGGAAAAAATAGAAGAGTCAGGTAAGATCCTGGGAAAAGACCTGTGGATTAGGGCCCACGCTCAAGAGAAACACCGTTGAAATGATTTGAAGAGAGATTGCATCGGTTGAATTAAATGGCTTGAATGAGATAACAACCTCGAAATAGCTTGAACGGATCTTGAATGAAAAGACGAGCCTTCTGAGATATCTTTTGTACTCCGAAACAAATGAATAAAGAGAAGTGAACGATTATGAGATGCTTAGATAAGAGATTCCAACATGGAAATCATGTGAAACAAGAGGAAGAGATATGATCAACAATGAAGCTTGATTTTAGACCACCGAAGAAGAAAGAGAACGAAGAATGATGAACTTGAAGCTTCCTTAGTATCTTCCTGAGAATCACCGGATAAGAACATTGATAGAAAAGAATGGAGAGACTTCCCATCAATAAAAAGTATACTTGATTAATAAATCTGAGTCCTTGAAGAAAAATGGTGGGAGGGCGGGAAAATAAAGGCAACTTGGGGACGGATGAAACAGACAACGTTGTGAAAACTTAGAATTGATCTTGCAAAAATTAAAAGGATAGGGTTAACTTCAAGAGAAGCACATCGGTTGGAAAAGAATTGTGAAGACAATCTCGATGGTTAAGAAGGATTGGAATTCACATAGAAGTATGAGAACACCAGTTAGGGATGGTATGGAATCAACACTTGACATAGAAGCAACTCACAACTCAAAACAAAACAAAGGATTTGGCTTGCAGAATAAGCCGAAAACAAACATATGATAGATCCCATATCGTATCATGTGTCTGTTGGAAAGATATCCTACGTGATACTTGAATTCCCACCTAAAAACTCCCGAAACTTTCTGGTTATGCAATCTGGTGTTGGGGATATAGGGAGGCACAATATATATCGCACAACTAACAAGCCCTACGCTCCAACTGTATCCATCCGTCAACACATAACCAAGAAAACTCCGGAAATCGTGTACCTCAACCTTCAAAAAGCATCCGTTATACGAGCTATGGCAATACTCCTGAACTCCCTCCCCAGTACTGGGTGGCGTCGTGGTCATCTCAGCACTAACTACATAAAAGAGATTTTCGATGTCGGCGAGCTCAGGTATTCCAGAACTACAACGATAGAATTGTGATGACAACACCTTGGAGCTCAACTCCCCGGGACACTGCCACAACCCCTAAATGTCAGGAGGCACAAATAACAATGTTCTCGTCACAAGAATATCAGAACGATTCCAAGATACATGCGTGATCCTAAAAAAATCGTGAAATTTGAGGAGAGAAAAGACAAAACATCTACGTCAGGAGGCGTCACCAGAGCGATGAAGGGGACTGGGGAGTAAAAAGAATCCTACTCTCTGATATATATAATCCTAAGACTCAAAACATTTTTGTTCAAGACTCAACAACGTCAGCGATTCGATCAAGCAGGGGGCTCCTAAGTCGGGGATGGCTCTGATTACCAACTTGTAATGCCCACGATGTGGCTATATCTCCCATGTGTCGAGGCACGACTTAGAGGCATAACTGCATTGTGGTTTTGTCGCAAGAAGGGTCATCTTCACACAATCCCATGTAATGAACAAGAAAGAGATAAATAGATAGGCGGCTTACAATCGCCATGTCACACAATGATCAAATAATTCATACATCATTTAGAGTACACACATAGTCCGAATACGGACAAGTCCAAATGAAAAGAAGATAACCCCAAATGCTAGATCCCGATCATCCCAACTGGGCTCCACTACTGATCATCAGGAAATGATACATAGAAACGACCAAGGTCCCTG
The DNA here is from genome assembly GCF_002162155.2 of Triticum dicoccoides. Lineage (NCBI taxonomy): Eukaryota > Viridiplantae > Streptophyta > Magnoliopsida > Poales > Poaceae > Triticum > Triticum dicoccoides. Next base: position 223,212,877 of record NC_041390.1, on the reverse strand, counting down.
TCGAACTCCCACTTGAGTTCGGTAGCATCTCCCTGCGCTGGTATCATCGGCACCTGCAACTGTTTTGTAGTATCTGTGAGTCACGAGGACTCAGAAATCTCAAAACCCGCGAGATCAAGACTATTTAAGCTTATGGGTAGGATGTGGTTACGCAACAGATGTAAAGCTAGAAGTGATCACGAAGTGATCCTGAACTACTTACGTTCATACATAACCCAACCGTGTTCACTTCCTGGACTCCGCCGAAAAGAGACCATCACGGTTACACACGCAGTTGATGCATTTTAATTAAGTCAAGTGTCAAGTTCTCTACAACCGGATATTAACAAATTCTCACCTGCCACATAACCACGGGCACGACTCTCGAAAGTTTATACCCTTCAGGGGTGTCCCAACTTAGCCCATCACAAGATCTCACGATAACGAAGGATATTCCTTCTCTTGGAAAGACCCGATCAGTCTCAGAATCCTGATTACAAGACATTTTGGCAATGGTAAAACAAGACCAGCAAGACCGCCCGAATGTGCCGACAAATCCCGATAGGAGCTGCACATATCTCGTTCTCAAGGAACACCGAAAGAGACATCCTACGAGTAAAACCAAACCTCAAGTTTCCCCGAGGTGGCCCCGCAGTCTACTTGGTTCAGACCAACACTCAGAGGAGCACTGGCCCGGGGGGGTTGAATAAAGATGATCCTCGCGTTACTTACTCCCTAGGCAAAATTTTAGGTTGTTGTTAGGCAAATGTTAAAACCAAGGTTGGGCCTTGCTGGAGGAGTTTTATTCAAAGCAGACTGTCAAGGGGGTCCCATAACCCCAACCGCGTAAGGAACGCAAAATACAGGAACATAACACCGGTATGACGGAAACTAGGGTGGCAAGAGTGGAACAAAGCACCAAGCAAAAGGCCAAGCCTTCCACCCTTTGTCAAGTATATAGATGCATTAATTAAAATAAGAGATAATGTGATATCCCAACATATCCATGTTCCAACATGGAACAACCTGCAAGGCACCTGCAACTAGCAACGCTACAATAGGGGCTGAGCAAAAGTGATAACTTAGCCAGACAACGGTTTGCTAGGAAGGTGGGTTAGAGGCTTGACATGGCAATATGGAAGGCATGATAAACAAGTGGTAGGTAGCGCGGCATAGCGATAGAACGAACAACTAGCAAGCAAAGATAGAAGCGATATCGGGGGTAATGATCATCTTGCCTGAAATCCCGCTAGGAAGAAGTCTGAGTCCATGAGTTAGAAGAACCAACGTAGTCGAACGAATCCTCACAACATAACCGTAACTATGAAGGAGAAGTGCAACCGGAAAGAAGCAAACATCATGGTAAACAACCATCACATAAATATGGCATGATGCACAATTATGTATGATGCATGTTCATTTTAATGAGGCATGGCATGACAAAGTTCAACAAACAATACTACAAATTAAGTGGAGCTCAATATGCAACGGGTTGCATATTGACGAAACACCACATTCATATATTTGGTTCTCTCTCGTTTATGTACCATTTAATGTTGATTAACATGGCAAGAGGAGAAGCATAAAGAAACTATCTATTTAGGCAAGTTCAAATGAGGCCGGAACACCAAACTACAATTCCGGTAAATCCCCATATGCATTTAGCAATTTAAAGCAAACAACAGTTTTAAACATTTTAAATGTTGTTAACATGATGCAGATGACATATGCAAGTATACATTTTTTATGAAAATGTTTTCATTTAATATGATAGGGAGAATTTTGTCGCCATGGCGGAAAGAAATGGGTGCCATGGCGGTGAATCCGAAAATGTTACCACGGCAATATTCCGGTGATCCGGTAACTCGATTGAGATGATGGTGCAAAGGAACAAGTATGGGTGCTCGAAACGTGCAAGACTGACGGGGAGTGATCCCGGATACCGGGTGTCCCACATGTTGGTGGCATGGCTTACGGCGAACGTGCAAGGAACAATTCGGACACGGTGCAAACCTAGGGTGCATCTCATGCAACACATGCATTTGGTCCACGGGCGGTCATCTCAGCGTTATACCTTCGAAGCATGCATTTTGGGGCGGATCGAGTTCGTAGTGGAAGTAGTCATTCACGTGACGGTAGTGGAAGTAGTGGTACACGTTTCGTAGATGTTCGGGGTCACGACGAGGAACTTGACATCCACGGGGTCTTCGGGGGTCGACGGTAGTGGTACACACGAAGGTAGTCGAACTTGACGGTTCTGGTACACGGGTCTTCGGCGACGGTATGGTAGTGGTACACACTTTGTCGGGGTACTTGTCGGTCCGGTCTTGGCGGTGTAGATGTACACGTGGCCGGGGTATTTGTCGCATTCTGGTTGTGTAGTCGTACTAGGCATCGGCGCGGTGTACTTGGCGATCGAAATCGAAGTAGAACAGAGGTCCCGGTTGCGGTCGTGTTTTTTGGACTTGGTGGACATTCGAGTCTCGCGGGTATATTATCGGCGATGGTGGTACTTGGAGCTGCGGGCATAAGACAAACAGGGACTTGGCGGCTGGTGCAACCGGCGACCGACGAGGCGGAGATGGAGCAGGCCCGGCAAGGTGAGGCGCAGGGTGTCGGGGCAGGGGACTTCAAGGGTCAATGTTGCACTTAGTGTGCCACTTATGAAGGTGACCAGAGGCGAGTTGACGAAGGTGTTCACCAGACAAATGCATCATGGGTGCTCGAAGGCAGTAGTAGGGTAGGAGGAAGACAAGGTCACCCGGCGGCACTCGGACGATGCAGAGCTGTGGGCGAGTCAACGGGGTAGCGCTTGCCAGAGTCAGGGCCAAAGGGGACAGATCGAGGGGCTCCTCCCCTGGCGACGGAGTTGACTAGGCGATGGTGCCGGGTAGATGAGGAGGCGGGCGAGGAGGTCCTGGGTGCGGCAGCGCGCGAGGTCGGGGCAGCAAAGGAGGATGGTTCCGGGCCGGAGGCGGCCAGCAACGGCTCCGGTGGCCGGCACGGTTGAGGGAGAAGGTGAACGGGCGTGGCTCCATGGCGAGGCGGCGACGTAGAGAAGGGCCGGCGATGCGAAGCAGGGCTTGCGGGAAGGAGAGGTGAGGACGAGGTCATGGGGGAAGGAGATCCGGCGGGGGCATGAGGGTGTAGGGCGTCGGGGTGGCCGGGCGAGGTGGAGTAGCAGGCAGAGCGGATCGGGGACGATCCCGATTGGGACTAGTGGCTGGCGGCGCTACGGGATCGAGAGGGAGAGATCGAGAGGACGGGGGTCGGGGCTAGGTTTAGGAAGGTCTTAGGTGGGCTTGGGAGTTTGGCGCAATGGAGAGGGAGGCTGCTGGGCTCTCCACTCCCTCTCTCATATTTTCCAAATCAGAAAAAATGAAGAAAGTAAAGAGAGAAAGGAAAAGGTTAGAGAAGGAACTTTGGCATGCGGATTATTTTCCTTGACTCGCAAAAATGTGCATGTACACAGAAAAAATAGAAGTGGCATGATTGCAGAAATTAAATTCAAGCGCATTTGAATTTAATTCAAATGGTTTGAACTAGGACGAGGTTTTAGGAGTGTCCAAAAATGTTAAGAATTTTTGGAGGAACCTCGATAAAAGTGATAAGAATTGTTGCCAAGGTTTGGAGGTGAAACTTGAAGTGGAATAGACATGGGAATTCTTTTGTAAGTGTGTTCCGGTTAATTCCAAACAAATGGAACATTTATAATAGCTCCATAATATTGGGAGGATAAGTTATAGAGAGAAATCACCATGTGAATTCCCTCGATCTAAATAGAGAAAAATATATATATGCAATTTATTTAGTTGAGTTTTAAAAATTAAATGACATGCTGGCATGATGCAATACAAAAATAAATAGAGCAAGCACAAATGAAACACATGGAGGTCGTGAAAAAATGTAAGTATTCTGGAGCGTCAGTCTTGGGGCGTCACAAAACCGAAGAACTTTCATAAAACACTAAGGTACCTTCACGGGGTTATGCATGTCCCCAACAATAAGTATATCATATTCCTTTTGGGGAGTAGATAGGGGTAGTTGAAAACTTCCAATAGTGTTTGTCGGAGATTTTTCAATAACATTAATACCATCCACTTGGAACTGTTTCTACGGAAAGTGCACCGTATGCTCATTACCAATGATATGAATAGTGACCTTGCTTTTATTCCAATCAATAACAGCCCCTGAAGTATTCAAAAAGGGTCTACCAAGGATAGTCGATATGTTGTCGTCCTCAAGCATCTCAAGTATAACAAAGTCTGTTAAGATAGTAACATTGGTGACAACAACGGACACATTCTCACAAATACCGATAGGTATGGTAATTGATGTATCAACCATTTGCAAAGATATTTCAGTAGGTGTGAGTTTATTAAAATCAAGTCTTTTATATAAAGAGAACGACATAACACTAACACCTTCTCCTAAATCACACAAAGCAGTTCTAACATAATTTCTTTTGATGGAGCAAGGTATAGTTGGTATTCCCAGATCAACAAGTTTTTTAGGTACTCCATCCTTAAAAGAATAATTAGCAAGCATGATGGAGATTTCAGCTTCTGGTATCTTTCTTTTATTAGAGATTATGTCTTTCATGTATTTAGCATAAGGGGGCATCTTTAAAATATCAGTCAAGCGAGTGCAGACTGGCCTAAGCATTTCAGCAAAGCGTTCAAATTCTTCATCATCTTTCTTCTTAGTTGGTTTAGGTGGAAAGGGCATGGGTTTTTGAACCCATGGTTCTCTTTCTTTATCATGTTTTCTATCCACAAAAGTCTCTTTTATCATATCTTTTATTTTTAGGTTGTGGGTTATCAATATCAATAGCAGGTTCTATCTCAACATCATTATCTGGTTCTTTATCATTGTTTTGTTGAGTGTCTTCATGAACATCACCATTATCTTTTTCATTATCACTAGGTGAATGTTCATTACCAGATTGAGTTTCAGCATCAGAGATAGAAACATCATTATTATATTCAGGAGGTTTTTCTATTTCAGGTTGACTAGAGGTATGCAAAGTCCTATCATTTTTCCTTTTCTTTTTCTTTCTAGAAGGACTAGGTGCATCAGTATTAATTCTTTGATAGTCCTTTTCAATTATTTTTAGGGTGTCCCTTAGGATAAAGTGGTTCTTGAGTCATTCTACGTCCTCTAGTCATTACTCTAACAACATGATCATTGATATTATTGTTCATTTCATCAAGTAATTCTCTTTGATATTTAGCAACTTGTTCTAACTGAGTATGAACCATAGAGGCATGTTTTCCTACACCTCTAACAACATTAGAGATTCTAAATAACAAGTCACTCAAGTGAGCAATCATATCAGAATTGTTTTTCAATTGTTTCATAAAATTTTCATTGAAGTGATCTTGTTATCTAATGTAGTTATCAAACTCATAAAGGCATTGACTAGGGTGCATATTATAAGGGCTGTCCCTCTCATCAAATTCCATTAAAGAGTTTACCTCCACCACCTTTGGTGGTGGTGTATCAAGTCCATGTATTTCTTCAATAGGAGGTAAATTTTTAACATCCTCTGCTTTAATACCTTTTTCCTTCATACATTTCTTTGCCTCTTGCATATCTCCAGGACAGATATAAGATACCCCTCTTCTTCGGAGTGGGTTTAGGTGGTGGTTCAGGAAGAGTCCAATTATCATAATTTTTCAATATGTTATTCAATAATTCCTCATCTTGTTTAATAGCTCGTTCCCTGAAAACACAACTAGCACAACTATCTAGGAAGTCCCTAGAAGCATCGGTTAGTCCATTATAGAAGATATCAAGTATTTCATTTTTCTTAAGAGGATGGTCAGGAAAAGCATTAAGCAGTTGGAGAAGCGTCCCCAAGCTTGTGGGAGACTCTCTTCTTCAATTTGCACAAAGTTAGATATTTCCTGTAACGCATCTTGTTTCTTATGAGTAGGAAAATATTTTTCAAATAAGTAATAAATCATATCCTCGAGACAACACACACAACTAGGAGCAAGAGTATTGTACCATATCTTAGTATAACCCTTTAATGAGAACGGAAATAATTTCAGGATATAGTAGTAGCGAATTTTCTCATCTTGGGAAAAAAGGGTGGATATATCATTTAATTTAGTAAGGTGTACCACAACAGTTTTAGTTTCATAGCCATGGAAAGGATTGGATTCAACCAAACTAATTAACTATGGGTCGACAGAGAATTCATAGTCCTTATCAGCAACAAAGATAGGTGAAGTAGTAAACTTAGGATCACATTTCATTCTAGCATTCAAAGATTTTTCTTTCAGTTTGCATCATAATTTCTTAAGATCATCTCTATCAGTGCAAGCAAGAAAGTCTCTAGCTATCTCCTCATCTATAAAATAACCTTGAGGTATCAATACGTCCATTTAGAATCATGTTTCCTACAGTTATTTACAATATTGTTATGCATAATAATGCTTTATGGAATAATTCTAATGCATTTTTCCCTCATAATATGCAAGGTTTACACAAAGAGGGAGAATGCTGGCAGCTGGAATTATGGTCCTGAAAAAGCTACGTCAGAGTCACCTATTCTGCACATCTCCAAATGAGGTTAAAATTTACAGAGAATTGTTTTGGAATATATGAGGAATATTGGAGCAAATAACTACCAGAGGGGGCCCACCAGATGGGCACAACCCACCTGGGCGTGCCAGGCTGCCCAAGCATGCCATGGTGGGTTGTGCCATCCTCGGCCCACCTCCGATGCCCCTCTTCTTGTATATATGTCATTTTGACCTAGGAAAAAAATAAGGGGAGGACTTTTGGGATGGAGCGTCGCTGTCTCGAGGCGGAACTTGGGCAGGAGCAGTTTTGCCCTTTGGCGGAGTGATTCCGCCGGAGGAACTTCTCACACGGAGGTGGAAATCATTGTCATCATCATCACCAACAACCCTCTCATCATTGGGAGGCCAATCTTCATCAACATCTTCAACAACACCATCTCCTCTCAAACCCTAGTTCATCTCTTGTGTTCAATCTTTGTACCGGAACCTGAGATTGGTACCTGTGGGTGACTAGTAGTGTTGATTACTATATGATTTATTTGGTGGAAGATTATATGTTCAGATCCATTGTTCTATTTAATACCCCTCTGATCTTGAGCATGATTATGATTTGTGAGTAGTTACTTTTTTCTCTTGAGGTGACGGGAGAAGTCATGTGGCAAGTAACCATGTGAACTTGATGTGTGTTCGATATTTGATGATATGCATGTTGTGATTCCCTTAGTGGTGCCATGTGAACGTTGACTACATGGCACTTCACCATATTTGAGCCTAAGGGAATGCATTGTGGAGTAGTTATTAGATGATGGGTTGCTAGAGTGACAGAAGCTTAAACCCTAGTTTATGCGCTATTTCGTAAGGGACTGATTTAGATCCAAAAGTTTAATGCTATGGTTATATTTTATCTTAATACTTTTCTTGTAGTTGCGGATGCTTGCGAGGGGGTTAATCATAAGTAGGAGGTTTGTTCAAGTAAGAACATCACCTAAGCACCGGTCCACCCACATATCAAATTATAAAAGTAGCGAACACGAATCAAAACAACATGATGAAAGTGACTAGATGAAATTCCCGTGTACCCTCAAGAATGCTTTGCTTATTATAAGAGACCATTTTGGCCTGTCCTTTGCGACAAAAGGATTGGGCTACCTTGTTGCACTTTATTTACTGTTACCATTACTTGCTCGTTACAAATTACCTTGCTATCAAACTACTCGTTACCTACAATTTCAGTGCTTGCAGAGATTACCTTGCTGAAAACCACTTGTCATTTCCTTTTGCTCCTCGTTGGGTTTGACACTCTTACTTTTCAAAAGGATTACAATTGATCCTCTATACTTATGGGTCATCAAGGCTCTTTCCTGGTGCCGTTGCCGGGGAGTGAAGCGCTCTTGGTAAGGAAAAATTATTACTGCGTGCTGGAATTTATTGTCACTTGTTACTATGGAGAACCACCCTTTGAGGGGTTTGTTCGAGGTATCTTCACCTCAACTGGAACCACAATTAGTTTCCCCTCAACCTAGTACACCTACTGAAAATACTTGTTATGAAATTCCTTCAGGTATGATACAACAACTGCTATCTAATCCTTATGCAAGAGATGGAACTGAAAATCCTGATATGCACTTGATATATGTGGATGAAATTTGTGAATTATTTAAGCTTGCAGGTTTATCCGGAGATGAAACTAGGAAGAAGTTTTTCCCTTTATCCTTGAAGGGAAAAGCACTGACATGGTATAGGCTATGCGATGATATTGGATCTTGGATTGGAATCGATTAAAATTGGAATTTCACCAAAAAAATTATCCTTTGCATCTGGTTCATCGTGATCATAATTACATATATAATTTTTGGCCTCGTGAAGGAGAAAGTATCGCTCTAGCTTGGAGGATGCTTAAGGCAATGTTATATTCATGCCCCAATCATCAGTTCTCAAGAGAAATTATCATTCAGAACTTCTATGCTCGACTTTCTTGTGATGATCAATCCATGCTCGATACTTCTTGTACTGGTTCTTTTATGAAGAATATTGAATTCAGGTGGGATCTTTTGCAAACAATTAAATGCAACTCTGAAGATTGGGAACTCGAAGAAGGTAAAGAGTCAGGTATTAAGCTTGAGTTTGATTGTGTTAATTCTTTTATGAATACCGATGTTTAGCACTAAATATGGACTTGACTCTGAGATAGTAGCCTCTTTTTGTGAATCATTTTCTACTCATGTTGATCTCCCCAAGGAAATACCACCCCCCCTATTAAAGAAGAAATTAAAGAACAGGTTGTAGTTAAAGATGAAACTATTATTTACAATTTTGATCCAGTTGTGCCTACTGCTTATATGGAAAACCCACTTTTCCTTGTTAGGATAAAGGAACATGCTAACGTTTCAACTGTGGTTCGCAAAAGTAATATTAGAGCACGCAAACCCGCTAAACAAATCAAAGTGGAACCTAGTGCTGCTATGGTTAAAGATCTCCTGGTAGAAAACATAGATGGGTATGTTATTTATTTCTATGATGAAGCTGCTAGAATTGCCAAACCCGATGAAAAAGATAAACATAGACCTGTTCTTGGCATGCCTGTTGTCTCAGTCAAAATAGGAGACCATTCTTATCATGGTTTATGTGATTTAGGTGCTAGTGTGACTGTTATTCCTTTTACCTTATACCAAGAAATTATGAATGCCATAGCACCCGCTGAAAAAGAAGATAACGATGTTACTATTAAGCTTGCTAATAGAGACACCATCACACCACTTGGGATTGTTAGATATATCGAAGTCTTGTGTGGGAAAATAAAATATCCTCCTGATTTTCTTGTCCTTGGTTCCCCACAAGATGACTTTTGTCCCATTATCTTTGGTAGACCTCTCTTGAACATTGTCAATGATACTATAGATTGTCATAAACAAACTGTCAGTGTTAGCTTTGGTGATGAGTCTCATGAATTTAATTTCTCCAAGTTTAATAGACAACCTCATAAGAAAGAATTACCTAGTAAGGATGAAATAATTGGTCTTGCTTGTATTGTCGTGCCTCCTACTGATCCACTAGAACAATATTTGCTAGACCATGAAAATGATATGCATATGCATGGAGGTAAATAGATAAAATCTTCTTTGAACAACGACCTCTGCTTAAACACAATTTGCCTATTGAAACTCTAGGAGGTCTTCCTCCACCTAAAGGTGGTCCTGTGTTTGAATTAAAACAATTGCCTGACACTCTGAAATATGCTTATCTTGATGAGAAAAATATATATCATGTTATTATTAGTGCTAACCATTCAGAACATGAAGAACAAAGATTATTGAAATTTCTGAAGAAGCACCGAGCTGCTATTGGATATACTCTTGATGATCTTAAGGGCATTAGTCCCACTCTCTATCAGCATAAGATTAATATGGAACCTGATGCTAAACCCGTTGTTGATCATCAATGATGTTTGAATCCTAAGATGAAAGAAGTGGTAAGAACTGAAATACTAAAATTTCTGGAAGCAGGTATTATTTGTCCCATAGCTGATAGTAGATGGGTAAGCCATGTTCAGTGTGTCCCTAAGAAGGGAGGTCTTACTGTTGTTCCTAATGATAAAAATGAAGTTATTCCACAAAGAATTGTTACTAGCTATAGAATGGTAATTGATTTACAAAATTAAATAAAGCAACTAGAAAAGATCATTACCCTTTGCCTTTTATTGATCAAATGCTAGAAAGACTATCTAAGCATACACATTTTTATTTTCTTGATGGATATTCTGGTTTTTCTCAAATACTGATGTCTACTACACAACCTTCTTCTTGTAGACATTGTTGGGCCTCCAAGTGCAGAGGTTTGTAGGACAGTAGCAAATTTCCCTCAAGTGGATGACCTAAGGTTTATCAATCCGTAGGAGGCGTAGGATGAAGATGGTCTCTCTCAAGCAACCCTGCAACCAAATAACAAAGAGTCTCTTGTGTCCCCAACACACCCAATACAATGGTAAATTGTATAGGTGCACTAGTTCGGCGAAGAGATGGTGATACAAGTGGTATATGGATAGTAAATAATAGTATTTGTAATTGAAACAATAAAAACAGCAAGGTATCAAGTGATAAAAGTGAGCGTAAACGGTATTGCAATGATAGGAAATAAGGCCTAGGGTTCATACTTTCACTAGTGTAAGTTCCCTCAACAATACTAACATAATTGGATCACATAACTATCCCTCAACATGCAACAAAGAGTCACTCCAAAGTCACTAATAGCGGAGAACGAACGAAGAGATTATGGTAGGGTACGAAACCACCTCAAAGTTATTCTTTCCAATCAATCCATTGGGCTATTCCTATAGGTGTCACAAACAGCCCTAGAGTTCGTACTAGAATAACACCTTAAGACACAAATCAACCAAAAGCCTAATGTCACCTAGATACTCCAATGTCACCTCAAGTATCCGTGGGTATGATTATACTATATGCATCACACAATCTCAGATTCATCTATTCAACCAACACGAAGGACCTCAAAAGAGTGCCCCAAAGTTCTACCAGAGAATCACGACGAAAACGTGTGCCAACCCCTATGCATAGGTTCATGGGCGGAAACCGCAAGTTGATCACCAAAACATACATCAAGTGAATCACGTGATATCCCATTGTCACCACAGATATCCACGACAAGACATACATTAAGTGTTCTCAAATCTTTAAAGACTCAATCCGATAAGATAACTTCAAAGGGGAAACTCAATCCATTACAATAGAGTAAAGGGGGGAAGTAACATCATAGGATCCAAATATAATAACAAAGCTCGCGATACATCAAGATCGTACCATCTCAAGAACATGAGAGAGAGAGAGAGATCAAACACATAGCTACTAGTACATACCCTCAGCCCCGAGGGAGACCTACTCCCTCCTTGTCATGGAGAGCACCGGGATGATCAAGATGGCCACCGAAGAAGGATTCCCCCTCCGGCAGGGTGCCGGAACGGGTCTAGATTGGCTTTCAGTGGCTACAGAGGCTTCTGGCAGCGGAACTCCCGATCTATCATGCTCCCGGATGTTTTTAGGGTATATGGAGATATATAGGCGGAAGAAGTACATCAGGGGGCCACGAGGGACTCACGAGGGTGGAGGGCGCGCCCAGGCGGTGGGCGCGCCCCCTGCCTCATGACCTCCTCGCAGATCCCCCGACGTGCACTCCAAGTCTTCTGGGCTTCTTTCCTTCAAAAAATGAGTTCCGTGAAGTTTCAGGTCAATTGGACTCCGTTTGGTTTCCTTTTCTTCAAAACCCTAAAACAGGGTAAAAACAGAAACTGGCACTGGGCTCTGGGTTAATAGGTTAGTCCCCAAAATGATATAAAAGTGTATAATAAAGCCCATAAACATTCAAAACAGTAGATAATATAGCATGGAGCAATCAAAAATTATAGATACGTTGGAGACGTATCAAATACCTGTTTCACAACCCAATCAAGAGAAAATCACCTTTACTTGCCCTTTTGGAACTTATGCTTATAGACGTATGCCTTTTGGTTTATGCAATGCACCTGCTACCTTTCAAAGATGCATGACTGCTATATTCTCTGATGTTTGTGAAAATATTGTCGAGGTTTTCATGGATGATTTTTCTATTTACAGAACTTCTTTTGATGATTGCTTAAGCAACCTTGATCAAGTTTTGCAGAGATGTGAGCAAACTAATCTTGTCTTGAATTGGAAGAAGTGCCACTTTATGGTTAATGAAGGTATTGTCTTGGGACATCAAATTTCTGAACGAGGCATAGAGGTGGATAAAGCTAAAGTTGATGCAATTGAGAAATCCCATGTCCTAAAGATATTAAAGGTATTCGTACTTTTATCGGTCATGCTGGTTTCTATAGGAGGTTTATTAAGGACTTATCTAAAATTTCTAGGCCTCTTACAAATCTTTTACAAAAGGATGTTCCATTTGTTTTTGATGATGATTGTGTAGAAGCCTCTGAAACACTTACGAAAGCCTTAACTTCTGCACCTATTGTTCAACCACATGATTGGAACTTACCTTTTGAAATTATGTGTGATGCTAGAGATTATGTTGTTGGTGCTGTTCTAGGACAAAGAGTTGATAAGAAATTAAATGTTATCCATTATGCTAGTAAAACTCAAGATAGTGCCCAAAGAAATTATCCTACTACTGAAAAAGAATTTTTAGCAGTAGTGTTTGCCTATGATAAATTCAGATCTTATATTGTTGATTCCAAAGTTATTGTTCACACTGATCATGCCCCTATAAAATATCTTATGAAAAAGAAAGATGCTAAACCTAGACTTATTAGGTGGGTTCTATTGCTACAAGAATTTGATTTACATATTACTGATAGAAGGGGAGCTGAGAACCCCGTAGTTGACAATTTGTCTAGGTTAGAAAGTATTCTTGATGACCCACAACCTATTGATGATACTTTTCTTGATGAACAATTAACTGCAATAAATGTTTCTCATAAAACTCCTTGGTATGCTGACCATGCTAATTATACTATTGCTAAATACTTACCACCTAGTTTCACATACCAACAAAATAAAAAATTATTTTATGATTTAAGACATTACTTTTGGGACAAATCCTATGGAAATGTCACTCCGAAGCTTATGGAGGACATCGTGTGGGAGATAGAATTGCTCACAAGGTATTACAATCGGGTTTTATCGGCCTATATCTCTTCAAGGATGCCCGTAAGTTTGTTTTATCTTGTGATGAATGTCAAGAATTCGTAATATTGATAAACATCAGGAAATGCCTATGAATTATTCACTTACTATTGAACCATTTGATGTTTGGGGTTTTAATTATATGGGACCTTTTCCTTCCTCTAATGGGTATACACATATTTTGGTTGCTGTGGATTATGTTACTAAGTGGGTAAAACCTATTGCAACTAGTAGTGTGGATCATAATACTTATATTAAAATGCTTAAATAAGTTGTTTTTCCGAGGTTTGGAGTCCCTAGATATTTAATGACTAATGGTGGTTCACACTTTATTCATGGTGCTTTCTATAAAATGCTTGCTAAATATGATGTCAACCGTAGAATTGTGTTACCCTATCATCCTCAGTCTAGTGGTCAAGTTGAACTTAGCAATAGAGATATAAAGTTAATATTACAAAAAATTGTCAATAGGTCTCGAAAGAATTGGTCTAAGAAATTGGATGATGCACTTTGTACCTATAGAATAGATTATAAAAACGGGTCAATTCCATTTTCCCCTAATCTTGCCCCAGTCTCATCTTTACCCCTAAAAACATGTGCTCAACTTTGCCCCTCTTCCGTCTGGTGCTGTTTCAGAAATACCCCTCCACGCCGTTCCCACCTATTCAAAGTGGTTTGACCGTTTTCGGGACAATTTTGGGACAAGTTTGCCCCTACTTACATGTGGGGCTCACCAAACAGTTATCTCTCTCGGTTTTCTTCTTCCTCCCAATGCTAAGAACAGAGTGTAGGAGGATGCTGCCGCACTGGCGATTTCGGCGGCTTAGTGCTAGAGAGCTAGGAAATGAAGATGGCATCCATGTCCTTGACGGCTCAGTGCTCGGTGACTTCAGCCGCGGAACACAAGGTTAGTAAAGTCTGCATATTTGGGGATTTGAGATCTAGGGTTTGTGCGGATTTGGGATTTTTTATCCATGTGAATCTGATTTCGTTTGTAGGTGGATGGTTGTGGCATTGTGCAGTATAGTTAAGAGTATTTCATTCCCAATCCCATCTCTTGTGGCCTTGAGGAGCGCTCGGAGCGTAGTTGCCCAGGGCATGGGCTAGTTCCGGCTCGCCGTGTAGCTTGGGGAGGAGAAAGCACTGGTAGACGTTTTTTGGGTTGTCCACTTGATGTAAGTGTAGATTTCCCTCGGTATGATATATTTTTCTGTTGAGTTGATGCTAAGGTTTTAGTTTAACATTATTTTTGAACTATGCTTTTGCAGCTTCCTGATGAATGTGATTGGGTTATATGGTTTGACCCCCCTCCTACTGACTATGTTGGGCTTGCTTTCAGGATTTACATGCTGCCCTTGAACACAGTTGGATCAAAGCAAGCAATCTGGAGAGGAGGGTTATAGATCTTACCACTAAAACAAGAAGCTGAAGCAAAAAGTAAGTTGAAGAAAAAGAATGAGCTGATGGAAACAATTTGCTTTGTCATTGTTCTTAGCATAAGCATTGTGGCTAGTCTTGTTTCCATGTGGTCAAATTAAGCTAATTAAGTGTTTGCTGATCTAGGTTACCTAGTTATGTTCTCGAGCCTTTATGTAATGGAGCCTTTATATAATGGTGTGAACTTGAAATTGTAGTAGATGTAATGTACTGATGGTTAATGTGGTTTAAATCCTTTATGAATGCACATTGAGGTACTTTTGGCTAGAGTCTTGTTTCCATGTGGTAAATATGAGCACAGATATATATCAATCTAGGGGAAATATGAGCACACGAGTGTAGCACAGGGACAAATATGAGCACATGAGTGTAGCACAGGGACAAATATGAGCACATGAGTGTAGCACCGGGACAAATATGAGCACACAGGTGTAGAGGGACAACATTGGCACATTACACAGGAGTTCACAACAGTTTGACAACATGCAAAGCAACCAACATCAGTTAACACATTACATCTAACATAGAAGTTCATCACTCTAGTTGAACAGAACCAACATAAGCTGATCACACTAGTTTGGACCTCTTGCTCCTAGTGTTGGCAGCAGGATTTGCATCTTTGCTCCTTGCGCTGACATCACTTTTTTCCACCTTTCGCCTTCTTCTGTGGTGACCCCCACCTAGTTCCTCGCTCAGCAGCTCTTTTAGTATTTTTATTTGGACTGAGAAGCATGTAAACAATCAAGATGAGTATGAAATAATGAAGTTACACAATGAATGCATGAACATGTAGTAGAAAACATACCTGATAAGTGCTGGTGGAGAGCTTGGAACTGGTGGAGAGCTTGGAGCTAGTGGTGAGCTTGTAGCAGTTGGTGTGGAGCTTGGAGCATTTGCAAGAGCATTTTCTGCACCTGATACGTCTCCAACGTATCTATAATTTTTGATTATTCCATGCTATTATATTATATGTTTTGGATGTTTTATATGCATTAATATGCTATTTTATATGATTTTTGGGACTAACCTATTAACCTAGAGCGCAGTGCTAGTTTCTGTTTTTCCTTGTTTTAGAGTTTCACAGAAAAGGAATACCAAACAGAGTCCAAACGGAATAAAACTTCCGTGATGATTTTTCTTGGACCAGAAGACACCCAGGAGACTTGGAGTGCAAGTCAGAAGAGCCACGAAGCGGCCACAAGGGTGGAGGGCGCGCCCAGGGGGATGGGGCGCGCCTCCCAACCTTGTGGGCCCCTCGGTGGCCTCCTGACCTAGATCTTCCTCTTATATATACTCTTATACCCTGAAAACTTCCAGGGGAGCCACGAAACCAATTTTCCACCTCCGCAACCTTCTGTACCCGTGAGAACCCATCTTGGGGCCTTTTTCGGCATCATGTCGGAGGCAGATTTGATCACGTAGGGCTTCTACATCAACACCATTGCCTCTCCGATGAAGTGTGAGTATTTTACCACAGACCTACGGGTCCATAGCTAGTAGCCAGATGGCTTCTTCTCTCTCTTTGATTCTCAATACAAAGTTCTCCTCGATGTTCTTGGAGATCTATTCGATGTAATACTATTTTGCGGTGTGTTTGCCGAGATCTGATGAATTGTGGATTTATGATCAGCTTATCTATGAATATTATTTTCATTTCTAACAAAAGCACGATAAAATACTGATTTTTTTAAGAGGATTTATAAACAAATTGTCTAGGACTTCCTAATTTCTCAGGATTTTTAGTGTTACATAAGTATCTGAAAATCTCCAGATTTCTACAGACTATTTTGTTTTTGACAGATTCTATTTTTCGTGTGTTGTTTGCTTATTTTGATGCATCTATGGCTAATATCAGGGGGTATGAACCATGGAAAAGTTGGAATACAGTAGATATTACACCAATATTAATAAATAATGAGTTCACAACAGTACCAAAAGTGGTGATTTATTTTCTTATACTAACGGAGCTTACGAGATTTTCTGTTGAAGTTTTGTGTTGTGAAGTTTTCAAATTTTGGGTAAGAATTTGATGGAATATGGAATAAGGAGTGGCAAGAGCCTAATCTTGGTGATGACCAAGGCACCCCAAGGTAATATTCAAGGATGTCAAAAAGCCTAAGCTTGGGGATGCCCAGGGTAGGCATCCCCTCTTTCGTCTTCGTATATCGGTAATTTTAGTTGAGGCTATATTTTTATTCACCACATGGTATGTGTTTTGTTTGGAGCGTCTTG
Organism: Triticum dicoccoides; assembly: GCF_002162155.2. Classification (NCBI taxonomy): domain Eukaryota; kingdom Viridiplantae; phylum Streptophyta; class Magnoliopsida; order Poales; family Poaceae; genus Triticum; species Triticum dicoccoides. The sequence continues at coordinate 223,196,022 of NC_041390.1, read as the reverse complement.
TATGATTTGAGTGTTTGCTTTTTAGTTTTCCACAATTATCCTTGCTATACACACCTTTTGGGAGAGACACGCATGAATCGTGATTTATTAGAATACTCTATGTGCTTCACTTATATCTTTTGAGCTAGGCAATTTTGCTCTAGTACTTCACTTATATCTTTTTAGAGCACGGCGGTGGTTTTATTTTATAGAAATTGATGAACTCTCGTACTTCACTTATAATATTTTCAGAGTCTTTAGAACAGCGTGGTAATTTGCTTTGGTTATAAAATTAGTCCTAATATGATAGGCATCCAAGAGGGATATAATAAAACTTTCATATAGAGTGCATTGAATACTATGAGAAGTTTGATTCCTTATGATTGTTTTGAGATATGAAGATGGTGATATTAGAGTCATGCTAATAAGTAGTTATGAATTTGAGACATACTTGTGTTGAGGTTTTTGAGTCCCATAGCATGCACATATTGTGAACCGTTATGTAACGAAGTTGGAGCATCAGATGTTTTTTGATTGTCTTCCTTATGAGTGGCGGTTGGGGACGAGCGATGGTCGTTTCCTACCAATCTATCCCCTAGGAGCACGCGCGTAGTACTTTGTTTCGATGACTAACAAATTTTTGCAATAAGTACGTGAGTTCTTTATGACGAATGTTGAGTCCATGGATTATACGCACTCTCACCTTTCCGCCATTGCTAGCCTCTCTAGTACTGCACAACTTTCGCCGGCACCATAAACCCACCACATATCCTTCCTCAAAACAGCCACCATACCTACCTATTATGGCATTTCCATAGCCATTCCGAGATATATTGCCATGCAAATTTCCACCGTTCCATTTATTATGACATGCATCATCATTGTCATATTGCTTTGCATGATCATGTAGTTGACATCATATTTGTGGCAAAGCCACCATTCATCATTTTTATACATGTCACTCTTGATTCATTGCACATCCCGGTACACCGCCATAGGCATTCACATAGAGTCATATTTTTGTTCTAGTATCGAGTTGTAATTCTTGAGTAGTAAGTAAATAGAAGTGTGATGATTTTCATTATTAGAGCATTGTCCCATGTGAGGAAAAAAAGATAAAGGCCAAAAAAGAGAGAGAAGGCCCAAAAAAGAGAAAGAAAAAAAAGAGAAAGGAAAAAAATGAAAGAAAAAGAGAGAAGGGACAATGTTACTATCCTTTTTGCCACACTTGTGTTTCAAAGTAGCACTATGATCTTCATGATAGAGAGTCTCCTATGTTATCACTTTCATATACTAGTGGGATTTTTTCATTATAGAACTTCGCTCGTATATTCCAATGATGGGCTTCCTCAAATGCCCTAGGTCTTCATGAGCAAGCAAGTTGGATGTACACCCACTTAGTTTTCTTTTTGAGCTTTCATAAACTTATAGCTCTAGTGCATCCGTTGCATGGCAATCCCTACTCACTCACATTGATATCTGTTAATGGGCATCTCCATAGCCCGTTGATACGCCTAGTTGATGTGAGACTATCTCCTTCTTCTTCTTTTTCTTCACAACCACCGTCTATTCCACCTATAGTGCTATGTCCATGGCTCACGCTCATGCATTGCGTGAAAGTTGAAAAGGTTTGAGAACATCAAAAGCATGAAACAATTGTTTGCTTGTCATCGGGGTTGTGCATGATTTGAATATTTTGTGTGATGAAGATGGAGCATAGCCACACTATATGATTTTGTATGGATAAGCTTTCTTTGGCCATGTTATTTTGAGAAGACATAATTATTTTGTTAGTATGCTAGCTTGAAGTATTATTCTTTTATGTCAATATTAAAACTTTGTTTTGAATCTTACAGATCTGAACATTCATGCCACAATAAAGAGAATTACATGGATAAATATGTTAGGTAGCATTCCACATCAAAAAATCTATTTTTATCATTTACCTACTTGAGGACGAGCAGGAATTAAACTTGGGGATGCTTGATACGTCTCCAACGTATCTATAATTTTTTATTGTTCCATGATATTATTTTATCTATTTTGGATGTTTTATAAGCATTAATATGCTATTTTGCATGATTTTTGGGGCTGACCTATTAACCTAGAGCCCAGTGCCAGTTTTTTTTGTTTTCCTTGTTTTAGAGTTTCGCAGAAAAGGAATACCAAACGGAGTCCAAACGGAATAAAACATTCGCGATGATTTTTCTTGGACCAGAAGACACCCAGGAGACTTGGAGTGCAAGTCAGAAGAGCCACGAGGTGGCCACAAGGGTGGAGGGCGCGCCCAGGGGGGTGGGGCGTGCCCCAACCTTGTGGGCCCCTCGGTGGCCTCCTGACCTAGATCTTCCTCCTATATATACTCTTATACCCTGAAAACTTCCAGGGGAGCCATGAAACCACTTTTCCACCACCGTAACCTTCTGTACCCGTGATATTCCATCTTGGGACCTTTTCCAGCATCCTGCCAGAGGGGGATTCGATCACGGAGGGCTTCTACATCAACACTACCATTGCCTCTCCGATAAAGCGTGGGTAGTTTACCACAGACCTACGGGTACATAGCTAGTAGCTAGATGGCTTCTTCTCTCTCTTTGATTCTCAATACAAAGTTATCCTCGATGTTCTTGGAGATCTATTCGATGTAATACTCTTTTGCGGTGTGTTTGTCGAGATCCGATGAATTGTGGATTTATGATCAGCTTATCTATGAATATTATTTGAATCTCCTATAAATTATTTTATGCATGATTTGATATCTTTGCAAGTCTCTTCAAACTATGGGTTTTTCTTGCAATGGGAGAAGTGCTTAGCTGTGGGTTCAATCTTGCAGTGTCCTTTCCCAGGACAGTAGGGGCAGCAAGGGACTTATTGTATTGTTGCCATCGAGGACAAAAAAATGGGGTTTTCATCATATTGTTTGAGTTAATTCCTCTACATCATGTCGTCTTGCTTAAGGCGTTACTCCGTTCTTTATGAACTTAATACTCTAGATGCATGCTGGATAGAGGTCGATGTGTGGAGTAATAGTAGTAGATGCAGGATCGTTTCGGTCTACTTGACACGGACGTGATGCCTATATTCATGATCATTGCCTTAGATATCGTCATAACTTTGCGCTTTTCTATCAATTGATCGGCAGTAATTTGTTCACCCACCATAATATTTTCTATCTTGAGAGAAGTATCTAGTGAAACCTATGGCCCCCGAGTCTATTTTCTATCATATAAGTTTCTGATCTACAATTCTAGTTTCCTATTTACTTTCTTTTAAAATCTTTTACTTTCCATTCCATAAACCAAAAATACCAAAAATATTACTTTACTGTTTATCCATCTCTATCATATCTCACTTTGCGAATATGACGCCCGGATAATTAAGCTACAGTAACTCTCTACTGATGATGCCACATCACCATGATCACTATTGATAAACTCGCGTTGACTCAAACTCCATTCAAATTCAAATTTAAAATCAAGACAAACTATAAAAGTTTTCAAATGTCAAAACTGAAATGTTCATGGTGTGGAAAATAATCCATGGCTATTTACCATGTCGAAACCCATATTTTAAAAGGTTTTTATATGACCTTAAATGATTTAAACAGTAGCAAAAGCAAATATTAAAATGCCTTTGGTATTTTATAAAATACTAAACTATTTTATATCAGGGTAAAACCTTTTATACTTGAGGATTGTTCTGAAACATTATTTCAGGGGTTATAGTCATATTTTACTAAACTAAAATTAGCATGTAACTAAAATAAAATAGAAAAGAAAAATAACAAAAAGTAAAACTAAATCAAACAAACAAAACCAAACCCTCCCCAGGGGCCAACCGGCCCAGCTAGCCACTGGACTAACCAGGCTACCCAGCCGGCTCACCCCACTCCCCCATATCCCCCCTGTTGGTGGAAAACCTAGATCGAACCCCCCACTCACCCACTCCCTCCCCACGATTTCCTCCCCCTCGCCTCTGCCCCTGCCCCCGATCCAGTTCGGGGCGCGTCCCCGGCGCCACCACGCCACCGTCGCCGGTCCTCTCCGTCGCCCGAAGCCGCACCTGCTCGTCGTCGCCGTGCGCCGCCACCG
>NC_041390.1:223183578-223191458 GCF_002162155.2 Triticum dicoccoides | reverse complement strand
CATCGTCCCCGTCCCCCACCCCGAGCACCACTGCCCGTGCCCAACGAACCCCCCGTGAGCACCATCCATCCATCCCCGTCTTCCCGCTCGTGTCGCCTGTGCTCCGGCCTGCCACCATGCCACCGCCGCATTGCTCGCCCTGCTCCCGGCAGACCTGCCACGGCCTGCCGCCGACAGCACTGTAACCGCCGGCGCCCGGCCTCGCACTTTCCCGCAGTCGCCATCGATGCTCCTGCCGCTGCTCGGCCACCGTCACACGTGCTCTCCAGCGCCCCCTTTCGCCCCACCGCGCCCGCCTACATGTGCGGCCATGCCGTGCCTCTAGCCGCTGCTATTCGCGCGCCGCACCTTGCCTTCGTCCTCAGTTGCGCGCACCTCGTCCCGGCCAGCCGCCGCCCCGCCTAACCTCGCCGCGGCCTCGCCACTACTATCGCCGCAAACCCAGCACCCGCCGGCGCCCGGGAGACCGCTCCCACTTGCCGTTAATCGCTACCGCACTGCCCCTGGCCGCCTCCATGCCCCCACCGGTCACGTCGCTGGCCGCACCCGAGGCCAGCGCCTGGGCTCGCCCCGGTGGGCGCTCATGGCCGCGCCCATTTGCCTGTTAGCCCCCTTGCCAATGACATAGGGGCCTAGCCCCCATATCGATTTTATAAAGAAAAAAGATTAAATAAAAAAATTAATTAATTAACTTAATTAATCCAGTTTAATTAACTTAATTAGCTAATTAACTATTGTTAATAAGCTAAACAGTCCATGATAGTGGGACCCATGTGTCAGTTTGACCGGTCAATGGTCAGAGTTAACCGCTGATGTCATGCTGACATCATAAATGTATTTTTGAATTAAATAATTATGTTAGTTCTAGAAAATGATTAAATCCATTAAAATTAATATAAAATAAACCATAGCTCGAATGGAAAAACTTTGTACATGAAAGTTGCTCGAAACGACGAGACGAATCCGGATACACAACCCGTTCGTCCACCGCACATCCCTAGCATCGCGAACACGCAACTTTCCCCTCCGGTCCATCTGTCCGAAAACGCGAAACACCGGGAATACTTTCCCAGATGTCCCCCCCCTTTGCCGGTATCACCTACTACCGTGTTAGGTCACCCCTAGCACCGTGTATTGCCATGTTACGATTTGTGTTGATTTGTTTGCTCTGTTATTTATTGTGTTCTTCCTCTGTTATTTCTTTCTGGTAGACCCTAAGACCGTTGCTGATACCCTCGTGATCAACTACATCGACGATGACCCCTCCTTGCCAGAGCAACCTGGCAAGCCCCCCCCTTTGATCACCAGATATCGCCTATTCTTCTCTCTACTGCTTGCGTTATAGTAGTGTAGCATGTTACTGCTTTCCGATAATCCTATTCTGATGCATAGCCTGTCTTTGCTACTACTGTTGTTACCTTTACCCGCAATCCTAAATGCTTAGTATAGGATGCTAGTATTCCATCAGTGGCCCTACATTCTTGTCCGTCTGCCATGCTATACTATCGGGCCGTGATCACTCGGGAGTTGATCACGGGTATATACATGCATACATACTATACAGGTGGTGACTAAAGTCGGGCCGGCTCGTAGAGTACTCGCAAGTGATTCCGGTGTGGGGGCTGAAGGGGCAGGTGGTTCCATCCAGGTAGTGGTGGGCCTGGGTTCCCGACGGCCCCCAACTGTTACTTTGTGGCAGAGCGACAGGGTAGGTTGAGACCACCTAGGAGAGAGGTGGGTCTGGCCCTGGTCGGCGTCCGCGGTTAATTCAATTAACACGGTTAACGAGATCTGGCTATTTGATCTGAGTCTGGCCACTGGCCTATACACACTAACCAACTACGCGGGAACAGTTATGGGCACTCGACGTCGTGGTATCAGCCGAAGCCTTCATGACGTCAGCGACTGATCGGCGCGCGCCGGGTTGGACCATGTAACGTAACTTCCTTTGTAATGGAGGTTGCTAGGTCTGCTCACCGGCCGCGTACGCAACGTGCAGGTGTGCAATGGGCGATGGGCCCAGACCCCTGCGCCATAGAATTTAGACCGGCATGCTGGCCTCTTTGTTGTGCCTAGGTAGGGCCACGACGTGTTGATCTTTCGAGGCCGGGCATGACCCAGGAATGTGTGTCCGGCCAAAGGGGATCGAGCGTGTTGGGAAATGTGGTGCACCCCTGCAGGGAAGTTTATCTATTCGAATAGAGGTGTCCCTCGGTAAAAGGACGACCCGGAGTTGTACCTTGACCTTATGACAACTAGAACCGGATACTTAATAAAACACCCCTTCCAAGTGCCAGATACAACCGGTGATCGCTCTCTCACAGGGCGAAGAGGGGAGGATCACCGGGTAGGATTATGCTAAGCGATGTTACTTGGTGAACTTACCATCTACTCTCTTCTACATGCTGCAAGATGGAGGCGGCCAGAAGCGTAGTCTTCTATAGGACTAGCTATCCCCCTCTTATTCTGGCATTCTATAGTTCAGTTCACATATACTACCCCCTTTCATTGATACCAATGCATATGTAGTGTAGCTCCTTGCTTGCGAGTACTTTGGATGAGTACTCACGATTGCCTTGCTCCCCTTTTCCCCCTTTCTATATCCGATTGTTGCGACCAGATGTTGGAGTCCAGGAGCCAGACGCCACTGTTGATGACGACTGCTACTACTCGGGAGGTGCCTACTACTACATGCAGGCCGCTGACGACGACCAGGAGTAGTTTAGGAGGATCCCAGGCAGGAGGCCTGCGCCTCTTTCGATCTGTATCCCTGTTTGTGCTAGCCTTCTTAAGGCAAACTTGTTTAACTTATGTCTGTACTCGGATATTGTTGCTTCCGCTGACTCGTCTATGATTGAGCTCTTGTATTCTAGCCCTCGAGGCCCCTGGCTTGTAATATGATGCTTGTATGACTTATTTTATTTGTAGAGTGGTGTTGTGATATCTTCCCGTGAGTCGTTGATCTTGATCGTACACGTTTGCGTGTATGATTAGTGTACGGTCAAATCGGGGCGTCACAAGTTGGTATCAGAGCCAACTTCCTGTAGGAATCCCCTTCCACACTCCTTGGCCGAAGTCGAGTCTAGATATTGCTAATGTTTTACTAACATGATTGTGTGCCTTACGGGTCCAAATTGCCATGGGTGGTATTAGGATCTTTTATTCCTCGTCTATACTCTAGGATTCTGATCTCTCTTCTATTCGGGTGAAACGATTTTTACTAACTCTAACATTAGGGTCTCGTGATCACATCCACCTGGAGAGCCCCTTGTTACAGATGATCGTCTGCTGTACCGAAGGATTCCGAAGATACTCTCCGTTGTTCTCTCGAGACTTTGTGCCCATTGCTTTTGCCATCCCCTATCACTGGAATATCCCTATGGATAAATACCTACACCTGTCATCCTTACTTTTATTCCCAGTTAATCTTGTTATTACAAGATACCCTGAAATGCTCTCTATTGTTCCGAAAATACCCTGGGCCCACTGCCCTTGCAGTTCTTTGGTGAATACCCCTACGAATAATTTCTCGCACTTATCAAGTATCCGCTCATCCCTAGTGGATACATGTATTTCACAAAAGTCTTCGAAATACCATCCGATCTCCGAAAATCCTCAACAGCCTATTGCTCTTGAAATTCTTGCTTTCTTGCATTATGGTTAATCCCATAAGTCTTGTAGTCTTATTGGCATCCCTTGTCATTATCATTTTGAGTCCGTTGATTCAATATGTTTGCGAATGCCCGCAATCATCATTGATCCCTATAAATTACCTTTCCGGCTGAGCTGCCATTCTTTTAACTGGAATTGGTTCTCGACCAATCAAATTATCGTCGATTGTACCCCTAAGGATATTCAACTTATCCATCCCTAATCAGAGCATTGATTATGATCCCTTGATTTGGAAATCATAAAATTTCTTTGCATTAAGCTTTGAATTAGTCAATTGATTCTATAATCCGATGCCTTGATATTCCTTCTTCCTCTGATTGAGTACCGATACTCACATCAGCCCCGTTGTGGACCGCCATACCCATTTTCGGGTTATTATCCGATAGTGTCCTTCACAACCAAAATTCTTGTGAGTTCTTTACCTGATACATAATGCCTTTGGTAAATTGTATCCTCTACTTTTGTCAACCATGATCCACTTTCGAGCTTGTATTATTTACTCCTGAAGTTTGTGGTATATGTTTCTACGATGCCCAGATGGGTTGAACCTACGCCTTCCTTAATTTGTGTGAACCCGAAAGATTTCACAGGCCATACTTATCTGGTATTGCACCAGGTAAAACTTTCAACAACTAATGTCATTTTCTAAAAGCGAGCGGTGAATGGGAGGTTATACATTGAAGAAGTGGGAGTCGACCTTGAACTTGTGTTCATGCCCATGGACATGATGTAGATCCTATCATGGAAGCTTCTTGTAAATAATTGTTTCCTTGATATAATATTATCTGGTATCTGTGAATTGATCCTTTGCAATCGTGGTTCCGACCATATTTTCTACTTGATCCCATTTCTCAAGAAAGTGAAAACACTTGTCTTCTGCGGATCAATACATCTCTGCAACCCCTATGTCGATCTTCCTTCGAGTAATACCCTCCAGTATCTCGAGAATATCAAAGAACTGTGTTGCTTCCTATGAGTCTTCATCTAGTATTACTTCTCACCGATTTCAGATTTCCCCCGGGTTCTGAGTTATTTCACTCGAGAACACCGAGAAGTGAATCAATTCCGCACTCCGATTCAATAACTCTAGGTAATTTTCATTGCTTACGAGTTTAATAATCCTTCAAGTCATTCCTAGCCTGATCGGCAATATCATTATTGTGCTAAATTTTAACTGTGTTATCCGGTCCTTCTTTCCGGAGCACAAATTTCGACAATGAGCTAACTTATGTCAATTTTTCTCATCATATAATTTCACCTTAAACAGAAAGCTTGACTTCAAGTTTGTGTCATACCCTTGGTTCCAATAACCTTTTGCTTCATCATTCCTTTGACTTGATGTCATCGCTGATCAATTACATCTTCATGAAATCTCACAACAAAGGTGTCGTGATCATCATCAACATTTTGGGTTCTTCCGAGATCTCTATCGAATTCCTGATGATAAATACCCTCCTTGCCCCTCGATGATTTGTGTTATCATCGGCAACTTTATTGCCTTCCCTCCAATACAAACTTGTTCATGTCTCGTGTAGTACCTTGAGTTCCTTTCTATCCAGCTGGTGTTATGATCTACCTTGGAGTATTACCATCTATTATGTCAAGAATGTTGTGAGAATTGCTCCACCTCTTAAGAGTTCCTGGTATAGTGATACTTCTCATCATCACCATTAATTCTTGGCCCCGTGTCGATTCTAACCGGGACACCAACAGGTGAACGGTACTATTTGGATTCTGCCCTTCTAGCAGCCCTATTGATTTGAAGTTAACGATCTATAGTTTCATTCTAAGTCCATTGCTTATTGAATCATCATTCAAACATTGATCGTGCTACCCAGTCCAGATTTCGGGGTGCACCCTTCTATCATTGTTAAATTGTGTATGTTTTCCTCGAGCATACATCATTTTACCATTTGATCTGACAAATGTTATCTCCTTGTTCACATGATTGTGGAAATCCATCTTTTTGGAAATCTCAATGAGTTGGCCCTGAGTCCATCATTCACCTCCTCACCCTCTCCTTGATTTAATGATGAACTCTTGTTTCGAAACTCACCTCCATAGTTCATCTCCCGAGGATCTTACAATGTCATCTTGTCAATTTGTGTTGCACCTTTTATTCTCAGGCATCTTGAGTCCGAGGTATCCTAACACCAATCAGATCTGAATCTCGGTCAGATATGATCGTTGGAACATATTTCCGAGAGTTATAACATTGGTCTTAGTATAACCGGTAAGGTGATGTCATGCCTAGCACACCTGGCCGGGGGTCCTATTGTTATAGTTCTTCCTTTTTGGCAAGGTTATCCATTCTTCCATGAGAAAATTCTAAGACTTATTCTACGAGTTGTTCCTGATGGATCCTTTGTGTATCCAAAGTCTGACCTTTGCCTGAAGACCATGTCAATGCTATCTCGAAGCATGTCTGTGGTACTCCGTTCATCAACAAGAACATTTGAAGCGCAATGCTAAATTCTCTTATCAATTATCCTAACACCATTGTATGAGTAATGTCATGAAATTCCTCTCCCATTACCTAAACGGTTTTCTACATTATATCATGTCATGGATATCATGCTCTGCTTGTCCTTGGGAAGGATATACCCGTGAAATATGTGTTTAATCACATTTTCCTTTCCATTCTTCTGTTTAATATGAGAATCACATTTTCCTTTCCATTGTTTTGTTTAACCTTTCTTGTGATCTATATGATATAAGCAATAATATTTCCCTGCTTATGTAACCACCTCGGTGTACAACCTTGTCAAGTATAACCCTATTACTATTGTTGATGACATTCCAGTAACCACCGATGGACGAGAACCTTGCCTATTGGTCCGCCTCTTTCAACGAGCAGGAAAATGGTTCTCTTCTTCCCTCACCCTTGGTACCTACGTTGTTGCCGACATAACCGACATGTTATCCTTTTACATGCCTTGCTATCATGACCGTGGAAGATGTCAGTGCTCTTCCTAAATTTTTATCCCACATGGTGGGCCCATAACCCACAGTTCCACAGGATCGAAACCTGACTCCTGTACATCCCTGTTTCCAAAGATTGTTCCTCGCGCTTTGCTTTGTATGTAATTCATGAGCCACGATCTATTCTGGTATCAGACACAAAACTAATTCTCGTTGCTCTGAACCCCTTTCACAGGCTGTTTCAGGCAACGACGATTGTCTATCCGCTTGAAACTTCTTATGGTACCTTCTTACTTTGCTCTCGATGTGTTTCATTTGTTCAACTCGAGAGATACTCATGTGTTCATTCTTGGGATACCCCCAGATGATTTTCCCTTATAACATCCTATCGTTGTAGAGCTACCCCCTACCTATTCGTAGAAACGCTGGAGTTCCTCGAAGAAAGGACGACAACTTCATCATGATGCATTGGAATAGACAATTGAAGACATCAACGAAAGGGATTAACTTCTTCAACAAGAGCAGCCAAGACCGAGAAGATCCGTTGGAATATCGTAACCAGACCTTTTCCCCTTACCCTACCTCTTAAATCTCGGGATGAGATTTATTGTAGTGGAGGAGAATTGTGACGCACAGATAATTAAGCTACAGTAACTCTCTACTAATGATGCCACATCACCACGATCACTGTTGATAAATTCGCGTTGATTCAAACTCCGTTCAAATTCAAATTTAAAATCAAGACAAACTGTAAAAGTTTTCAAATGTCAAAACTAAAATGCTCATGGTGTGGAAAATAATCCCTGGATATTTACCATGTTGAAAACCATATTTTAAAAGGTTTTTATATGACCTTAAATGATTTAAACAGTAGCAAAAGCAACTATTTAAACGCCTTTGGTATTTTATAAAATACTAAACTATTTTATATCAGGGTAAAACTTTTTATACTTGTGGATTGTTCTCAAACATTATTTTAGGGGTTATAGTCATATTTTACTAAACTAAAATTAGCATGTAACTAAAATAAAACAGAAAAGAAAAATAAAAAAGTAAAACTAAATCAAACAAAAAAACCAAATCCTCCCCCGGGGCCAACCGCCCAGCTGGCCACAGGGCTAGCCAGGCCGGCCCAGCCGGCTCACCCCACTCCCCCATATCCCCCCCTCCCCCCGTCGGTGGAAAACCTAGATTGAACCCCCCACTCACCCACTCCCTCCCCACGATTTCCTCCCCCTCGCCTCTGCCTCTGCCCCCGATCCAGTTCGGGGCGCGTCCCCGGCACC
>NC_041390.1:223126308-223183388 GCF_002162155.2 Triticum dicoccoides | reverse complement strand
GGCACCACCACGCCACCATCGCCGGACCTCGCCGTCGCCCGAAGCCGCCCCCGACGCCGCCGGCACTCTCCGTCGCCCGAAGCCGCACCCGCTCGTCGTCGTTGTGCGCCACCACCGCTGCCCGAAGGCCTCGCCGTCGCCGAACCTCCCCGCCGGACTTCCTTCCCGTCTCCGTCAACGCCACCGTCCCCGTCCCCCACCCCGAGCACCACTGCCCGTGCCCAACGAACCCCCTGTGAGCGCCCCATCCATCCATTCCCGTCTTACCACTCGCGCCGCCTGCGCTCCGGCCGGCCACCGTGCCACCGCCGCATCGCTCACCCTACTCCCGGAAGACCTGCCACGGCCTGTCGCCGACCGCACTGTAACCGTCGGCGCCCGGCCTCGCGCTTGCCCACAGCCGCCATCGATGCTCCTGCCGCTGCTCGACCATCCTCGCGCGTGCTCGCCAGCACCCCCTTTTGCCCCACCGCGCCCACCTGCACACGCGGCCATGCCATGCCTCTAGCCGCCGTTGTTCGCGCGCCGCACCCCGCCTTCGTCCTCGGTTGCGCGCACCTCGTCCCGGCCAGCCGCCGCCCCGCCTAACCTCGCCGCGGCCTCGCCACTGCTGCCGCTGCAAACCCCACGACCGCCGGCGCCCGGCAGGCCGCTCCCATTTCCCGCTGCTCGCTACCGCGCTGACCCTGGCCGCCTTCCTGCCGCCACCAGTTGCGTCGCTGGCCGTGCCCGAGGCTAGTGCCCGGGCTCGCCCCGGCGGGCGCTCATGGCCGCGCCCGTTTGCCTGTTAGCCCCCCTGCCAATGACATGTGGGGCCTAGCCCCCAGAACGAGTTTATAAAGAAAAAAAGATTAAATAATAATAATAAATTTAATTAATTAACTTAATTAACTTAATTAACTTAATTAATCCCATTTAATTAACCCAATTAGCTAATTAACTATTGCTAATTAGCTAAACAGTCCATGACAGTGGGACCCACGTGTCAGTTTGACCGGTCAACGGCCAGAGTTGACCGCTGACGTCATGCTGACGTCAGAAATGCATTTTTGAATTAAATTCAATGTTGAGGATATCGCTAATCGTTATCGTCTCGGTTAGCTAGGGATTAGAGATTAATCGGAAATTTGCCAATTAATCGATTTTATCGGTCGACAATTAATCAAATATTTTTTTGCAAATCTCAAGTTCCCAACACTAAAATACGCTATATTCAACCACAAAACAATATTTGATAGAAGTGTTACCTTGATTTCTAGCCTTTGAATCCTCGTATAAGGACAAACAAAATAGGACAATAGTACATATTCTGTAACAAGGTCTACAAAACATAAATGAACATAGGTTTTGCAAACATAGTGCTATGAATAGGTCTGATTTATCGGTAGATTCCCGATAAATCGCTTGTCAGAATGATAAATCGGTCGAAACGATAAATGACATAGATAAGGCATAATCTTATCGGTCACCCCTCGATTAGCGATAAATCAAAAGATTAATCGGTGAATCGGAAGATTTCTTGAACAGTGATTAATTAGTTCTGTTAGTTCTAAAAAAATGATAAAATCCTTTAAAATTAATATAAAATAAACTATAGCTCGGATGGAAAAACTTTTTACATGAAAGTTGCTCCAAACAACGAGACGAATCCGGATACGCAGCCCGTTCGTCCACCACACATCGCTAGCATAGAAAACACGCAACTTTCCCCCTTCGGTCCATATGTCCGAAAACGCGAAACACCGGGAATACTTTCCCGGATGTTTCCCCCCTTTGCCGGTATCACCTACTACCGTGTTAGGTCACCCCTAGCACCGCGTATTGCCATGTTATGCTTTCCATTGATTTGATTGCTCTGTTATTTATTGTGTTCTTCCTCTGTTACTTCCTTCCGGTAGACCCTGAGACCTCTGCCGATACCCTCGTGATCGACTACATCGACAACGACCCCTCCTTCTTGCCAGAGCAACCAGGCAAGCCCCCCCCTTTGGTCACCAGATATCACATGTTCTTCTCTCTACTGCTTGCATTAGAGTAGTGTAGCATGTTACTGCTTTCTGATAATCATATTCTAATGCATAGCCTGTCTTTGCAACTACTGTTGTTACCTATACCTGCAATCCTAAATTCTTAGTATAGGATGCTAGTATTCCATCAGTGGCCCTACATTCTTGTCCGTCTGCCATGGTATACTATCGGGCCGTGATCACTCGGGAGTTGATCACGGGTATATACATGCATACATACTATACAGGTGGTGACTAAAGTCGGGTCGGCTCGTAGAGTACCCGCAAGTGATTCCAATGTGGGGGTTGAAGGGGCAGGTGGTTCCATCCAGGTAGTGGTGGGCCTGGGTTCCCGACGGCCCCCAACTATTACTTTGTGGCGGAGCGACAGGGTAGGTTGAGACCACCTAGGAGAGAGGTGGGCCTGGCCCTGGTCGGCGCCCGCGGTTAATTCAATTAACACGCTTAACGAGATCTAGGTATTTGATCAGAGTCTGGCCACTGGCCTATACGCACTAACCAACTACGTGAGAACAATTATGGGCACTCGACGTCGTGGAATCAGCCGAAGCCTTCGTGACGTCAGCGACTGAGCGATGTGCACCGGGTTGGACCGCGTAACGCAACTTCCTTTGTAATGGAGGTTGCTAGGTCTGCTCACCGGCCGCGTACGCAACGTGCAGGTGTGCAATGGGTGATGGGCCCAGACCCCTGCGCCATAGGATTTAGACCGGCGTGCTGGCCTCTCTGTTGTGCCTAGGTAGGGCTGCGATGTGTTGATCTTCCGAGGCCGGGCATGACCCAGGAAAGTGTGTCCAACCAAAGGGGATCGAGCGTGTTGGGAAATGTGGTGCACCCCTGCATGGAAGTTTATCTATTCGAATAGCCGTGTCCCTCGGTAAAAGGACAACCCGGAGTTGTACCTTGACCTTATGACAACTAGAACCAGATACTTAATAAAACACACCCTTCCAAGTGCCAGATACAACCGGTGATCGCTCTCTCACAGGGCAACGAGGGGAGGATCACCGGGTAGGATTATGCTAAGCGATGTTACTTGGTGAACTTACCATCTACTCTCTTGTACATGCTGCAAGATGGAGGCGGCCAGAAGCGTAGTCTTCTATAGGACTAGCTATCCCCCTCTTATTCTGGCATTCTGAAGTTCAGTCCACATATACTACCCCCTTTCATTGATACCAATGCATATGTAGTGTAGCTCCTTGCTTGCGAGTACTTTGGATGAGTACTCACGGTTGCCTTGCTCCCCTTTTCCCCCTTTATATATCCGATTGTTGCGACCAGACGTTGGAGTCCAGGAGCCAGACGCCATTGTCGATGACGACTGCTACTACTCGGGAGGTGCCTACTACTACGTGCAGGCTGCTGACGATGACCAAGAGTAGTTTAGGAGGATCCCAGGCAGGAGGCATGCGCCTCTTTCGACCTGTATCCCAGTTTGTGCTAGCCTTCTTAAGGAAAACTTGTTTAACTTATGTCTGTAGTCGGATATTGTTGCTTCCGCTGGCTCGTCTATGATCGAGCTCTTGTATTCGAGCCCTCGAGG
Source organism: Triticum dicoccoides (assembly GCF_002162155.2). Lineage (NCBI taxonomy): Eukaryota > Viridiplantae > Streptophyta > Magnoliopsida > Poales > Poaceae > Triticum > Triticum dicoccoides. The sequence continues at coordinate 223,179,815 of NC_041390.1, read as the reverse complement.
CCCCTGGCTTGTAATATGATGCTTGTATGACTTATTTTATTTGTAGAGTTGTGTTGTGATATCTTCCCATGAGTTCCTGATCTTGATCGTACACGTTTGCGTGTATGATTAGTGTACAGTCAAATCGGGGGCGTCACAAGTTGGTATCAGAGCCAACTACCTGTAGGAATCCCCTTCCACACTCCTTGGCCGAAGTCGAGTCTAAATATTGCTATAGTTTTACTAACATGGTTGTGTGCCTTACGGGCCCAAATTGCCATTGGGTGGTATTAGGATCTTTTATTCCTCGTCTATACTCTGGGATTCTGATCTCTCTTCTATTCAGGTGAAATGATTTTTACTAACTCTAACATTAGGGTCTCGTGATCACATCCACCCGAAGACCCCCTTGTTACAGACGATCGCCTCCTGTACCGAAGGATAACGAAGATACTCTCTGTTGTTCTCTCGAGACTTTGTGCCCATTGCTTTTGCCATCCCCTACCACCGGAATATCCCTATGGATAAATACCTACACCTGTCATCCTTACTTTTATTCCCAGTTAATCTTGTTATTACAAGATACTCCGAAATTCTCTCTATTGTTTCGAAAATACCTTGGGCCCACTGCCCTTGCAGTTCTTTGCAACCTGAATACCCCTACGAATAATTTCTCACACTTATCAAGTATCCGCTCATCCCTAGTGGATACATGTATTTCACAAAAGTCTTCAAAATACTTACGCTACTTTGCTGCATCGCCCTTTCCTCTTCAAGGGAAAACCAACGCAAGATCAAGAGCTAGCTGCACCCCAATGCTCATATTCTCCAAATGCAAGATCAATTAACTCTTTGCAATGGGTGCCTCTGTGAACAAGTCTTCCACATCTACTGCATTTCTTTTGCCTTCCTCCAAGACCCTTTCTTTCTGTCTGTGCCCTTATCCTGGTCTTCCAGGTGGTCTATTCTGCACTTGTGCACATAGTTTAAACCAAGTATCAACAATGTCCCACTGCTGCTTCCCCTCCATTGCAGGCAAATTCTCTGCATAAGTAAGATTGAATATTTGCACAGAGTAAAATTCATGCACTTACCGATCAATCTCACTTGCTGGACCCCTGAGCGAAGTAATGAAATATAATGCATGAATGCAAGGTTGTCCAGTGATTTGCCATTTTGTGCAGCAACAAGTTTATGCTTGCAGATCAACAGGATAGCGCCACCCTCTCTTCTCTTTATCAATTGCAGTCACCTCTGCCTCATGAGTACTTCTCTTAACAATGCTCATTTCTAAGCCCTTTGATTTTGCCATTAACTGTTTCATTACTTTGGGGACTATGATATGCCCTCCATAAGTGCTAGCAGAAATGCTTTGCCTTAGATCAAATTTCTCCATTAAGACTTGCCTGATTTTGTCTAGCAGGTCTACAATATGTAGTCCTTTCCATTTCCCAATTTTGGAATTGGAGGAATCTGCAAGGTTATTATTCACATAATCTGAGTTGCACTTATCATTGAACAGTGCCTTGGCCCATATCTTGCTATGATGTTCATCCAGATAATCCTTGACATCTGGCTTGCTATACAACTATCTGCGATGGTAATTGTATTTCTTTAAGCTAAATGTTAGGGAACAGGGTCACAAGTTCTCATCAAAAAAAATTCCCTTTAAACTTCTTAGAGAAGTTTGCAGCTAAGTGCCTCATGCATTCTCTATGCTCTACTCTAGGAAAAACACCATCTACAGCTGCCTCTAATCCTTTACAAGATCAGCATCTGCTTGTTTGCTATAGCTAGGACCTGGTTCATGCACTGAAGTAGTTTCTGAATTTCCTCTTCCACCTGAACTACCTCCGCCACCTAAATTCCCTCTTGCACCTGAACTCCCTCTTGCACCTGAACTCCCTCGTCCTCTTGTTTGACTGTACCTATCTTGAGAACTATGAGCTTGAGATAGTGAGCATAGCAGTCGCGCGGGTAAGCTAACTGTGCAAAGACACTTACCCCATTGGAACAGTCGGTGTGGTCACCGTTGTGGTGTGAAAGATCTCAGCTCTGCCACTGCCGGCGCCGCTTCCACGAACGACAGCCATCCAGGAAAACTCCCGGTGAAGAGGAGCGGTGGGTCAGATCCAGCGACCGTGCATCTCAATCCCCGTGCTATCCCTCCACGACGGCCGACGGCGGACGGAATCGTGGGCGGTCTAGGGTTAGGGTTCTAGTCACTAGAGAGAAGAGAAGAGAGGAGAGGAGAGGAGATTTGCGAGTGAGTGTAACTGTCTGAAGGGCCCCACATGTAAGTACCAGGGGTAAATTGTCCCAAATGTGTCACCAGCACGGTCAAATCTCTTTGACTGGACAGAAAGGGTACAAAGGGGTATTTCTGAAACGGCACCCGACGGAAGAGGGGAAAAGTTGAGCACATGTTTCTTTTAGGGGTAAAGATGAGACTAGGGCAATATTGGGGGGGGGGGATGTAAATGTGATGCCCCAAGACCGGCGCCCTTCTATGTTTGCGTGTCAGCTTTATTGTTTATTTGTTTGTTGCATTCTTTTTTTTGCATCATGTCATCTTGCAACCATTTTAAAAACTCAACTAAATAAATTACATGGGTCTTCGGTCCATTTAAATCGAGGGAATTCACATGGTGATTCTCTTTATAACATATCCTCCCAATATATTAGGGAGCTATATCAAATATTTCATTATTTTGGAATTCACCATAACACACTTGCAAAAATCCCAATGCCTTGTTTATCACAACTCTTGGCCTCTAACTTTACCATATATCCTTTCTTCATTTTCTGAAGCTCCACCTAAATTCTCAACATTTTTGGGCACTTCGAAAACCTGTCCTAGTTCAAACCTTTTGAATTAAATTCGAAGGAATTTGAATTTAATCTTTCAATCATGACCTTTTCTATTTTCTCGGAACAAGCATATTTTTGTGAGCCCGGGAAAATAATCCCATGCCCAAACTCTTTAACCTTTCCTTCACTCCTTTTTCTTTCTTTGCATTTGTTTTTCTCCTATGAAAAATAAGAGAAGAGAGGAGAGAGGAGCCAGCTCAGCCGGCCTCGTAGGCCTGACCGACTAGGCCTCCCTTGGCCCAACTCCCCTTCTCTGTTTTTTTCCTTTCTTTGCACTTTAGCCCACAATCAGGTGAGCCCGTTTGGCCCATCCCACAGCCCATCTCTCTCTCGATCCCCTGCCTAACCCTAGCCGTACCCTGCTTGTTCCCCATCTCCCTCGATTCCTTCCTCCACCGCTGCTCCTTCCCTTCGGCTGCCTCTAGCGCCGCACGCGCACGCAGCCACCCTCTCCTCTCGATCTGTCTCCCTCACCCTCTCCCTCGTTCCCCTGCTTGCGCCTGCCGCCTGATGCCTGCTGCGCCTCGATCCCCGGTCGCCAAAGACCTCGAGCCCGAGGGCCTCGCCGACCACCATCACCTCCAGGTTCTGCACCGGAGTTCCACCTCGTCGGAGCAGCCCAGCGGACCAGGACGCCCCTGCCGCACCTCTCCTTTCTTCCCCTGGTTCCCTTTCTCTTTGACTCTCTCTCTCTCTCTCCCTACTCAAATCGCTCTCTCTCTCTCTCGTCTCTATAACAGGAAGCCCTGAGGAGCTGCGCTCGTCCCCGACGCCAGCACGCTCGCAACCGCCATGGATCCCGCGCCCGAGCAGAGGAGGCTGCGTCCTCGAGCTCCTTCTGGTTCCCGTGCCTCTGACAACCAGTGCCTGGCGGCGAGCGCCCCGTCTAACAAAGGTGCCCCGCCAGGATCTCCGAGCCGCTACAACGCCCTCGTCTCGTCTCCCTCTCTTCTCCTGCACCTCGTTCCCGGCGCCGAAAACATTGCGGCCGCGCCATGGCCTCCCTCCTCCCATGCCCTGCTTCTCGCCGGTGACCATGACCAGCTCGACCACCTGCGACCCTTCCTCCACTAAACGTCCCCGGACAGGAGCAATTTTGAACTACAAAGTACCCTTGGATTCGTCAAGACCGCCAAGTGCCACAACCCGCAAGACCAACGACGCCCGAACGAGTGCTCCCGACCGAGACATTTGTGCTGCTACGTTTTGGACACACCAAGTCCCTCGGGTCGGATGCGTCAATACCGCCCCGGTTGTTGCGAAGTAACACGATGCCCGGAGTCCTCGGACCCGTCAAATTCCACTATGAGATGTACAACTACCGTCGACTCCGAAGACCTCGGATTCACCAAGTTCCCACGACGACTTAAGTGTACCCCATCGGATCGCCAAGTTCGGTTACCGTCGCAACCATGTACAACTACTTCCACGATGATACGAGAACAACTAGCACTGTTGAAGGCTATTGAGTGAACAAACTACCGACGATGTGTACGACTACTTTGTGAACGTGTACCACTACCGACGAGGACCGATAGTACCACTACTTCTACTATCATCGTGGAACGACTACTTCCTCTACATCCCTCGACGAACTCGAACCGTCCCAATTGCACGCTTTGAAGGTATAACCCCGAGACGATGCCTGTGAACGAATGAATGCATGTTGTATGAGATGCACCCTTATTCGCCTCGAGTCCGAACTGTCGGTGCATGTTGCCCCTCTTTTGCCTTGTCACCGACATGTGGACACCCGGTTACCGGGATCACCCCACCATCCTTGCATGACATGCTCCCGTCGCTTTTTATTTTGCACCAACATCTCGATGAGTTGTCGGATCATCGGAATGTTGCCATGCATCATTTTCCGTTGTCGTTGCTGTGGCACCCCTTTCTTTCCGGTGACGTAAATGCTCCACATCTTATAACTTGCCAACATCTTCATAAAATTGCATATAACTTGCATGTCATCCACATCATGATAATAACATTTAAATTTTTTAAAATTGTTGTTGAATTTTTGTTTGATATTTCCGGCCTCATTTAAAATGCCTAACTATGTATTTTACTCATGTTTCACCCCTTGCCATGTTTAATGACATTTAATATTGTTGGGTACATAACCGGGGGAGAACTAAATAAATGTATGTGGTGTTTCGTCGATATGCAACTCGTTGCATATTGAACTCCACTTAATTTGTAGCATTGTTTGTTGCACTTTGCCATGCCATGCCTCTTTAAACCAGACATGCATCATGCTTGATTGTGCATCATGCCATGTTTACGCTTGGTTGTTTACCATGTTGTTTGCTCCTTTCCGGTGTTGCTTCTTCTTATTAGTTCCGGTAACGTCGCGTTTGTGATGATCCGTTCGACTACGTTGGTTCATCTTCTTGATGGACTCGTTCTTCTTCCTTGCGGGATCTCAGGCACGATGACCATACCCTCAAAATCACTTCTATCTTTGCTTGCTAGTTGTTCGCTCTACCGCTATGTCGCGCTACCTACCACTTGTTATATCATGCCTCCCATATTGACATGTGAAGCCTCTAACCCACCATCCTAGCAAACTGTTGTTTGGCTAAATTACCGCTTTTGCTCAGCCCCTCTTATAGCATTTTTAGTTGCAGGTGAAGCTGAAGTTTGTTTCATATTGGAACATGGATATGTTGGGATATCACAATATCTCTTATTTTAATTAATGCATTTATATACTTGGTGAAGGGTGGAAGGCTCGGCCTTATGCCCGGTGTTTTGTTCCACTCTTGCCGCCCTAGTTTCCGTCATACCGGTGTTATGTTCCTTGATTTTATGTTCCTTAGCAGTTGGGTGTTATGGGAACCCCTTGACAGTTCGCTTTGAATAAAACTTCTCCAGCAAGGCCCAACCTTGGTTTTACATTTACCACCTAAGCATTTTTCCCTTGGGTTCTGCAGACTCAAGGGTCATCTTTATTTTAAACCCCCGGGCCAGTGCTCCTCTAATTATTGGTCCAAAGTAGAGCATCATGCGGGACCGTCCCTTGGCAACTTGGGTTATATTAGTACCTGTATGCTATGCTTATTCGGTGTGCCCTAAGAACGAGATATGTGCAGCTCCTATCGGGATTTGTCGGCACAGTCGGGTGGTCTTGTTGGTCTTGTTTTACCCTTGTCGAAATGTCTTGTAACCGGGATTCCAAGACTAATCGGGTCTTTCCGGGAGAAGGAATATCCTTTGTTGACCGCGAGATCTTGTGATGGGCTAAGTTGGGACACCCCTGCAGAGTATAAACTTTTGAGAGACGTGCTCGCGGTTATGTGGCAGATGGGAATTTGTTAATATCCGGTTGTAGAGAACTTGAAACTTAATTTTACTAAAATGAATCAACCGCGTGTGTAGCCGTGATGGTCTCTTTTTAGTGGAGTCCGGGAAGTGAACACGGTCTTGTGTTATGCTTGAACGTAAGTACTTTCAGGATCACTTCTTGATCACTTCTAGCTTCTCGACTGTTGCGTTGCTTCTCTTCTCGCTCTCATTTGCGTATGTTAGCCACCATATATGCTAGTGCTTGCTGCAGCTCCACCTCACTACCTTCTCCTACCCATAAGCTTAAATAGTCTTGATCTCGCGGGTGTGAGATTGCTGAGTCCTCGTGACTCACAGATACTTCCAAACAGTTGCAGGTGCCGAGGATACCAGTACAGGCGATGCTACCAAGATCAAGTGGGAGTTCGACGAAGACTTGGGTCGTTATTATGTTTCTTTTCCTGATGATCAGTAGTGGAGCCCAGTTGGGACGATCGGGGATCTAGCATTTGGGGTTGTCTTCCTTTATTTTGGTTCTATAGTCGGACCTTTGATTGTACTTTGGATGATGTATGGATTATTTATGTATTGTGTGAAGTGGTGATTGTAAGCCAACTCTTTATCCCTTTCTTATTCAGTACATGGGATGTGTGAAGATTACCCCTCTTGCGACAAGCCTACCATGCGGCTATGCCTCTAAGTCGTGCCCGACACGTGGGAGATATAGCCGCATTGTGGGTGTTACAGTAAATGACCCTATAAAAATCATATGGGTATGTCTCCTTATAAAATGGTTTATGGAAAGGCTTGTCATTTGCCTCTTGAGTTAGAACATAAAGCATATTGGGCAACCAAAGAACTCAACTATGATTTCAAACTTGCTGGTGAAAAGAGGTTATTTGATATTAGCTCACTAGATGATTGGAGAATCCAAGCTTATGAAAATGCCAAACTATTCAAAGAAAATGTTAAAAGATGGCATGACAAAAGAATCCAAAAGCAGGAATTCAAAGTGGGACGGTGAATATGTTCTTTTGTACAACTCTCATTTCAGATTCTTTGCAGGAAAACTTCTCTCCAAATGGCAAGTACCATATATTACCGAAGAGGTTTATCTCTCTGGAGCTGTGAAAACAAATAATTCCGAAGGTATTAACCTAAAGGTTGTCAATGGTTAAGAGTCAAACATTATATCTCAGGTACGCCTATTAATGTTGAAAGCAATATTATTCAAACCATAACACCGGAGGAACACATAAAAGAAACCTTCCGGAACACTCCAGAATCGTGAAAAAAGAGGAGGCACGTGATATGGTAAGTTAACGGACTCCAAAAAATCCGCAAAAATATTTTCTGTCAGTTTTGGAATATTACAAAAATTAGAAAAATAAGAAACAACCAGGAAGGCAACCCTGGTGGGAACAACACATCAGGGCGCGCTTGGCGCGCCTAGGTGGGTTGTGCCCACTAGGGTTGCCTTTGGGACTCTGTTTTTCTCCCGTTTGCTTGTCCCCCAAGATAAAAAAAATCTTTATATACCCCCCAAATGTATTGACCACCGTATCGCATATAAATCTTCTGTTCTTCTTTCTTGTTGTTTTCTGACAGATATGAAATTATGTCGTGCCAAGATTCAGAGGAGGAGAGCTATGTTTCTCACCAACCTCTGGATCCCAGTGTCTTTAAGAAGACCTTCCCATATTTCTAGTTCTCATATGAGGAGGAAGATACCAATTCAGAGGATATACCTCCCGGATTTTGGTAGGATAGCAAAGCAGCATTATGCAAGAAGATCTTGATGCTTGAGCTAGAGAATGAGGATCTTAGGAATGACAACTTCAGCCTCCGACATAAGCTGGAGGACAAGCTTGCTACTACCTCATCACCACCACCACCTTCTTCACCACCAAAGGAGACTTGAGTTCATGGTATGGGCACTCCCCTTGTCTTGTGCCAAGCTTGGGGAAGGTGCCCTAGTATCGTATCACCACCATTATATTTGCCTTTATTTTATCTTAGTTCGATCTTTAGTTATCTTTTGAATTAGTTGAATAAAATTTTAGTTCGATCTTTCTTCGAGTGCTTGCTTAGTGATCTATATTTGTAATCATGTGCGAAATATATATTATAAAGAGTACTTTGAGTTTTGTTTTCTTTACTTTCATGTTCCAATAAAAAGAAAGGAAAATAAATGAAAAAGATCATATGCTAATCTTATGGTAAGTAATCACATCACATAAGGAAACTATAAGTGATAAAATTTATTGGAGATTGACAAACATATCATTGGTCAATGATGCAATTCATGAAAAAATTAATAAGAGAAGAGAAGAGACACATGCAAATTCACTATCTTGGACATCTTTTATGATTGTGAGGCCCCATCAAAATATTATATGCCAAAATTGTTGATGTTGGACAAGGAAGACAACGTAATGATTTATGTTTGTTCATATTCACATAGAAGTTATATTGTCATAGATCCTTTAACTTGTGGTGCTTGCTCCCTACCTTTGCTAGCCAAAAATTCCGCACTAAGTAGAGATACTAGTGCATCCAAAAACCCTTAAACCCAAAATCTTGTTTTGAGAGTCCACCATACCTACCTATGGTTTGAGTAAGATCTTTCAATTAAGTTGTCATCAGTGCAATAAGGAAATAAAAAATGCTTCTAAATGTGTTAGATCATTAAGTGTAAGATAAAATCGAGCATTGTATGAACTTGTGATGGCAAAATAATAAAAGGGACATACTGCATAATAAAGGTTGCTATCACAAGGGGCAATATAACATGATGTTCTTTTGCACTAAGAGATTGAGCATGCAAACAAAAAGTGCATGGCAACCTCTGCTTCCCTTTTCGAAGGGCCTATCTTTTACTTTTATGTATTTACTTTTATGCAAGAGTCAAAGTATTCTTCCCTATTCCTTTTTTATTTTATCTTTTTGCGAGCATCATGTGGTGAGGAAAGATCCAGTCACATATATCTAGTTGGATATGGGTGAGCATGAGTTATTTTTGTTGACATCACCCTTGAGGTGAATACGTTGGGAGGAAAAAACTTTAATCCCCTATCTATCTAGCTGTCCGGTTGAAACTTTTTGCTCATGTGTATGCGGTGAGTGTTAGCAATCATTGAAGGCGATATGATGGTTGAGTATGTGGACTTGCCAAAAGGCTCCAATACGAGACCCTTCCTAAAAAGATGATGGATTATAGTCGCAAAGTTGATTGAGAACATAGTTTGTTGGTTTCCAACAGAGTTTATGCTTTTACTTCGATGTTGTGATGAATTGTTACTTGCTTGTGAGAAGTTATATGATAAAAGTTATGGGATAAAGTTTTACGATTAAAGTTTGTTGTAGTTATAATAATATGCATGATGCTTTTATGTCCGTATTTTGTTTTTATCGACACCTCTCTCTAAGCATGTTGACATGTTTTTCGATTTTGGTTTTCACTTGAGGACAAGCGAGGTTTAAGCTTGGGGGAGTTGATACGTCCATTTTGCATCATGTTTTCCTAGTATTATTTACAATGATTTTATGCATAATAATGCGTTATGGAGTAATTCTAATGCCTTTCCTATCATAATATGCAAGGTTTACACAAAGAGGGAGAATGCTGGCAGCTGGAATTCTGGACCTGAAAAAGCTACGTCAGAGTCACGTATTCTGCACATCTCCAAATGAGCTGAAATTTTTCCGAGAATTGTTTTGGAATATATGAGGAATATTGGAGCAAATAACTACCAGTGGGGCCCCACCAGGTGGGCACAACCCACCTGGGCACGCCAGGCAGCCCAGGCGCGCCCTAGTGGGTTGTGCCCTCCTCGAGCCACCTCTGGATCCCCTCTTCTGGTATATAAGTCATTTTGACCTAGAAAAAAAATAAGGGGAGGACTTTCGGGACGGAGCACTGCAGTCTCGAGGCGGAACTTGGGTAGGAGCACTTTTGCCCTCCGGCAGGGCGATTCCGCTGGAGGAACTTCCCTCCCGGAGGGGGAAATCATCATCATCACCAACAACCCTCTCATCTATGGGAGGCCAATCTTCATCAACCTCTTCAACAGCACCATCTCCTCTCAAACCCTAGTTCATCTCTTGTGTTCAATCTTTGTACCGGAACCTCATATTGGTACCTGTGGGTGACTAGTAGTGTTGATTACATCTTGTAGTTGATTACTATATGGTTTATTTGGTCGAAGATTGTATGTTCAAATCCATTATGCTATTTAATACCCCTCTAATCTTGAGCATGATTATCGATTGTGAGTAGTTACTTTTGTTGTTGAGGTAACGGGAGAAGTCATGTTGCAAGTAATCATGTGAACTTGATATGTGTTCGATATTTTGATGATGTGTATGTTGTGATTCCCTTAATGTGTCATGTGAACATCGACTACATGGCACTTCACCATATTTGGGCCTAAGGGAATGCATTGTGGAGTAGTTATTAGATGATGGGTTGCTAGAGTGACAGAAGCTTAAACCCTAGTTTATACGCTATTTCGTAAGGGACTGATTTGGATCCAAAAGTCTAATGCTATGGTTAGATTTTATCTTATTACTTTTCTTGTAGTTGTGGATGCTTGCGAGGGGGTTAATCATAAGTAGGAGGTTTTTTTCAAGTAAGAACAGCACCTAAGCACCGGTCCACCCACATATCAAATTATCAAAGTAGCGAACACGAATCAAACCAACATGATGAAAGTGACTAGATGAAATTCCTGTGTATCATCAAGAACACATTGCTTATTATAAGAGGCCGTTTTGGCTTGTCCTTTGCCACAAAAGGATTGGGCTACCTTGTTGCACTTTATTTACTGTTACCTTTACTTGCTCGTTACAAATTACCTTGCTATCAAACTACTCGTTACCGACAATTTCAGTGCTTGCAGAGATTACCTTGCTGAAAACCACTTGCCATTTCCTTTTGCTCCTTGTTGGGTTCGACACTCTTACTTATTGAAAGAACTATGATTGATCCCCTATACTTGTGGGTCATCAGGTATCTTAGGCATTTCATATCTAGGAGGTCTAGGTCTAATAGGTGTTTCAAGATTTTCAGTTTCAAGTACTTCATCAGTTTCAACATGCTCAATATTTTTAGCTCTAGCAATTTGTTCATCAAGAAATTCACCTAGTGGCACATCATCATCAAGCAAGGTACTAGCATTATCATGGGTATCATTCATAGCAGAAGTAGCATCATCAATAACTTGGGACATATCAGGATTAAGAGCATGTGGTGGTGTTGCAAGTCTACTCAAAACAGAAGGTGAATCAAGTGCAAAGTGTGATGGCAGTTCCTTACCTCCCCTTGTCCTAGAGGGAACGATCTTGGTTTTAGTATCCTCCAGATTCTTCATAGTGATAAATAGATAATATTCCCAAGTAACGGTAACAGTGATAGCAGTGATTTTGTAGCAAGTGTAACAGTAACAGTAGCAGTAGTAACTTAGCAAGAACAATATGTAGGAAATTTATAGGCATTGGATCAGTGGATTCGTTGGATGATATTCATCACACAACAGTCATAACCTAGGGTGATACAAAAGTAGCTCCAGTTCATAAATATAATGTAGGCATGTATTCCGTAAATAGTCATACGTGCTTATGGAAAGAACTTGTATGACATCTTTTGTCCTACTCTGCCATGGCAGCAGGGTCCATAAGGAAACTAAGAGATATTAAGGCCTCCTTTTAATAGAGAACTGGAACAAAGCATTAACACACAGTGAATACATGAACTCCTCAAACTATGGTCATCAATGGAAATTATCCCAGTTACTGTCACACTAGGGTTTACAAATCATAACACATAATAGGTGAATATGACTTCCAAGATCGGATCCAGAACATAAATATAATGGTGAAAGCATAAACCGTTCAGATCTGAAATCATGGCACCCGGGCCCAAAGTGACAAGCATTAAGCATGGCAAAGTCATAACAACATCAATCTCAGAACATAATGGATAGTAGGGATCAAGCCCTAACAAAACTAACTCATTTACTTGATCAATCTCATCCAACTCCTCACCGACCAGCGAGCCTTCGAAGGAATTACTCACTCCTGGTGGGGAGCATCATGGAATTGGCGATGAAGGAGGGTTGGTGATGACGAAGATCGAAGATCCCCCTCTCCGGAGCCCCAAACGGACTCCAGATCCGGCCTCCCGATGAAGGACAGGAGGTGGCAGCGGCTCCGTATCGTGAAACGCGATGAAACTTCCTCTCTGATTTTTTTCTCCAAATATTGGTATTAAGGAATTGGAATTAGGGTCTGCGGGGCCACCAGGTGGGCGCAACCCACCTGGGCGTGCCTGGAGGGGCCACGCGTCCTGGTGGGTTGTGCTCAACCAGGGGGCACCCTCCGGTGGTTCTTGCCTCCAGTACTTTTTATATATTCTGAAATAATTCTCCAAAAAGTTCCATTCCAATCCAAGAACTTTTATTTCTGCACAAAAAACAACACCATGGTAGTTCTACCAAAAATAACGTCAGTCCAGGTTAGTTTCATTCAAATCATGCAAATCAGAGTCGAAAACAAGAGGAAAAGCGTTAGGAAAAGTGGATACGACAGAGACGTATCAGACGCCAGCGCAAGCAGCGCGAACCGCTGGTATGTGGCTCCTGCATTGAGCAGGCCGAAGGGCATGCAGATGTAGTTGCAAGGGCAGCCCCCGCTCCAACGGACGTGTGACGGCCCAACAAGGTCTTGAGAAGCGGTCATGTTGAGGCCCTGAATGTTGACGCAAACTCGCAGCCCATCGCCCATGTTGGGGACGGCAGCTGCACTGGTAGGGTGCACAGGGCGGCTTTTGTCGTGCATGGCATGTGCTTCCTGAAGTTCCTCGATTGCCTTGGTGATGAACTCTTGTGCTCCTGGCGCCTCGCGCTTCGTTCCTTGCTTGTGGGGGCGCGGTTAGAAGCACGCCTCCAAGTGGTGCCCGAACACCTCCCTCGTTGCACTGGTTAGGTCAGACGCTCTCCAGATGGAAGCCCCCAGGCCCGCCGTTAGGGAAGCGTCGGGTGCGCCTTCCTATGCAGGAGGAAGGGGTGCCCCGGCAGCAGGCACGGAGCATGTGGCTTCGGCGGCGGGTTTCTTTGACTCAGGACGGCCCTTGGGGAGGAGTTGCTTCTTCTTCACGGGGGCAGCCACATGAGGCACAACGTCACCTTCACCGTTAGAGTTCTCGATCGCTGCGGCTCGGTAGGCATGCTCGAGGGAGCAGACCGCATCCTTCTCATCGCAAGCAACCGTGATGACGCCCCTGCAGCCAAGCATGTTGAGGACGTTGTAGCCATGGTGGGTGGCCGCCATGAACTTGGCGAGGGCAGGGTACCCCAGGATGGCGTTGTACAGGAGGCTAATGTGGGCTATGTCGAAGTTGACCAGCTCATTAAGGTAGTTGTCGCGCTTGCCGAAGGTGATATGGAGGCACACCTGCCCCAGGGGAGTGGTGGAGCCGCCAGTTGATACGTCTCCAACATATCTATAATTTTTTATTGTTCCATGCTATTATATTATTTGTTTTGGATGTTTTATATGCATTAATATGCTATTTTATATTACTTTTGGGACTAACTTATTAACCCAGAGCCTAGTGTCAGTTTTTGTTTTTTTCCTTATTTTCGAGTTTTACGAAAAAGGAATATCAAACGGAGTCCAAACGGAATAAAACTTCCGCGATGATTTTTCTTGGACTTGAAGACATCCACGGAACATGGAGATGAAGTCAGAAGAGTCCCGAGGGCTCCACAAGCCCTTAGGGCGCGCCCTAGGGGGGGGGCTGGCTTATGGGCCCCGGGAGTCCACCGACCTCCCTCTCAGCTCTATAAATTCCCAAATATTCCCAAACGACCAGAAGCGTCCACCAAAATACTTTTCTGCTGCCGTAACCTTCTATACCCATGAGATCCTATCTAGGGACCTTTTCTAGCACCCTGACGGAGGGAGATTCGATCACGAAGGGCTTCCACATCAACTCTGTTGCCCTTCCGATGAAGCGTGAGTAGTTTACCACAGAACTACGGGTCCATAGCTAGTAGCTATATGGCTTCTTCTCTCTCTTTGATCCTCAATACCATGTTCTCCTTGATGTTCTTGGAGATATGTCTGATGTAATATTCCTTTGTGGTGTGTTTGTCGAGATCCAATGAATTATGGATTTATGATTAGTTTATCTATGAATATTATTTGAATCTGCTCTGAATTCATATATGCATGATTTGATATCTTTGTATTTTTGTTCGAATTATCGGTTTGGTTTGGCCAGCTAGATTGGATTTTCTTGCAATGGGAGAGGTGCTTAGTTTTGGGTACAATCTTGCGGTGATCTCACCCAGTGATAAAGTAGGGGTAGCGAGACACGTATTGTATTGTTGCCATCAAGGGTAAAAAAGGTGGGGTTTTCATCATATTGCTTGAGTTTATCCCTCTACATCATGTCATCTTGCTTAAGGCGTTACTCCGTTCTTATGAACTTAATACTCTAGATGCATACTGGATAGCGGTCGATGTGTGGAGTAATAGTAGTAGATGCAGGCATGAGTCCATCTACTTGACATGGACGTGATGCCTATATTCATAATCATTGCCTTGGATATCGTCATAACTTTGCGCTTTTGTATCAATTGCTCGACAGTAATTTGTTCACTCACCCTGCTATTTTCCTTCAAGAGAGAAGCCTCTAGTGAAACCTATGGCCCCTGAGTCTATTTTCCATTATATATTTTTCAGATCTCTGAACCAAAACACCCAAAAATACCTCACTGCAATTTATTTACTTTTACTTTGTTTTATGTTTTAGTAATCTTTATATCTATCTCTATCAGACCTCACCTTTGCAAGTGACCGTGAAGGGATTGACAACCCCTTTATCGCGCTGGGTGCAAGTGTTTGATTGTTTGTGCTAGTACATAGATTGGAGAGTTGCGTGTATCTCCTACTGGATTGATACATTGGTTCTCAAAGTTGAGGGAAATACTTATCTCTACTTTGCTGCATCACCCTTTCCTCTTCAAGGGAAAAACCAATGCAAGCTCAAGAAGTAGCACCAATCACCCCCGAGAATGGCCTGGTGGGCATGAGCTGGTCATAAGGCACTTGAAGCATCTCGAATGTCTCCGCAGAGAGGATGTTCAGGCCGGCGCCGCCATTGATGAGGGTCTTGGTGACTGAAACATTGATGATGGTGGGCGTGCACAACATGGGGAGTGCCTGCGATGGCCGAACACCTGAGGTGATCCTTGGAGTCAATCGTGATTGTAAGTGCATCTAGTGCCACCCCTAGATGGTTTTGGAGTATTGACGACAAACCTAGTTGAGGGACTAATGTGTTTGTGAGAATTGCAGGATAACACAGGTAGAAGTACCTCATTGATTCGGTTTTACTACCAGAGATGACCCCTAAAAATGTATGAAGACATTGAAGTCAAAGGTGGTATATGAAGATATTCACATTGAAGACTATGACAAGAGAAGACACGATATGAAGCCTATGGAGCTCGAAGACTTAGATCTTTCGTAGTTCTTTTTCTTTTTGTGTTGAGTCATAGGAACCACTGTACTGTTAAGTGGGGTCTAGGAGAACCAGTCAGAATGACTGAAGTGATGCCTAAATCAAAAACCTATGTCTTCGAGTGAAGACTATGAAAGCGAATCTTGTCCAGAGTCGGACAAGTCAGCTTTGCTTCTAGCCCAAGTAAAGTTGCCGTGTGAGTTTGAAATCTGACCGTTGGGACACGTGTCAGTTCCTTAGTGACCCAGGGTCATTTCGGACAAATCAGGTCGGGTTGCCAAGTGGCTATAAATAGCTCACCCCCTACAACCATAAACGGTTGGCTACTCAGATAGAAAGTACGGCTTTTGTTGTTTGAGAGCAACCCACCTCGAAGCCTTTGAGAGAGAATTCCTTGTGAGGATAAAAGCCCTAACCACCAGAGCCAGAGAGAATTGGGCATCACTTAAGTCTTCTTGTCTGTGTGATCTGAAGACTTTTTACACTTGAGGACTGTGCATCCTCCAGCCGGTTAGGCGTCGCGTTCTGAGCTTCCAAGAGACATTGTGGATTGCCAGTGAACGAAATCTGTGAAGGTTTGGGAGTCTACCTTGAAGACTTACCAGAGTGATTGGGCGAGGTCTATGTGACCTTAGCTCAAGGGGAATACGGTGAGGACTGGGTGTCCTGAGCTGCGTGTTCAGGACTGGGTGTCCGGGACTGTGTGTCCTAAGGTTTAAATACCTAGCCGCTCCAACCAGACGTACAGTTATCACAGCAACTGGAACTGGTCCAACACATCATTGTCTTCAACGAGTCACTGGTTTCATCTTCACTTCCTTTTACTTACTGATTACTCATTGTGAAGTCATTGCATGTCTGTTCTATCTTTTGTCTTCACAACGTGAGTGTATGATCTGTTTGGCTTCATAATATCTTCCTACCTGATCCTTATTACACTACAACTATTTGTCACTGTGCTTTCACTCTGTTGATACTTGACCATGGCTTGCCTAGTGTAGTCTAACTTCCGCTGCATAGTAATAGGCATATCTCTACTATTTGTCTTCTTAACTTCCACGTTTTGAAGACTTTCATAAAAATCGCCTATTCACCCCCCCTCTAGTCGATATAACGCACTTTCAGTGATGGCGTACTGCGACCACTTATGCACAACCTCGAACCTTAGGAGGGCCGCGTTCACCTCATGAGAGAATTGCTTGAAGATGCAGTTCGAGGCAGGCACCTGAGCACCGCCAAGGATGCAGGCAAACGCGCGAGGCTTGTGGGAGCCCCCAGCCCCCTTGTCTCGCTGGTTATCTTCATTCCTCCTGGAGGGCGGTGGCAGAGGATGGAGGCCAGCATTGCCCTGAGGACGGGCCTCGCGAGGCAGATCGCGCTAGGCACTGTCCCGAGGCTGATCGTGCCAGCCACCCTCGCGAGGCTGGTCGTGCCAGCGTCTACGGGGGTTGCGGTTGTCCCATCGGCCTCCTACACGGCCTCCTCCATGGCCGAAGCCACGGTTACCACGCTCGGGGCGATGGCCCAGGTGCTCGTCTCGGAGCGCCCTGAGCTCCTGACTGTCATCGGTGTCATGGGAGTGCATGTTGTGGAAGACACAGAACGAGCAGACATCCTTGGTGGGTTCGTCATAGTCATGGACGCGCTTCAGCTCAGGCTCTGCTGCCAGCATGGTGGGCCCCTTGCACTTCACTTCCTTGGCCTTGTCTTTCTTGCCTTCGGGGTCGACGTCCGGGTGCTTGAGGTGGGAGAGGCGGCCTTCTTCAGCTTTGGCACACTTGTCAGCCAAATTGAATAGCTCTAGCACCAAGCACATGTCATCGTTGATGGCGAGCTCCTCGCTCATCCTGAAGTCTGTGATGCCTTCCGTGAAAGCCGAGATGATGGCTTCGTCTGAGGCCTTCGGGATCTTGAGGTGAACATGGGTAAAGCCTTGAATGTACTTGCGGAGAGTCACGTATGGGTGCTGCTTCATGCGTCGTAGGTCGTTGATGGTGAGAGCGCGGTTGCGGGTGCCTTGGAAGTTGCCGATGAACCGCTTGCGGAGTTCATCCCACGAAGAGATCAACCCTTCTAGGAGGTGCATGAGCCACGAGCGCGCGCCGTCCTTGAGGGCCATTGGGAACAAGTTCGCCATGACCTTGTCGTCACCGTTTGCCACCTCCGTGCTCAGCGCGTAGAGCTGGAGGAACTCCGTAGGGTCAGGGATGCCGTCGTAGCGTGGGGGTAGCTCTGGCTTGAATTTGACGAGAAAGACAACACAACGTAGCTCACGAGTGAAGGTACGGCAACCCGCCGCGCTCACAGGCATGGCCCGCGCTGGAGGTGCGCAGTCCTGGCACCCATGCGCCGTAGCTTCCAGAGCGGCCCGATCTGGGTGCTGACATGGCTGTGCCTGAAGCGCACGTGTGTCGTACTGCGGCTGCTGCACGACCTGGTAGCTGGCCTTGTCCCGCGCCGGCGCCGACACCCCATGTGGAGGGTCGCGCGGCCGCGCCTCGTGCCTTGGCCCGACGTCGTCACTGCATAGGGGAGGAGGCAGAGGTGCCCCGTGCGCCACGTCGCCCGGGTGAGGCGGCGCTGGGTGGAGCCAAGTGGGAATGCGTCGGGGCCTCGCCCGCGGCGTTGACGAGCTCGGTCAGGCGGCCCAACCAGGCGTCATAGCCTTCGTTGGTGGGGCGGTAGCGAAGCAGCTCATGCGCCATGAGCAGTGCAGCCTGCACGTTTGCCAGCCCGCGGCGAGCGTGGGAGGACAAAGCCATGGCTGGAGTGAGGGAAGGCGTGGCGGTGCGGCCATCACGCTGCACAGAGGGTGGCAACAAAGAGTCCTGCTGCTCATGAGCGGCAGGGTCGGTGGCGGCGTTGGCCGTGGGAGAAGCGGAGTGGCGAGGGGCGCCGCGGCTTACTCGTGTCGTCTTGGCGACACGGGCAGCCCGACGCTCGGCACGAACACGACGAGCATCGGCCACGAGGGTGGTGAAGCAAAGATGGAGTGAGGCAGAAGAACTTCGAAACACCCCTACCTGGTGCATAAAATGCCGGAATCGGGGCTCCACGGACCCAAACAAGGTTCGAACTCTAGAACATGTACGAAGGACCCCATTGGGCTACGGCCTGCTTCTCACTGCCTCACGGCCTTGCTCCGTCGTGCTTAAGTGAGCGAACGGGACAAGAACACAAGATTTACCCAGGTTTGGGCCACCTTGCGGTGTAAGACCCTACTCCTGCCTTGTGGTGGATTGCCTTGCGAGGAGGATGAGTATGAACTGCTACAAGGGTAAGCTGCCTCACGAGGGCTCAGAGAGTGAGTGGATCGGATCAGAGTCCCTTGTCCCTGACCTCTCTACAGTGGAGACTAGCCTATATTTATAATAGTGCGGTCCTCTTCCCCTAAGGCTTAGGCGGGAAGGGATACCATAGTGGCCAATTTTCAAGGCGGACAGCAGTACACACTACCCTGACTAAAGGTGGTCTTCGCCAGCAAAGATTCTAGTCATGACGTACAGGTGGGCTCGGTGTTGACCTCTGTCCTATCGATCTCGTGGTTCTGGTCCTATCGCACCAAAGGGGAAAGCTTTGGGGCTGCCTAGGGAACCCGCGTACATCCTTGCCTCCTTGACACGAAAGAGGAAACTAGCCTCGCCTGCACCCGCTGCCGCTCTTCTGGCTTCCTTCATCATGGCTTGCATCACCATGCGCCTCGCGGGACGGGGTGCGAGCCTAGGGATGTCCGCACCTCGGGAGGCGGCCTTAGGAGACCACCCCACGGGATGCCCTGGTGTAGTTGGCCTCTCAAGGGTCTTGCTCACAAGGTCTTGACGCTGAGCCGTGTCGGGCCTTTGATGGATCCACGCGGTGGGCCGCAAGTAGACGTGCCTGGGTGCCCTAGTCCCAAAGCCCCAACACTAGCAATGACAAAAACAAAAGCAAGCAAGATACACAACACAAGTAAAGCTTGCAAAAAGTAAAGATAAGAGATGACCACAAGTGGAGCCGGTGGCGACGAGGATGTGTTACCAAAATTCCTTCCCTTTGAGAGGAAGTATGTCTCCGTTGGAGCGGTGTGGAGGCACAATGCTCCCCAAGAAGCCACTAGGGCCACCATATTCTCCTCACGCCCTCACACAATGTGAGATTCTGTGATTCCACTAGTGGTTCCCTTGAAGGCGGTGAGCGAACCTTTACAAACAAGGTTGGGGCAATCACCACAACCGAATTGGAGGCTCCCAACACCACCACGGAGCTTCAACACAATGGAATGTGGCTCCGAGGTGACCTCGACAGTCTAGGGTGCTCAAACACCCAAGAGTAACAAGATCCGCAAGGGATTAGTGGGGGGAATCAAATTTCTCTTATCAGAAGTGTAGATCGGGGCCTTCTCAACCAATCCCTAGAAAATCAACAAGTTTGATTGGCTGCGGAGAGAGATCGGGCGAAAATGAGCTCTGGAGCAATAATGGAGTATGGGGAGGAAGAGTTGGGTCTTCTTGGGAAGAAGACCCCCTTTATATAGTGGGGGACACACATTTCCGAAGCGGACCCCCTCTTGATAGTACAGTTTTCCTACGGCTCAAGTCCACCGAAAAAGAAATGTAGGAAAAAACCCGTCTTCACTCTAAACTCCGAGGGGCTCGAATTGTCTTGTGCCATATGATCAAATATCTGAAATTCTCAATGCACACAATTAGTCCTCAAAAGCATTGTCATCAATCACTGAAACCACTAAGGGAGAAATATGCCCTGACAATCTCCCCCTTTTTGGTGGATTGATGACAACACGGGATTTGCACAAGCATAAACCCATGATAGTATGCAAACCCAATCCTACAAAATATTGATGGTCTCCCCCTAGATGTGTGCACTAATTAAGTATGATTTTGGAATGCAAAGTACACACATTAGGATCAACACTCCCCCTATTTTTTATAGACTGGAAAAACTTGAATCAATAATATAAGAAAGATAATGAAGGATGCACTGAATAGCATGAGCATAAAGATAGTGCACAAGATAAGCATGATATCTCATAAGCTAACACAATGCTAGACATAGAGGATAATAAGGGTAGCATATGGATCACACCAAATGTCTTGGTTTCCAGGTTTCACAAACACAAACCAAAGCAATATGATAAAAGAGTTCACGAAAGAGAAAAGCAAACAAATAAGACACACCTGTGACTCGAGAAATCCCTAAACTCTCTCACCCTTTGGCATCGAGACACCCCAAGGGAAAAGGGCGCCACTAAGACAAAGGTGGTAGCAACACTCCACGGCATCACCAATCATGCTCCTCCTCCTCCTCAGACTCCTGTGCAGCATGAGACGGACAATCATCTTCCTTATTTGAATTAAACCACTTGCAGTTCTAAGAGATCCAAGCCTCCTCATCTGTGATCTTGTGCTCAGAGCTACTAGAGATTTCAAGGCCAATCTGCCTCATAATGGCCTTGTCTCTACTGCGGGCCTTCTTAGCAGCCACATGTGCCCTGTACTGACCCTTAGCCTCAAAGCAAAACAACTTCTTCATCTTCTGACTAAGCTTTTTAGCCCAAGATGGCTCCTTAGTCGATGGCTCAAAGTCTGGCCCATCATCATCATCATCCTCAGACCTAACAGTCTCAATCTCTGGAGGAACCGATGTGGTAGAACCCCATTTTTACTGCTCATCATCATCATCCTCAGACCTAATAGTCTCAATCTCTGGAGGAACCGATGTGGTAGAACCCCATTTTTACTGCTGCCTCAGCTGAACAACATCATGGGATACCAACTGCCCAGTGAGTAGCGCCTCCATAGGGAACACATTATTCCATGTGTCCTCAGTGAGGTGCATCAAGTAAGGGCCATAGATCGGGCACTTACGCTCCATCACGATAGAGTGAAGCTCTGACCACATAACATGGGAAATGTACAACACCATTGAAAGGATCGATATAGTTGACTAGAGGGGGGTGAATAGGCAACTAACAATTTTTAACTTTTCTTTACCAAATTAAACTTTGCATCGAAGCAGGTTGTCTAGACATGCAACTATGTGAGCAACCTATATGATGCAACAATGACAAGCACACAAGCAAGGAAGGGAAATAACACAAATAAGCTTGCACAAGTAAAGGTACGAGATAACCAAGAGTGGAGCCGGTGGAGACAAGGATGTGTTACCGAAGTTCCTTCCTTTTGAGGGGAAGTACGTCTCCGTTGGAGCGGTGTGGAGGCACAATGCTCCCCAAGAAGCCACTAGGGCCACCATATTCTCCTCACGCCCTCACACAATGCGAGGTGCTGTGATTCCACTATTGGTGCCCTTGGAGGCGACGACCGCACCTTTACAAACAAGGTTGGGGCAATCTGCACAACTTAATCGAAGGCTCCCAACAACACCATGAAGCTTCACCACAATGCAATATGGCTCCGCGGTGACCTCAACCGTCTAGGGTGCTCAAACACCCAGGATTAACAAGATCCGCAAGGGATTAGTGAGGGGAATCGAATTTCTCTTGGTGGAAGTGTAGATCGAGGCCTTCTCAACCAATCCCTAGAAAATCAACAAGTTTGATTGGCTAGGGAGAGAGATCGGGCGAAAATGAAGCTTGGAGCAACAATGGAGCTTAGGGTTGGAAGAGGTGGTCAACTCGGAGAAGAAGATACCCCTTATATAGTGGAGAGAGAAATCCAACTGTTATCCACTTAACCAGCCCGCGATAAGTGGTACTACCGCGCCAGCCAAGTGGTACTACCGCAAGGCCTTACGGTGCTACCGCAAGGCAGGGTTGTACCAGCCTGGGAAGGCCATGGACAGATAAACGTTCGTGGCTAGTTCCGCTGATTTCCAAGAAGTGCAAAGAGTCTGACACGGTACTACCGCTGAAGGCAAGTGGTACTACCGAGCGGGGAGCGGATGTAAAAAATTACATCCGCTCCTACTTCCGCTAGTGGTGCTGTGTCGGACCAGGGCTCACGGTACTACGTCTCCCAAGGAGCGGTACTACCTTGACCACCTGCGGTACTACTGCAAAGGCATGTGGTACTACCTCAGTGGCCTGTGGTACTACTGCTCCGAAGAGCAGTACTACCGCAAGCCTCAGAACAACAACAGATAGGAAGACTTCTTTTTGCACAAATAAGAAGAAATGAAGGATGCTCCAAGGTGCTAAAGGAAAGGTGGTGCAAAGACGAGTAAACGTGTACGTGACGATTACACCCAAACCTTTCCAAAGTGGACCCCCTCTTAATAGTACGGCTTTCCTATGACTCAAACCCACCTAAAAAGAACCATAGAAAAACGCCATCTTCAATAATCTTCGAGGGGCTCCTAACCGTCTCATGCCTAGTCATGAAATATCTGAAATACTCGAGACACACGATTAGTCCACAAATGCATTGTCATCAATCACCAAAACACCTTTGGGATAAATATGCCCTTACAATCTCCCCCTTTTTGGTGGATTGATGACAATACGAGATTTGCACAAGGGAGAAAGAATAGAACATGAGCAAACCATACATCTCTAAAATATAGACGGGCTCCCCCTAGATGTGTGCTAGTTAGATTAGTGCTTTGGACTACACGCCACACATACTAGGATCAACACCCCCCTGTATTTTATAGACATGGCATATCTTGCAATAACAATGCTAACACTAAGCATGATAGTAAATAAGAGCATGAACTAAGAAGCACAATATATCATAAGCTCAGTAGGGTGCGATAGATAGAGTGCATATGTCTTACACCATATGATCGATAAGTCTCACACGCTCAAATAAAATCAAACCAAACCAAAGCAAACAAGGTTCAACAAAACAAGCGAAGCAAACACGACACGACACGACACGACAAATCCCTACACTCTCTGCCCCTTTGGCATCGAGACGCCAAAAAGGCAGAGAGGACACCTACAACACAAGTGGTGGCTCAAGCGGAGTAGTCGCTCGCACGCTCCTTGTCGGACTCGGCAACGGGAATGTGCTCCTCCTCAGAATCAGTCCACCTATAGCCTTGTTTTGCCATCCATTCAGCCTCTGGAGTGATGTGCTCCTCAGAGCCGCCAGAAACATCCTCTCCAAAAACCCTCATGATCTTCTTGTCGCGGCGGCGACTCTCCTTGGAGGCCACGTGAGTCCGATACTGCCCCTTGGCCTGCATGCAGAACAAGGCCTTCATCTTGGCCTTCAGCTTCTTCACCCATGAGGGCTCAGTGTAGAGAGGTGCATATCCCGCAGAGCTGTCCTTAGCTGCACTCTCCTCCTCAATCTCCTCCTCATCAGCTGCCCACTTAGCAGTCTGAGCCTCGGCACGAGTAGTAATGTTAGCCCACTGGGGCTTGATGCGGAGTCTGATGGAGTCATGACAGATCCAGTCAGGGGCCAGAAACTCCTCATTGGGATAGATCTTCTCCCAAGTCTTGCAGATCAGGAGGAACATATATGGACCATAGATGGGAACCTTGCGGGTGAAAGCCGCGAACCGAAGCTCACACCACATGATATGTGAGACATCAAGTGCTTGAGTCTGAGACACTCGGGCCTCCTCACAAATGAGCAACATGTCCACAAGAAAGGCATGCACCTTGTCCTTGTCCCCAATGCGAGGAAAGAGGGAGTGGCGGAAGATCCGGTGCATGATGTCAACGAACGGGTTGAGCACCCATGTCGACTAGCCACTGGCTAGTTTCTTCTCAACATAGAACAACATAAGCTTGTCCTTGTTAGCTGACTCGGCGTTGGCATGAGGGCGAACACCAACCGGCGTGTGGAGCCCCTCATCAGGCACTCTGAGCAAATCCATGAACTCCTTCCAAGTAGCAGTCAACTGACGTCCATTGGTCATCCAGGTCATCCTCCGATCCTCCCTAGAGTGGAAGTGGACTGAGGCAAAGAACTGGGCCACCAGCTCGGGGTCATAGTCCAGATGAAAAGAGATCACATCCTCAATGGCAAACTGCTCCACAAGGTCCAAGGCCTCACCAAAGTAGTGACGATGCTTATCCTCCCTCATGTGATGCATGTCGATCCAGTGCACATCCACATACAGATTCTGCTTGGACTTGATCACATCCAAGTAAATGAGATTCTGCTGCTTGGTCCAAAACAGTTCATTCCCTCTGAAGTTTGCACGAGGATGCGCATAGGGGTTGATCTTCCTGAGAGAGACAAACTCAGCAAGAGGTATCTCATCCATGTCCCTTGTTGGTTCCTTGACCTTGCTAGCAGTGGTCTTGACATTGCGCTTGGGGGCATTGGAGCCCTCTGGAACATCCTCTTGGTTGCACAGACACTTGGAACCCGTGTCTCGGCTTGGATTGGAACGACGAGCAGGGACACGGGAGCCACCACCTGAGACACACACAAAACACAAACACACACGAGAAGCGAGACGAGTCAAAACAAAGACCAGATCAACACATAGGAAACCAGTAGAAAATGCATATGGTAATTGCCATGAAGAAGGTTTGACAGCAGCGGTAGTACGGCCTGGTCACGCGGTCCTAAAAAATTAGTGTCGCTCCTAGTCGCGGTAGTACCGCGTGGTGGCACGGTAGTACCAGGGCTCGGAGCGGCAGTAGAGCTTTAGTACCGCGGCCCGTGCGGTAGTACCATACAAGCGGTAGTACCGCACCTGCTAGTCGGTAGTACAGACAACAAGGACCAACCACGAGAACCTCTCCCAGGAGAGGGCGGTGGCTGGAGCCACCTATGTTTGAGTCAATTGGTATGGCACCGCGAAGAATTATCCTTGGGCCCATGACCAAAACTTGTCTTTGAAGCACAAGTGCCATCAAAAATGGCTAATGTGAAAGAGTTGATCAATTTATGCATAATGGGGGGAGGGAGAGTTCATTGAGAGAACAACACTCCCCCTATGTCCATTCCTACACCTAAACAAGATAACAAGTTGAGTATGGTGGGGTGTGCACGGGTTCAAGCAACATTTCTCGAATCAATGACATTTAGCTCATGCCTTAACTCATGAAATCTTGCTTCATCCAAGGGCTTCGTGAAGATGTCTGCAAGGTTATCAAGAGTGTTGACATAGTTGAGCTCGATCTCTCCTCGCCTAATATGATCCCAGATGAAGTGATACCGGATCTCAATATGCTTCGTCTTGAAGTGTTGCACCGGGTTGAGAGAAATCTTGATTGCACTTCCATTGTCACACCAAAGAGGTACTTTGTCACAAATGACACCTTAATCCTTTAAAGTTTGCCTCATCCATAAGAGTTGTGCACACAACTACCGGCCGCCACATACACTGCTTCGGTGGACGAGAGAGACACACAACTTTGCTTCTTGGAAGACCAACTCACCAAACAAAAACCAAGAAATTGGCACCCTCCAGAAGTGGACTTCCTATCCACTTTGTCACCCGCCCAATCTAAGTCTGAATAACCTACAAGCTTGAAGTTTGCTCCTCTTGGGTACCATAGGCCAAAGTTTGGGGTATGAGCCAAATATCGAAAGATTCGCTTGACTGCCACAAAGTGACTTTCCTTAGGTGCGGCTTGAAACCGTGCACAAATTCTCACACTCAACATGATATCCGGTCTAGATGCACAAAGGTAAAGCAAAGAGCCAATCATGGAGCGATATACCTTTTGATCCACCGCTTTACCATTGGGATCTATGTCAAGTTGGCATTTGACGGACATAGGAGTGGATGCCGGCTTGACATCACTTAGCTTGAATCTCTTGAGCATGTCTTGAGTGTATTTGGCTTGGTTGATGAAGGTTCCTTCTCTTCTTTGCTTCACTTCGAACACGAGAAAGAACTTCAACTCTCCCATGGAAGACATCTCGAACTTTGAGGTCATGAGAGCGGCAAATTCCTCATTGAAAGCTTTGTTAGGGGAACCAAAGATAACATCATCAACATATAATTGGCACACAAACAACTCCCCTTTGACCTTCTTAGTAAAAAGAGTGGGGTCGATTAGCCCAACTTCAAAACCACGGTCTTGTAACAACTCAGTAAGGTGGTCATACCACACATGTGGGGCTTGTTTAAGGCCATAGAGTGCCTTATCGAGTTGATACACATGATCAGGAAAGTAGGGATCCTCAAACCCGGGGGGTTGCTTGACATAAACCAACTCATTAATGGGACCATTAAGAAAAGCACTCTTCACATCCATTTGTTGTAACTTAAAGTTATGATGAGAAGCATATGCAATCAACATGCGAATGGATTCAAGACGAGCAATGGGGGCAAAGGTTTCACCGTAGTCGATACCCTCGACTTGGGAGTATCCTTATGCTACCAACCGAGCCTTGTTGCGAATGATAATCCCATGAGCATCTTGCTTGTTCTTGAATATCCACTTGGCTCCAATGACATTGTGGTTCCCCGTTGGCCTTGGCACCAATCTCCACACCTTGTTGCGCTCGAAGTTGTTGAGTTCTTCATGCATGGCATTGAGCTAATCCGGATCTTCGAGCGCCTCATAGACCTTTTGGGGTTCAACACAAGAGACAAACACGTGATGTTCACAATAGTTTGCTAATTGTCTACAAGTGCTTTCCCCCTTTCTTAAGCTTCCAAGCACATTTGTCATGAGATGATCCTTCGTGGAGAGCCTGGAAGCAATCTTGGTGGCACGACGCTCCAATCCCTCCTCGGGGGTGAGACGAGGAGTGGTCACTTGATCATCTTGAGCGCCGTCTTGAGCTTGTTCTTGATCTCGAAGAAGCTCTTGATCTTGAAGTTGCTCAGAGGAGAGAACTTGACCTTGGGCATCACTTGATGTTACAACACCATCTTGAGATTGACCTTGCCCTTGGTCTTGTTCTTGAGGTTGAGGGCCTTCACTTTATTCTTCGGAAGCGTGTGGGTCTTGGGTTGGTGATGGATCCACAAGAGTGGAGCATTGTCCTTCTCCTTCGGCCACAAGGGGTTCCTCAATGGGTAGGATAAAACCAACACCCATTCTTCTTATGGCTTGGGGAGGAATTTCATCACCTACATCACAAGTGCCACTTTGCTCCACTTGGGAGCCGTTATTCTCATCAAACTCCACGTTACATGTCTCCTCAATAAGTCCCATGGACTTATTGAGTACACGGTAAGCATGTGAGTTTGTAGCATAAGCAACAAATATGCCCTCATGAGCTCTAGCCTCAAATTTAGACAAACGAACACCTTTCTTGAGAATGAAACACTTCCACCCGAACACCCGGAAGTACTTGAGGTTGGGCTTGTTCCCGATGAGTATCTCATATGGAGTCTTGTTCAAGCCTTTGCGGAGGTAGAGCCGATTTGATGCATGACACGCGGTGTTGATGGCTTCGGCTCAAAAGTTGTATGGAGACTTGAACTCCGCCATCATGGTCCTTGCCGCGTCCATCAACGTCCGGTTCTTCCTCTCCGCTACACCATTTTGTTGAGGGGTGTATGGTGCGGAATATTGATGCTTCATCCCCTCATCACTAAGAAACTCATCCAAGGTGTAGTTCTTGAACTCAGCGCCGTTGTCACTTCTTATTGTCAAGATCTTTGCATTCTGTTGACGTTGAACCTCACTTGCAAAGTCGATGATGGTTTGTTAGGTCTCACTCTTTGTCGGTGTCAAAACCGGCGGATCTCGGGTAGGGGGTCCTGAACTATGCGTCTAAGGCGGATGGTAACAGGAGGTAGGGGACATGACGTTTTACCCAGGTTCGTGCCCTCTTGATGGAGGTAAAACCCTACGTCCTGCTTGATTTATTCTTGATGATATGGGTATTACAAGAGTTAATCTACCACGAGATCGGAGAGGCTAAACCCTAGAAGCTAGCCTATGGTATGATTGTATGTTGTCCTACGGACTAAAACCCTCCGGTTTATATAGACACCGGAAAGGGCTAGGGTTACACAAGGTCGGTTACAAAGGAGGAGATATACATATCCGTATTGCCTAGCTTTCCCTCCACGCCAAGTAGAGTCCCATCCGGACACGAGACGAAGTCTTCAATCTTGTATCTTCATAGTATAACAGTCCGGCCAAAGGATATAGTCCGGCTGTCCGGAGACCCCCTAATCCAGGACTCCCTCAGTAGCCCCTGAACCAAGGTTCAATGACGATGAGTCCGACGCGCAGTATTGTCTTCGGCATTGCAAGGCGGGTTCCTCCTCCGAATACACCACGGAAGAATTTGAATACAAGGATAGTGTCCGACCCTGCAAAATAAGTTCCACATACCACCGTAGAGAGAATAATATTTCCACAAATCTAATTTGCTGACTTGTTTTGGCAACACGACATTATGCCATGGCCCAGTGATTATTCGAACCGTTTCCTTTAACTAGCCCGCACATAACGCGAGGCAGTTTTTTGACACATCTTGTCAAAGCAGAGATCATGTCCCCCTTATTGCGGGATTCTCATCAATACGGGCGTGGGTAACACAACCGCGCCATCGATTATGGCGCTTGGGGGATAAGCGAGTTTTACCAGGCTAGTGGGGGCGCATAGTTTCGGCCGCCCTTATAAAGGGACAAGGTTTAACCTTTTTCTACCCACACCTTCTTCCTCCTTGCTCATCTACTCTTGCGCACTCGAGCTCCAACGCCCAAGCCCACATCCTTCCCTCAACCTTCTCCAATCATGTCCGGAGCGGGAGGCAAATGGATGGCTTCCTCCGTTATGGAGGGACACATCAAGAAGCTGCGCGGAGCCGGATACTTGGCTGCGAATATCGTGCATCGGCTGCCCGCAGCGGGGCAGATCGTTCCTACCCTTGAACCTCACGAGAGGGTAGTCTTCCTCCACCACTTCCTCCGCGGACTGGGGTTTCCCCTCCATCCATTCGTTCATGGTCTCATGTTCTACTACGGGATGGACTTCCATGATCTGGCCCCGAACTTCGTCCTCAACATTTCGGTGTTCATCGTCGTGTGTGAGGCTTTCCTCCGCATCCGGCCCCACTTTGGCCTGTGGTTAAAGACCTTCAATATCAAGCCGAAGGTGGTGGGCGGCCAACAAGCAGAATGCGGCGGAGCCATGGTGGGCAAGATGCCCAACGTTATATGGCTTGAAGGCTCCTTCGTGGAGACCATAAAGGGGTGGCAATCAGCGTGGTTCTACATCACCGAGCCGCGCGACGCCAAATGGGTGGCTGCCCCCAAGTTTCGATCCGGAATCCCCACGCGGCTCACCTCCTAGAAAGAGAAGGTCCTGTCCTGGGGTTCATCGGTAGAGCTGGACGGACTCCAGAAATGTATCCGGAATATGGCCGGCAAGAAGCTCAAGCTTGTCAATATAGTCCAGGTCATGCTCATCCGCCGGATCCTCCCGTGCCAACAACGAGACTTCAACTTGTTGGAGTTCGACCCGGCCCAGCACCAGACTCTGAGCGAGCTCTTCGACATGACGCACAAGGACGTCTGGAAGGTGCTGTTCAAGGGCGCTGAGGTCCCTCCCTCCCTCACCGAGGACCGCGGGCTAAGCGCGAAGCGCCAAGTGCATTCGGTGAGTTCTATACATCTGGTAGGACATTTATTTCCCCTAGCTTAACCATGTGCGGGGTCTGAGGTCCATGCCTTTGACAGGACTGGGTGGAGATGTTGGGGCAGATTAACTATCCGGCCCCTCTGCCCGAAGACACTGCGGACGCTCTCCTGACGGAGATGCTGACTCCGGCTCCTTACAAGGTGCCGGAGAAGACCAAGAAGGCCAAGGGAACCCGAAAGAGTTCCCGACGCCAGGCGTTATCGGACTTATCGTCCGATAACTCTGCGACGCACTCCTCCCCCGAAGACGAGGAGGAAGATGAAGATGCTCCCCCTCCAGTCGGAGGAGACAAGAAAAGGAAGGCCGCCCCAACCAAGGGGGCCGAAGGGTCCAAGAAGGGAAGGACTCTCCTTCCGGACTTCTCCACCACCGCCGCCGAAGGCGAAGACGAGTGGCTACTTAGGGCCAAGCCCCTGGCGAAGTCGTAAGTATTTGGATGCCAGAGTAACTCATAGCATACCTTTGTCGCACTGCCTCTCCTAACGCCGAATTATGACTATGCAGACCAACACGAGCCTGTATCGACGTATCGTCGGACGGCTCCCTAGGCTCATCGGATATGGATAGCGATCCACTTCTGACCGCCACCTCCCTTGCCCTACGGACAACGCCGAGGTATTGTCTCAAGAGGCACCAGGTCGAGGGGAGATAGTCCCGGAGGCACCTCAAGGCGACCTTCCGGACTCCGGGAGCAGAGGGAGCAAGGGTCCCGAGGGCTCCGAGTTCGGCCCTCAGCTGAACACCGCGCCGGAACCCCCAGTGGTTCCAGACTCGGGCAGACGGCTTTCTTCCAAAAGGGGCAAGACGCCTGTGCCGGTGACCTCTGTCCATCCAGAGGCACCGGACAATCTGCTGGGAGCGCTTCGCAGCGCTTCCATCGATGAAGAGCACCGCACTATTATGAGTGCGGTGGTCCAGAAGGTTTAGTCTGCCAAGAGCGGATTGACTGAAGCCTGTGCCAGCCTTCTAACAGGTTTGAGGTAAGTTTTTGAAATATGGGGAAAATATTACCGCATAGACAGTAGCCCCCGATGCTCTGTTTGGTGTTCACAAAGAAAAGCCGAACAGAGGATCAAACAATATCGCAGGAGTCTAATATAAGTATGTAAATATGCGTATGCAGGCTTCGCTACTGGCATCTGCCGCACTGACTGCGGAGGTCGCCGCACTGAAGCAGGACCTTAAAGGGTCCAAGGACGAGCCCGGCCTTGCCAAGAGGCAGCTCGAGGAGAACAAAGGTAAGTAGTACCTAGTCTATGGATATGTATAAAAAGAATGTGATTGCAAAATGACAGGATCATCGTAAATTTGCCAGCGGCCACGACCGAGGTGGTGAACCTGAAGCAAGCACTATCCGAGGCCAAAAACAAAGCGGCCAAGGAGCGCACTGAGCGGAAAAGGCATGAGGCACGGATGGGCGAGGTGCAACAAGAGCTCCACGCTCTCGTGACGAAGCATGAGACGTTGGAGCTTGACTTGAAGACGCGAGAGTCTGAGCTTGCCCCGGCCCTCGAGAGCGCAAAGAGTGCCAAGGCCGAAGCCCAAAAGGCCCTCCAGGAGATTGATGCGATGAAGAATATAGCGGCGGGTAAGGCATTCTATATGCAAAGCAAGCATGTGAAAGTAAATTACTTGTTACTTACCCGAATCTGGAGCTCTCCAGGAGCATTCGCAGATTTGCCCCCCGGCGTGTCGGATGCCGCAACATTTTACCAGGCCGAGGAGGGAAGCTCAACGGAGAAGTTACTCTAGGCCCAATATACTGGGACCGAACACCCGGTGCCTATGAGTGACCAGCTAAAGCAGCTGGTCGAGCTACACAAGGCGGCCGAACAGGCCATGAAGGGCTTCATAGTCCGGCTGTGGCCTGGCGACGCCCTTCCGAACAGCTACTTCGGCCTGGTGAGGCGGCTTGTGGATGCTTGTCCAGGGCTGGAAGTCGTCAAGCGGTCCATCTGCATCGAAGGTGCACGCCGGGCTTTCGCCCGTGTGAAGGTGCAATGGGCCAAGCTGGACGCCGTGTAGCTAATTAAGGAAGGGCCACCGGAGGGCAAGGAGCATCGCCACCCTGAGATGTACTATGAGGGTGTCCTGAAGGGTGCTCGTCTCGTAGCGGACGAGTGTACGAAAGATATAATATTCGAGTGAACTCGCTCGTGTAATCATGTAGTTATGAAAAATTGTTCATATGCGCTATGCAATGCTCGTTTGAATTTAAAATATTACCTTCTGTTCGGCTGTTTATCAAATCTGAGAGATGGCTACTCGTCGGCTTCTGCCCCCGCGCCACGAGTGCTGGGGTGTTCGGGATAAACCTGAGCACTCTTGTTCCCATTGTTGGGTCCTTCGAGGGAGGTGCTCAGCACAACGAACAAGGCAATCAGACTATAATGCGTTATCACTCTCACTTAGCCATAGAATTCTATAATTTTAAATTTCGGCGAAGCCCCTAGTGTTCGGAAGGCCGAACTCGGGGCGCGATACATGCCTTAAGCCGGACAGGGCCGACTCCTCGCTCTAAGCAACATAAGTCTTTAAGGACTCGAAAACCTCTCGAACAGCGACCAGTCTCTCGCCTTATCATGACAGTCGGTTTTAGCTTGCTCTACTGAGGTGCTTAGCCCAGCAGAACCGGGGCACAATCGCAGTAGTTCTCCCAGTGCTACCTTAGCCGATGTAGCGGAACGTAAGGTACCAAAACATGGGAGCTGGGCAAACCCAACTATTGACCCAAGACATGATTCTGAGCTAATGCATATAATGCTATAAGGTCAGGGTGCCGCACTGTTGAAAGTGTCCGGACTTCTCACGCCGTATTGTGGGGTATGCTTAAGCCCCTAGCGTATTGGCCGTACCAGAGTGTACGGGTGCTGGATGTCATGAATGAACATATATATGTAAAAAAAAGAAGAATGCAATGATAGTCTTAATGCTATGCATTGTTTATTCAAAAAGGTGCGTCAAAGCAGAATGATACATGCAGTGCAATAAGCAAAAAGTAGGACTATGTCCCCTCCAAGGGGCGAGCTGAAGAATAGTATTAAGGCAAGTATTACACTCGTTATCGTAATCCACCTGGGAGTTCCATGGTGTGACGTAGCTTTCTACCTTCTTGGTTGCTGCATCATATGTTCGGCAATCATGCTGCCGGACCGGGTTTCCAGAGATTAAAGTCCTGAAAAGAAAAAAGTAACAAAACGGGAAGCCCCTAGTGCGGTTTAATCCGCGTCTTGGGGTGTGCCGCAGTCATGCCCCCCTCCCCGCCTGTGCCCATGGTATTTTTAATGCGTAATTATGTACGCGTGGCATGAATTTCGCCGTTTGGCTTGGGCCGGGGCGGGGGCCGCTTTGCTATGCAAGCTCGGAACATGCCAGGCGGTCCTGTTGCTGATTACTCCGGGCGTGCTTGAAGGTGTTTGGGTCCTTAAACGCCGAACTAGTGGATTGCCTTAAGAGGCTGCTTTGCGCTTCTGCTGCAAGGGCCGCAGTGTGCTCCTCCGTTCGGAGAGAGCGCTCTATGTTTCCGTTAACTATAATGACCCCCTGAGGTCCTGGCATCTTGAGCTTGAGGTATGCATAATGCGGTACCGCATTGAATCTCGCAAATGCAGTTCGCCCGAGCAGTGCATGATAACCACTGCGGAACGGGACTATATCGAATATTAACTCTTCGCTTCGGAAGTTATCCCGGGATCCGAAGACCACTTCCAGTGTGACTGAGCCTGTGCAATGGGCCTCTACACCTGGTATGACGCCTTTAAAGGTCGTTTTTGTGGGTTTGATCCTTGAGGGGTCTATACCCATTTTGCGCACCGTGTCCTGGTAAAGCAGGTTCAGGCTGCTGCCGCCATCCATAAGGACTCGAGTGAGGTGAAATCCGTCAATGATTGGGTCTAGGACCAGTGCGGCGAATCCGCCATGACGGATACTAGTGGGGTGGTCCCTCAATCAAAGGTGATCAGACAGGAGGACCATGGGTTGAACTTTGGGGCGACTGGATCCAACGCATATACGTCCCTGAGCGCACGCTTCCGCTCCCTCTTGGGGATGTGGGTTGCGTATATCATGTTCACCGTTCGCACTTGTGGGGGGAACCTCTTCTGTCCTCCGGTGTTCGGCTGCCGGGGCTCTTCCTCGTCATCGCTATGTGGCCCCTTATCTTTGTTTTCGGCATTTAACTTGCCGGCCTGCTTGAATACCCAACAATCCCTATTGGTGTGGTTGGCTGACTTGTCGGGGGTGCCGTGTATTTGACACGAGCGATCGAGTATGCGGTCCAAACTGGACGGGCCCGGAGTGCTTCTATTAAATGGCTTTTTCCGCTGACCGGGTTTAGAGCCTTTGAATCCGGCATTGACTGTCGCATCCTCGGTATTGTCGCTGTTAATGCGGCGCTTATGTTTGTTGCGACATGACCTGCCATTGCCGTCCTTGGTATCCGAAGTACCACGGTTCTTTGATATGTTATTACTATGAGCCAGCCAGCTGTCTTCTCCCGCACAAAAGCGGGTCATGAGTGTCGTGAGGGCTGCCATAGATTTCGGCTTTTCCTGTCCAAGGTGACGGGCAAGCCACTCATCGCGGATGTTATGCTTGAAAGCTGCTAGGGCCTCTGCATCCGGACAGTCGACAATTTGATTTTTCTTAGTTAGGAACCGTGTCCAGAATTGCCTGGCCAATTCCTCTGGCTGTTGAATTATGTGGCTCAAGTCATCGGCGTCTGGTGGTCGCACATAAGTGCCCTGAAAGTTGTCGAGGAATGCGGCTTTTAGATCTTCCCAACAGCCAATGGACTCTGCTGGCAAGCTGTTGAGCCAATGCCGAGCTGGTCCTTTAAGTTTGAGTGGGAGGTATTTGATTGCGTGTAGGTCATCACTGCAGGCCATGTGGATGTGCAAGAGGAAATCCTCGATCCATACCGCAGGATCTGTCGTGCTGTCGTATGATTCTTTGTTTACGGGTTTGAAACCCTCTGGGATTTGATGATCCATTACTTCATCTGTGAAGCATAAGGGGTGTGCGGCACCTCTGTACTGGGCTAATCGCGACGCGGCTCCAATGAGTCTTTCCCGCTATGTTCGGCCCAGCCGGATTTACTTTTACTGTATCCGATGTGACGTTTACCGTCTCGCATAGTGGCTCGCCCTCATGATCTGTAGATCGATCTTGCATGTTTTGCTTTGTCCTCCAATATGTCTCGCAGGTTTGGCGTATATCCCCATGCGTTTTTATTTGAATGGCATCGAGGTGCAGGCTGAGCTTTTGGCTGGAATGCCTCTCTATCACCGCCACGAGGTGGCCGATCAGCCGCGTCATACGCTTCTTCCTCTAGTCTGGGTAGCAACCTGCATTTTGGGTAACTCTTGGAGGGGCGTTCGAGTTTATATTCCTCGGCCGTGAGGACTTCAGTCCATCTGTCAGCTAGCAGATCTTGATCAGCTTGAAGTTGTTGCTGCTTTTTCTTAAGGCTATTTGCCGTGGCTATAAGCCGGCGCTTGAAGCGCTCTTGTTCGACGGGATCCTCTGGCACGACGAATTCGTCATCGTCGAGGCTTGCCTCGTCTTCGGAGGGGGGGATGTAATTATCATCCTCCGCCTTTCCATCTGCCGCTCTCTCTGGAGGGCTGGCCTCTCCATCCTCCTATCCTAGATCGTGCTGGAGGGGATTGTTGCCATCTTCGGCACTATCCGGAGTGTTATTATCTCCTGTGCCGGTATCACCACTTTTGCTTTGGCGGGACTTAGAGCGGCGCCGCTGGCGCTTTGGTTGCTTCTTGGAGGGGTCATCCTCCGCTGTCTCGTTGCCATTGTCTTCTTTGGGTGTGTCCACCATGTATATATCGTATGATGAGGTGGTTGTCCAGTGCCCTGCGGGCAGTGGTTCCTCTTCGTCTTCCGCATCGTCGTCCATACCGTCGATGTCTTCGGAGTCGAAGTCGAGCATGTCGGTTAAGTCATCGACATTGTCTACTAAGTGGGTGGTGGGTGGGCAGCGAATTTCTTCGTCATCTGCATCCAATCCTGCCAGACATAGTTCGGCCAGGATCCTCCTGACAAGGAGAGAGACCTTAATGAGTTCAGTATGTCGCCAAAGGGTGAGTGCTGAAAAATATCCGCGGAGGTAAACACCATGATCGGCGCCCAATCGGATTCGCTAGGAACGGGCGTAGGCGGTTCGTAGTCCGTGGCCGGAGAAGGATCCGGCAGTCTGACAACACGGCTCTCCTGCAGGATAAGGTCGATGTTTGGCTCGATCGCCGCTGAGGGTAAGGCCTCCGTGGCAGGGTCCATCCACCCGTCCATGGGCGTCAACTGGCTCCGAATTGAGGGTCGGAGCGGCTGCCAGTGCAATCTCCTGAACACTGTCTGATGGTAGAGCTAAATCATACTCATCGTGACTGCATGACGCACAAGGCAGAGACTCGAATCCGTTGAAGATCAAGTCTCCGCGGATATCGGCCGTGTAGTTTAAGCTTCTGAACCTGACCTGGTGGCCAGGGGCATAACTTTCGATCTGCTCCAGATGGCCAAGCGAGTTGGCCCGCAGTGCGAAGCCGCCGAACACAAAGATCTGTCCGGGGAGAAAAGTCTCAACCTGGACTACATCGCTATCGATGATCGTAGGAGCCATCAAGCCTAACGGCGACGACACAGAGGAACTCTCAATGAAAGCACCAATGTCGGTGTCAAAACTGGCGGATCTCGGGTAGGGGGTCCCGAACTATGCGTCTAAGGCGGATGGTAACAGGAGGCAGGGGACATGATGTTTTACCCAGGTTCGGGCCCTCTTGATGGAGGTAAAACCCTACGTCCTGCTTGATTTATTCTTGATGATATGGGTATTACAAGAGTTGATCTACCACGAGATCGGAGAGGCTAAACCCTAGAAGCTAGCCTATGGTATGATTGTATGTTGTCCTACGGACTAAAACCCTCCGGTTTATATAGACACCGGAAAGGGCTAGGGTTACACAAGGTCGGTTACAAAGGAGGAGATATACATATCCGTATTGCCTAGCTTGCCTTCCACGCCAAGTAGAGTCCCATCCGGACACGAGACGAAGTCTTCAATCTTGTATCTTCATAGTCTAACAGTCCGGCCAAAGGAAATAGTCCGGCTGTCCGGAGACCCCCTAATCCAGGACTCCCTCACTCTTCCTCTTGAAGAAATATACCCAAGTGTATCTTGAATAATCATTCACAATCACCAAGCTATAATTCCTACCCCCAAGACTATCAAAAGATGGAGGCCCAAAGAGATCCATGTGAAGGAGCTCCAAAGGCCTCTCCGAGAAAATGATAGTCGTGGGAGGTTGAGTCTTTTCATGTAGCTTTCCTTCGATACAAGCACTACAAGCACGATCTTTGGCAAAACTAACATTTGTTAGTCCACGGACATGGTCCCCCTTGAGAAGAATTTGCAAAGATCTCATATTGACATGGGCTAGACGGCGATGCCAAAGCCATCCCACATCAACTTTAGCCATTAGGCATGTCACGGTCTTAGTGAGTCGCTCCGAAAAGTTGATCACATAGAGACCGTTTTTG
Organism: Triticum dicoccoides; assembly: GCF_002162155.2. NCBI lineage: Eukaryota > Viridiplantae > Streptophyta > Magnoliopsida > Poales > Poaceae > Triticum > Triticum dicoccoides. Next base: position 223,142,112 of record NC_041390.1, on the reverse strand, counting down.
ACATGCCCAACAAAGGCTACTTTAAGAGTCTTGCTCCACAAGAGGGCCACGATATCAACATCAAAGAAGGTGGCAAAACCCATGAGTGCTAGTTGACGAACGGAAAGTAAATTGTATGCAAGGGACTCAACAAGCATGACCTTCTCGATCGTAAGATCATGAGAAATGACAACCTTGCCGAGTCCCAATACCTTAGAGGACGAGGCGTCACCCCACTCGATGTTGGTGGGCATGGATGGAATCTTTTGCACATCCACCACCAAGTCCTTGCTTCCGGTCATATTATTAGTAGCTCCACTATCGAGCAACCATGAACCCCCACTGGAAGCAAACACCTACAAGAGATCAATGCTTGGTTTTAGGTACCCATTTTGTAATGGGTCCTTTGATGTTAGTAACAAGGGTCTTAGGAACCCAAATAGACCATTCAATGCACTCATAAGGAGAACCAAAAAATTTCGCATAAACATGCCCATCTCTAGCACGGACAACACATAAGAAGGGTTAAAGTCGCCGGCTTTGTTGGGAAGGGAAGAGTTGCCCTTCTTTGCATCACTACCCCTCACGGTGTTCTTCTCCTTCTCCTTAGTAGCACCCTCTCCCTCCTTCGCAAAGTTTTGCTTTAGAGGAGGAGGTCATTTGTCCTTGTCATTCTTCTTCTTGTTCTTGGACTTGGGCACGTACCCAATCCCTTCCTTGGCCACAACTCCATTTTGGTTGGTCAAAAGGTCGTTGAGGTTCTTCTCGCCTTGTATGCAATACACAAGACCTTTCTCAAGTTGCTCCTTTAACTTAGCGTTCTCCTCAACAAGATGCACATGCTCACAACATGGGTTAGTAGCATTTGCATTATCAATTAACATCATATGAGGAAAAGTGGCTTTCTCCTTGTTTATCTTTACTTGAAGTTGATCATGAGACTCTTTGAGGCTAGCATGAGCACCCTTCAATACCTTGTGAGCCTTGTCAAGTAGGTCAAAATCCCCTTTGAGTCTAGCAAGATCAACCCCAAGCTTGGCCTTCTCGGAGTTTAGCACACGAGAAACAACAAGAGCATGATCAAAATCTTTCTTTAACTTAGCGTGATCAATGTTGTGTGACTCCTCAAGAGCCAAACGAAGACCACGCTCTTCCTCAAGAGCATTGGAAAGATCCGAAATCTCATCAACATAGTCATGACTATGCCCCTCCATCTTGGAGATAGTATCTTCGTGAGCCTCGATCATGTCATTGGCTTCACCAAGTTGTTCCAAGAGAGCAACGAAATGCTTCTTGGATTTACCCTTGAGTTTACCCATAAAGGACTCAAACTCATTTTCCTCCACACTAGATCCCTCATATTCATCAATGCAATCCGTCAAGGAAGGATTATTAATGATGGTAGTTTTGATGTTGGGGGTTACCTTGTTGGTGGCTTTAGCCATGAGGCAATTGGCGGTGATGTTCTCATTGGGTGAGTCAAAGAGAGTCACTCGTGGAGTTGTTGCAATGGCAACGGAAGCCATGGCATCCGACTCACCATCTTCTTCATCATCATCATCATCCTTATGGTACTCTTCTTGAACCACCAACGCCTTGTGAGGGGTCTTCTTGGTGAAGTTGCTCTTGTTTGGGAAAGACTTGGCTTTGTCCTTTCAGATGAGCTTGCCACCATTGTCTTCCCTCTTCTCATACGGGCACTCCGCAACAAAATGGCTCACATTGCCACAATTATAGCAAGTCCTCACACGTTGCTTGCTCTTCATTCCACTTGAGATGTTCTTGTTGAAGTTAGGCCTTGAGTTTTTCTTGCTCCAAAATTGCCTTGAAGCAAGTGCCATGTGTTCATGATAGGCATACTTTGTATCTTCGGGGTTGCTTTCCTCTTCTTCCTCTTCTTCTTCTTCTTCAACACAAACCTTGGCTTCAATGCAATGTTGGGCTTCTTTGCCCTTTGAGAGCGAAGCACCGCATTATCGGCGGTCTTGTCCAAGATGCTCATAGCCACAAACTCATCCAGCACTTCACTTGAGGACAATGTGTGGAAGTTCGGCCTTTGACGAATGACGGAGGACACAGCCTTGTGGTAAGGCATCATTGCCTTGAGGAATTTGCGCTCGATCCAATTGTCATCCGTGTCCTTGCTCCCATGATCTCAGAGTGAAACCGCGAGCTTGGTTACTCTTCGATAAAGCTCACGAGGTTCTCCATCTTCCTTCATAGAAAACTCATCGGCTTCATCTTGCACCACTTCATAGTTTGAGCGTTGAATGATTGCGCTTCCCCAGTAGAGTGAACCAACTTGGTGCCATGCATCTTTGGCTATGGCGTAGGGCCAGAGGTGAGGAAGATCTTCGGGTGGAATTGCATCTTGGATGATGAAGAGAGCATTCTCATTGAATTGATTATCCGCGGCTTCTCTTGGAGTGAAGTTGCTTCGGTCATGTGGATAGAAACCTTGTTCAATGATTCTCCAAAGAATAGTATTCACATGATTTAAATGATGCTTAAACCTATAGACCCAAGAATCAAAGTCCTCTTTTTCACAATCTTAGGGGGAGGACCGGCATGATTCAAATGAGTGGAAGGAATCGGTCCACCATAAATAAGTGGAGGTTCCACATGGGCAAAGATGTCGGTGCCATTTTTACCACTAGAGGAAGGAGCCTTTTCACTAGTAGCTTCCCCCTTGTCGGAGTTAGCATCCGTCACCTTGTTAGTGGGATCACCACTTACAACAGTGCGGTGGATAATTTAAGCCCTTCAATGAATTTAGTAAACATGCTTTCAACCTCGGTCGTCATGGAGGTTTTCAATGTCTCCAAGGCCACATTGAATTCCTCACGAGAGACCGAGGTTCCCCCATCTCCCGTAGATGAGATTGGATTCACACCGGAGTGCTCGTCCACACCATCTATGGTGTCAACCATACTCTTCAGACGACGAAGTCCTTAGTAAAGAGACGAGGCTCTGATACCAATTGAAATGATCGATAAGTTGACTAGAGAGGGGGGGGGGAGTGAATAGGCAACTAACAATTTTTAACTTTTCTTTACCAAATTAAACTTTGCATCAAAGTAGGTTGTCTAGACATGCAACTATGTGAGCAACTTATATGATGCAACAACGACAAGCACACAAGCAAGCAAGGGAAATAACACAAATAAGCTTGCACAAGTAAAGGTACAAGATAACCAAGAATGGAGCCGGTGGAGACGAGGATGTGTTACCGAAGTTCCTTCCTTTTGAGGGGAAGTACGTCTCCGTTGGAGCGGTGTGAAGGCACAATGCTCCCCAAGAAGCCACTAGGGCCATCGTATTATCCTCACGCGCTCACACAATGCGAGATGCCGTGATTCCAATATTGGTGCCCATGGAGGCAACGACCGGACCTTAACAAACAAGGTTGGGGCAATCTCCACAACTTAATCGGAGGCTCCCAACACCACCACGAAGCTTCACCACAATGGAATATGGCTCCACGATGACCTCAACCGTCTAGGGTGCTCAAACACCCAAGAGTAACAAGATCCGCAAGGGATTAGTGGGGGAATCGAATTTCTCTTGGTGGAAGTGTAGATCGAGGCCTTCTCAACCAATCCCTAGAAAATCAACAAGTTTGATTGGCTAGGGAGAGAGATCGGGCGAAAATGGAGCTTGGAGCAACAATGGAGCTTAGGTTTGGAAGAGGTGGTCAACTCGGAGAAGAAGATACCCCTTATATAGTGGAGAGAGAAATCGAACCGTTATCCACTTAACCAGCCCGCGATAAGCGGTACTACCGCGCCTAAAAAGCGGTACTACCGCAAGGCCTTACGGTATTACCGCACACCCTTGCGGTACTACCGCAAGGCAGGGTTGGACCAGCCTGGGAAGGTCGTGGACAGATAAATGTCCGTGGCTAGTTCCGCTGATTTCCAAGTAGTGCAAAGTGTCCGACACGGTACTACCGCTGAAGGCAAGTGGTACTACCGCGCGGGGAGCAGCTATAAAACATTACATCCGCTCCTACTTCCGCTACTAATGCTGTGTCGGACCAGGGCTCACGGTACTACGGCTCCCAAGGAGCGGTACTACCATGACTACCTGCGGTACTATCGCAAAGGCATGCGGTACTACCGTAGTGGCCTGCGGTACTACCGCTCCGAAGAGCAGTACTACCGCAAGCCTCAGAACAACAACAGATAGCAAGACTTCTTTTTGCACAAACAAGAAGAAACGAAGGATGCTCCAAGGTGCTAAAGGAAAGGCGGTGCAAAGAGGAGTAAACGTGTACGTGACGATTCCACCCAAACCTTTCCAAAGCGGACCCCTTCTTAATTGTACGGCTTTCCTATGACTCAAATCCACCGAAAAAGGAACGTAGAAAAACGCGGTCTTCAATAATCTTCGAGGGGCTCCTAACCGTCTTGTGCCTAGTCATGAAATACCTAAAATACTCGAGACACACGATTAGTCTGCAAATGCATTGTCATCAATCACCAAAACACCTTAGGGATAAATATGCCCTTACAACCATTGGAGAGCCCTTCTCCTTATGGCAGAAGAGAAGCAAGTCCACAAGAAAATAGTGCAACATATCCAAGATTCCAATGTGAGGAAATAGAGAGTGCCAAAAGAATCGATGCATGATATCAAGAAAGGGGAAAAATTCATAGGATACCTTCCCAGTGTCTGAAACCTTCCGAGTGGAGTAGGGCCAAAGAGCTGATTTGTGAGAAGCAACACTCTCCTTGTGAGGACAAAACCCAATTGGGGTCTGGCCCCCCTGATCATTGTAAAGACAAGCTCTCCATAAAGTCCTTCCATTGAGCTGGCAGACGTCTTCCATTGGTCATCCAAGTGAGTGTCCTTGCTTCATCATGCCCAAAATGCACCGTGGCATAAAACTGAGCCACATGCTCTTGATCAAAGTCCTTGTTGAAAGTGATAATCCACTCGATATCCAGCTCTTCACACCTCTGCAAAGCCTCCCCAAAATAATCTAAGTCACTCTCCATGTGGGTGAGATAAATGGACCTGACTTTCACAAACAAGTTCTTCTTGCCTTTCAGAACATCATGATAAATCGACTTCTGCATCTTGTTCAAAAATCGGCGATTAGCAAGAGATGGATTTGAGGCACGCAGTAGGGATTGCGCTTACGAGTGAGACAGAACTCACGCGCTGATGCTTCATTTGCCATCTTGGTTCCCTTGTTCTTCGATGCCATCACCATAACCCTTTGCCTAGGCTGCTTAGTGGGTTCACTTTCTGCCACATCCATGGAATGATAGCGCTTGGAACCACCTGTATGAGCTGTGTTCTTGCATCAAGTCTGATGCCCGGAGGTACCACAGCCTAAAAACCACAAGACAATGAGAGGGAGAAGCAGGTGTAAACATTTTGCATAAGCCAAAGAAAAAGAGACAAACGAGATTAAAGGTTGATCTGAGAAAAAATGAAGTTGATAGCTCGGAGCGGTAGTACCATGGCTCACAGCGGAAGTACCGCCTGTAAGCGGTAGTACCGCTCAAGGCGGATGTCAGCAGACTGACCACTACCGAGATGAGATCCGGTACTACCGGATGTGTCCAATTCAAATTTTTGCGGTTCAAACTTTAATCCACCTAATCTAGCAGTCCTCTACATCCTACTCAGGCCCCAATTTGTCCAAAAATCGACGAATGCAACTAAGGATGACAATGGGTCGGGTTTGGATTAGGCTGAACAATATCAAATCCATATCCATCTTCGGCCACGAAGACAATCTTTGCCCGCCCATGAAAAACTACATGGGTGAAAAATTGTGTCAATGTTCAAACCCGATGGATATCCATACCCACTGCATATCCATTGGGTCCTCTCAAGAGATATAAATAAGACATGACACAATGTAATGCAAGTGCTAGTTATCGACTAGAGGGGGTGAACAGGCGATTTTTATGGAAGTCTTCAAGACAGGCAATGTCTTCGAAGACAGGCAATCAAATACAACCTACCCAGTATGAAGCAGAACATTAACTACACTAGTCAAGCCATAGTCTGGTAAATGATAAGAGGTAAGTACGAAGACAAATAGCAGCTAGGTAGAATGGATCAGAATAGGAAGACAGTATGATGCCAATCATGCAATCAGAGAGAATGTCTTCACACGATGAAGTCAAACAGAGCAAGCAAGCAATGACTTCATGAAGCTAAATAGTAAGTAAGGGTGAAGTGATAGAACCAATAACTCGACGAAGACAATGATTTGGTAGACCAGTTCCAGTTGTTGTGACAACTATACGTCTAGTTAATTAGGGAGGCTGAGATTGAACTAAGAAGACCACGTCTTCTCATTGAGCTAAGGACACTTAGTCCTCGTCGAATCACTTTGGTAAGTCTTCAAGGTAGACTTCAAACCATCACAGTACCTATTCACCGGTGATCCACAATGACTCTTGGATCCTCAGAACGTGACGCCTAACCGGCTGGAGGATGCACAATCCTCAAGTGTAATAAGTCTTCAGATCACGTGGACAAAAATACTTCAGTGATGCCTAACACTCTTTGGCTCTGGGTGTTTTGGGCTTTGTCCTCGCAAGGGTTGTCTCTCAAAGGCTTCGGAGGTGGGTTTCTCTCAAACGACAAAAGTTGTGCACTAACTCTAAGCATCCACCAATTTATGGTGTAGGGGGTGGGCTATTTATAGCCAGGAGGCAACCCGACCTGATATGTCTGAAATGATCCTAGGTCACTAAGGAACCGACATGTGTCCAACGATCGAATTTCAAACACATGCGGCAGCTTAGCTTGGGCTACAAGCAAAGCTGACTCATCCAACTCTGGATAAGATTTGCTCTCATTGTCTTCACACGAAGACATAGGATTTTGGTTGAGAATCACGTTAGTCTTCTGACTTTGTTCACCTAGACCCCACTTAACAGTTCGGTGGTTCCTGTGACTCAAGAAAGAAGAAAATGAAACTATGAAAGAAACTATGTATTTGCACTCCATAGTCTTCACGTGAATGTCTTCATTCATCATTATCTTCAACATGACTGTCTTCACAAACCGCCATTGTCTTCAATGACTTCATACATTTTCAGGGGTCATTTGTGGTAGGTAAACTGAATCAATGAGGGACTTCTACCAGTGTTATCCTGCAATTCTCACAAACACATTAGTCCCTCAACCACTTTTGTCGTCAATACTCCAAAACCAACTAGGGGTGGCACTAGATGCACTTACAATCTCCCCCTTTTTGGTGACTGATGACAAACTGGTTGAAGTTATCAACGGGGATAAAAATAAGTGAAAGTTAAAGAACGCGGTTATTGGCTTCATGGATTTGAAAGGGCTCCCCCTGAAGATGTGCATATAAGTATTTTGCCTTTCAATTCAAATGCACGTGGCAGGTTCTGCTTTGTGGAGATCTCCTTCAATTCATGAAGACAATTCATCGTGCATACACAAATGTAATGAATATCATGACATGCATAATGAGAAATGGGCGTCTGCAGAATGACTTCATGCGGAATTTATCATCGCAACAAACGGTAGTAGCAAAAGTGGCAGACGACCATCAAGTTTTAAGTGTTACAACTCAAAGACCAACAGTTCAAGAACGAGAGTTGCAAAAGTTAACAAAAATAAGCACCCGACCTATATAGACCCGCTTGAAGACTATCAACGCATATGCTTCTCCCACTTTTGTCAGGAATGACCAAAAAGGAGTGAAGACATAGAGTGTCTAAGCTTCTGAGAAGGTGTTGGTGAAGATGTTGGGGCAGCTGGGTCGACGGTGGAGTTGGGCGGTGCAGAAGGGCCTGATGCAGAATCCTGACATAGTGAAGCCATAACTGGTGAAGTGGCGTCATCCTCCTCATCAATGACTTACGTAACAATAGTTGGAGCCGAAGATGAGTAGTCAGAGTCTTCAATAGATGGTGTTGGGCGCCAACTTGCTGACTGTGGGGGCCTGGAGTCAAACTTGAAACATTCAGTCAAGCCATCCACTTGAAGTTCATCTTCAGAGCATAGTAGAGTGAGGCTCTTCCAGGAACGCCGACAGGCTTCATGAGCAACAAAAGAGTTCTTGGTGGAGAGGTTGCATATGAAATTGACATCCACAAGAAGACTTTGCATCTGATGCTTCATCTAGTCATGATGCCTATCCTGCTTCTGATGAAGATACACAAGAAACTCTTGGCCATTTAGCACACGAGCACGCTTCTGAGCCTTTGAGCTACTGTGCTGGCTATGGCATCAGTGGGAGCACGATGCGGCAGCCTAAGCTGACCGACAAGAGGACCAGCAGTAGTTGCATTTGGCACATGTACACCTTGAAGTGGTTGTGTGAAGCTTTGGAAGGTAGCGTTGTTTTCACAAATAGGTTCCTTGGTAGGCTTGGGATATATGGCTTCATGGGACATATCCACTTCAAGCGGAAAGACAACATGGTTGCACGCTGAAGCTTGATAATTGATGGTGGAGTGAAGCTTAATCATCTGCATGACCCATGGTGCATAGAACTTGAGACCGAAGAGATCAATGCCTGAAGCTACCAACTAACGGATGAAGTAATCTTGGGTATTGAACCTGATGCCATTGATGATGTAGAAGACCAATGTATTCATAGTGCCTTCAATATTAGCATGAGGAGAATGCCCTTTGATTGGCCATAGAGTATGCCTCACTATGTGATAGATGGTGTGGGGCAGCTATCCGAGGTCACTGATGAAGAATTCCTTGGGGTATTCAGCATCGACAGGCAATGGCTTCATCATGCTGAGCATTTGGCTCATGTTGGGCTCTGGCTTCTAAAATATGCTTTCCATTTCTTGTTCATAGCACCGACAACCTGGCTCATAGAGATCACCAGGAGTAGGCAAGGAACTAAGCTCGATGATCTCTTGAGCTTTGGCTTCATGATGCACATCACCTGACATCCACTCAAGGACCCATGTATTCGGATCCCTGTTGTAGCCTTAGATATGAAGAGTGGCATAGAAATTGAAGCAAGAGCTCTTCATTCCAGTGCTCCTTGTTGACGAAAAAGGGGAGCAGGCCAACTTCACGAAAATAGTCCAGTGCTTCTTCGAGGCAAGGGAGTCCATCAATGGCATCACAACACAGGCATTTATGAGGGAAGATCATGTCCTGGTTGTACAAGATGCATGAGTAATAGATTCTTTGTTGATGACTCCAGAACCTGCCAGAAGATATCTTGGGCTTCTTGTAGAGATTCATGGCACTGTCAAAGAATGTGTTGTGCTCTCTGAAGCTTAGGACACTAAATGAGCCCTGAGTGGTAGCAGCACTGGGAAGCCTTGGCAATCTGGGCTTTGGCTTCTGAGTCTGAGGCATGTGCTCAATGTGGTAGTCATATTGGGGACCATGAGCAGCAGGCGGTGTCATGATGGGCCATCAGACACTGATCAGCTCACCTTCACGATTGAAGGACCTTGCCATAGTATGTGGTACAGGTGGAACAGCAGCAACATCCGAGGTGGATGGTTGAATGTCTTCTGTGGCATCAAGGGCTTAAGTCTGAACAGTGGCTTCAGGCTGCGCATTGACTTCAGCCATGACAACATCATTGGCTTCAGCAGTAGCATCAGCTACAGGGGCTTCAGTGGCTTCAGGAACTGGTGGGTCAGGCACAATCACATCTTCATTCACACTTGGTACCACGGTAGGGGGAATAACAGTTTGTTCTTCTTCTCTTTCCTTGACTGATGCAGCAGGAATATCTTCAGCCTCTTAGGCTTCAAACTCTTGTGCAGTTTATGAAGGGATGGCTTCAGGGAACACTTGACGTGTTATTGAGCTTGTGGCTTGCACATCCTCTTCGGGAATTCTCGACATGGAGATTGGTGGCCTTGGGCCTCGGCGAAGCCTTCGGAAAGAGGGCGACGCATGCAGTGAGGGAGAGGTCTTCTCCATGTCTTGAGGGGTGTCTTCTGGAGTCTCAATCACTGGAGTGGTGACTTGAGTTGGTCGAGTACGTGGTATGACTTCATGGGGTGGAGTGTTTGCGTGTTGCTCTTCCCAGAAATCATCATGAGTGATTGGCATCGTAGGACCACCAATACTGATCTGTTCACTGCTCGAGGGAGCAGACGATGATACCGGCTTGGGCATGATCTGGGGGAACTGAGGAAGGACTTCATCATCAACTACATTGTCTTCATGACCAATGTCTTCAACTGTGGTGGTGTCAGCAGCTGGTATCTCTTCCGAGTCATGGGCTTGTGTGGAAGCAGGCTCATGTACAACTAGACGGCGCTCGCGGTTGGAGGAGGCAGGAAGGGTAACAGAGATAGGTTCAACAAGCAGCGGCTCTTCGGGAGCAGATGAGGTAGTTGGTGCTTGGGCCCTTCTTGAAGCGTTATAAGGCTTTGTCTTCAGCCTCTTCTGTGAAGGAGCGGCATCAGAGGCTTCTTGATGCTTTCGCTTCATGGCCTCAGCCTTAGCCTGCTTAGTTTTCTTCTTCTCAAAAGCAGCTGATGGGACCATTGGCTTCGAGCAAGTCATGCTGGCAGGGAACAATGCTTGGTCTTTCCTGCCATGGAGCTTCAACTTCAGCTTGCATTGGCTTCTTCTTCTTAGCGGCCAACTTGGGGTCAATGCCTGGACGCCCAAGTGCTTTTCTCTTCAAGGCTTCATTGTGAGCCTGGACGCACTTCTCAGCATAATATTTGAGGCGCTCGCGAGATCCCTTGGCTTCATCACGATGCTTGTGGAACTCAGCCTTGAGATCTGCCATCATGGCCTTGAAGTTTTAGACACCAGTGAGGCTGAGCATGGCCACGTGCTTCTTGAAGATAGCTTTTTCATGGTCAATCTTGTTTTTCTGCTCAATGACCTTCTGAGCAATGGCAAGCTCCTTAGAAATACAACCCTAGAATGTCACATTGATGCCAATTTTAAGTTGTAGATCATCAATGGTAAGAGAAGTGTCTTCAAACCATTCATCTATGAAGTTGTTGAGAATATCAGCATCAAATAGAGGCAGATCTCTGAAGATTTCAGCCTCCTGCTTGCTCTTGATCAGCAGCTCAAGGGCATCGTCAGCAAGATCTTCATCGTTGAAAAGATCAATGACATCTTCATCACGGTGCAAGATGCTAGCTGGAGTAAGGCCTTGCCCAGAAATCTTCTTAGTCTTCTTGGATGTGCGAGATAAGTCTTCAGACCACACACTGGATTCAGGAGGTGCAGATTTCAGTGGCTTCACTCTTGAAGCTTTTGGAGTAGCAGAAGATTTTGAAACCTTTGCCTTCTTCACATGCTTCAGGGCCTCTGGAACATCAGTTTGTTCCTCATTAGCAGCATCTTCAACACTGGCCCTTTGTGCAGCACAATGTGCTAGAAATGAGTTGAAATCATCAAAGGGGCCAATAAGATTTGGCTCAGCTTCGCGATTGCCATCTGTCCTTGGAGCAGCTGGACCTAGGTTGAAGTCAATCTCAAAGTTCTTCTTCTTTTGAACTGTTGAAGCCTTAGCAAATTTAAGATTGGCTTCAAATAGATCATCCTCACGACACCATCGAAGACTTGATGGGTCGGCATTTTCAGGCATTGGGACTCGGACCATGCAAGGAAATAGGTCGTTCGCAATAGCTTCAGCCTTGGTCTTCGGGTGATGTTTTCTGTATATAATATCTTCCCAGCGTGTCCTCATAGCTGTCTTGTCTACGTACTTAGGAGTTAGAAAGTGGTATGTGAACCACTGCTCTGCCCAATATCTTTGAATACTTTGAACTCGAGATTTGTGTTCACCATAGGTCTCTTCAGGTTCAGACTTGCACAGCTCATAGAGATCTGGTGGCAAGTCTTTGGCAGTGTTATCACAACGCTGTCTGCCATCTTTCTTGGCAGACTTGCCACTGGCCATTGGTTCCAAACTGAAAGGCTTCACAACTGTGGTAGGCTTCAGTCTACTTGACAGACACGAGCTGGCTTCAAGCGATTCAATATGATGTTGTAAGAACTCTGCAAATGAATGCAAACTATGAGAACCAAGGGACTCTCCCACGGACATGTACCAGTGATAGCATTAGAGTTGCGAGGGAAGGGGAAGAGGTCATATGCATTCTCAGAGGGTTTTGAACATAAATCAGTTTGAAGACATTGACCTCATAGCGCGAAGACATTCACTTATAGATGAGAGTTAGTTCCAAATTTGTATGAATCCACGAATAAGTTCAAGTGAGGAATCTCACTTGTTGTGAACCATAAGTGAAGGTACTTGCGAGTCATGATATGCATAGAAGTAAAGATCCAGATTTGGAAGCGAAGAAAACTTTCCGAAGACATGGGAAGTTTTAACGGATCAAACATGTGGTAAAATGGGCTTTTAATTACCGTACAAGAACAGACAAGACCGTTAGACGAGTTCTGGATGGAGGCCGAGCAGTCCAATCTTCCGCTCTCTAAATTGGCAGCGGAAGACGCCTACGGTGGCAGCGGATGGAGGAAGATTTGCGACCGGCGTGATGACAACGGCGGAGAAGTCACGGCAGCGAAGCGCTTCGCCTCCGACGATGAAGGAAGCTAGCGATGGCGCTAGGGTTTAAGTGAGACGGCGAGGGGAGTAGGAAATAATGACTGTCGGGGGCTTGAGTATTTATAAGGAAGGTGACGGCTGAGTGAATTTACTCAGCTACCCTTGGTGGTTCACATATGAGGGACACGTGGCATGCACGCAACAACTTAAATATTGTGCCACGACCCCACGCGCGCTCGGCTTGTCGGGTGGTCGTTCCGGCTTCTCCGGGTTCAGGCAAATAGGATAAGGATATTAAAATCATTTTAAATGTTTGTCTCTATATCTTCAACTGACAAAGACACAGTGAAGACACTCGACACGTGTCAATAGAATGCATATGAAGAGATAGAGAGAGTTGGAGAGATGAGCACATAAGGGGTTAGGGTCCGATCACATTCACTTAGTGTAGACATTGGCAACTTGAAGACATAGCTATAAGTGAATGTTGTTGAGGACAAACATATATATGTATAAGTATTGAGGAGCAATGAAAACCAAACTAACATTGTGAAGATAAACCATGAAGATAATCCAATGTTGAAGACAAACCAATTATGAAAATAATGCAATGTGACACCAAACCCCTGTTCAAGAATTCATCCGATTAACCAGTTAACTTGCCGATTAATCCCTACACATAGGGTCATCGAGTAGCCGATAAACTGATAAATTGTCTGATTAATTGATTAAATGGCTGATTAACTTGCCGATTAGCCTATTAATCCCATATTAGCCAACCAACCGAGCAGTTACCAGTTAACGATTTCCTCAACAATGCGCCAAACAAAAAAATCTTCAAGAAAGGTTGGTGGTGGCGTTACCCACCGTATAGGAAGTATTAGACCCAGACACGATGCACAATTATCGTGGCGCTCCGATGTCAAATTTCACATTAATGTATTCACACTCAGAGGGTATGTCTTCATGATTTGAAGACATACATTACTTTGTGTGTTGCACACCTAAGTCATCAATATGCATAAGCGTTAGGATGTGTGCCCATTCACAGGACATTCAAGGATTCTAAGATATTTTGGTCACACCGCAGCTTGCAAAACCTTTTCTCATCCAAGGGCTTTGTGAAGATATCTTCCAATTGCTCTTCAGTGTTGACGTGAATGATATCAATGTCTTCCTTCAACACATGATCTCTGAGAAAGTGATGACGGATCTGAAGTGCTTTGCCTTCAAGTTCCGAACTGGATTGTGAGATATCTTGATGGCACATTAGAGTGGCACATTCTTCATGTTGATGCCATAGTCCTTGAGGGTTTGCTTCATCCAAACAAGCTGGGCGCAACAAGATCTAGCGGCAGTGTATTCAGCCTCAGCAGTGGATAGTGAGACATAGTTCTACTTCTTTGAAGACCAACAAACAAGAGATCATCCATGAAAGTGATAGGTGCCTGATGTGGACTTGCGATCAACCTTGTCACCAGTATAATCATCATTTGAGAACACAACTAGATCAAACTCTAAGCCCTTTGGATACCATAATCCTAGCGTTGGGGTGTGAGCCAAATATCGAAGTATTCGCTTCACCGTGAGGTGATGTGATTCCTTTGGTGCCGCTTGGAGTCGGGCACACATGCAAACACTAAGCATTATATCTGGCCTATATGCACATAAGTACAATAAAGAACCAATCATGAAATGGTATACCTTTTGATCGAACTCTTTACCATTGTCGTCGGATCCCAGTTGACCTTTGGTTGGCATTGGCGTCTTTAACCTTTGCAATCTTGCATTCTAAACTTCTTCAGAAAATATTTGAGGTATTTTTCTTGTGATATGAAGATGTCGTTCATCTATTGACGGATTTGAAGACCAAGGAAGAATTTTAGCTCTCCCACCATAGACATCTGATATTGCTCTTGCATCACATGCCCGAACTCATCACTGTATCTTTTGTCAGTGCAGCCGAAGATAATGTCATCCACATAGATTTGGCATATAAATAGTTCTCTAGCATATGTCTTCGTGAAGAGAGTGTGATCTAGATAACTAGGTTTGAAGCCTTTGCTTTTCAGGAAGTCTTTGAGTGTGTCATACCAAGCACGAGGCGCTTGTTTGAGGCCATACAATGCCTTGTTGAGCTTGTAGACCATATCAGGATGCTTTGGATCTTCAAAACCAGGTGGTTGAGCTACATATACTTCTTCAATTTTTCCATTTAGGAAGGCACTCTTCACATCCATTTGATACAGGAGGATGTTATTGTGGTTGGTGTAGGCTAGCAGTATACGAATGGCTTCAAGCCTTGCCACAGAAGCAAATGTTTCATTGAACTCAATTCCTTCCACTTGTGTGTAACCTTGAGCGACGAGACGGGCTTTGGTTCTTACAACTTAACCATGTTCATCTTGCTTGTTGTGATAGATACATTTGGTGCCAATAATATTGTGCTTGCGAGGATCATGTCGTTTGACTAGCTCCCAGATATTGTTGTGCTCAAATATTTGAAGCTCTTCTTGCATAGCTTGAATCCATTCAGGTTCCATGAAGGCTTCATCAACATTCTTGGGTTCAGATATGGAGATGAATGCAAAGTGCCCACAGAAGTTTGCTAGTTGCATAGCTTTTGATCGAGTAAGAGGACCAAGTGCATTGATGCTATCAAGAATCTTCTCAATCTGAACTTCATTGGCAACCCAAGGATGAATAGGGCGAAGAATTTGCTCTTGCTAATTGTTATCTTCATCTTAAGCATTGTCTTCAGGCTGAGTATTGTCTTCACGTTGAGTAGGAGCTAGAACGACAATTCACTACAAAAAAAAGACACATCCGTGTCATTTTGGGTCGAACGAAATTTTTTCCTGTCATACATATGACAGTTCTATGACGATAATTGTGACAAAACCCGGTATCATCATAGATGTGGTGGGCTCCTACTTCTATGACAAAAAATCATGACAAAAATGGGCTTTTCGTCCTGGGCGGGCCAGAGACGCAGCTGCATGACATTCTTTGGGCCGTCCATGACGGAAAAAACCATGGTAGAAGCGAGGGCGAGGAAAATTTCGGGGAGTTCCAGTTACAGTGGGAGGTCGGGGGCCGAGCGATGCGCGTTTCTCTCGTACACATACGCACGTGTGTGCGAGGTGTTGGCTCTAACTGAACCCGAGCGAGGCGTTGGGCTCTAACTGAACCCGAGCGATTGCACTACAGGCTACGCGTTACTGAACCAGAGCGATCGATCGATGGCTGTTAACTGAATCTGATCGAGCGATTCCTTCGCTACTGCTACTAACTGAAGCCGATTGATGCTGTCTCTGGGATGAATAGTGAGCGTTGGGGGGGGGGGGTTG
>NC_041390.1:223122036-223126105 GCF_002162155.2 Triticum dicoccoides | reverse complement strand
GGCGTTGCCTCTGGATGAACAGGACCCCATGGTGTGCTGGAGGGCTGGATGAACAGTAGACGGTGGAGGCGTGCCCGTGGAGGGGTGGTTGAACAGGATCCCGTGGTGTGGAGGGCAGGATGAACAGTAGACGATGGAGGGGTGGTTGAACAGTAGCCGGTGGAGTAGCACACAGTGGAGGCTGGATGAACAGGAGCCCGTGGAGGCTGGAGGAGGTCGACGGTAGCCCGTGGAGGCTGGAGGAGGTCGACGGTTGTTGGGGATATTATTATCAGCTGAGACCCGCCCAGGAGGGGCCGGGTCAGCCTTAATGGCGGGTTACATAAGAAGCCCAGTATACAGTCAAGATGATAGTTTATTAGTATATATAGAAAGCCCAAAGGCCTCGAGCCAGCTGAAAATCCCGTTATTGTAAACCGCCATAGGAGCGGAAAGACTTGTAAATAAAGGCATGTAGAGGAAGTCACCGAGCCGGACACGATTATGAGCCGGCCGGGACTCTGTAGGCCACCTGGCGTCAACCCGTGTATATAAGGGGACAATCCGGTGGCGGTTTAGGGCAAGAAACAACAAGTCGATAACCAAGCCGGCGAGTTAAGCCTCTTAGTGATCGAAACCTCAGCAATACCAAACCCAACTAGATGTAGGCTTTTACCTTCATCATAAGGGGCCGAACTAGTATAAAAACTCTCTCGTGTCCTTTGTCCCAATTAACCCCTTTAAGCTTCCTAGTGCGATGGCCCTACGACTAAGTCCTTGCTCTAGGACATCCGCCGTGACAATTCCACGACAGTTGGCACCCACCGTGGGGCCAGCGCACGGTGGATTTGAGTTCTTGAAGGGCAACTTCAAAGGGCTCAAGGGATACGCTGTGGGCCGGATGACCAAGAGTTGTCGCGGCAAGATCTACATCGATGACGAAGGCTGGGGCCCCGAGGCCGGCTCAATCAAGTACAGGTACCGGGCCCCCTTCGGCGGAATTCACGTCTTCATTGGCCGGATCGGCGAGTCAAAGCCTGAGCCGGATGTCCACACCGACCTCATCGAAACGGCTCGGCGCGCCGGGTCCACCCGTGTTCAATCTTTCATGAAGCATGCCTTCGTAGGCTGCATCCATGGCGGTGAATACTCCGAAGGATCAATGGAAGGCGGGGAGACAGCCATCTGCTTTGATACGGCATCATCAACAGGTGAGACGGACTCGTTGTACCAACTGCAAGATGGCTTGCTCAGGGGCTATTCCGATGGCAGCAATATTCTGGACCCCCTTGAGCCGCCAAATTGGGCCGAAGTCTTCATGGCAGGGACGCAGCCCGGGTAGAACTCCACGGCAGTGACAGCAGCCGCCACCGGGTCGGCAGCTGCTGGGTCAGGAGACCCCGCGCGCCCCCGGCTCAGGTTCTCATGGACCTCATGGATAAACTGATGACTCTGTTATCCGCTGCGGTAGAGCCGGCGGATAGAGCCCAGCATGACGCGGAAGTGGCACGCGTGCGTGAGGAGATGGTGCAAGCTAAGGAAAATTTGGCTGCGGAGGAAACCCGGATGGCAGCAGAACGAGCAGCTTTGGATGCTCGTGCTCAGCAGCTTCAAACAGAAATCTTCCAGCTCTCCGTGGATCTTAATGCGTCAAACAAAGTCATGAGGAGGAGGCGTCAGAAAACTCAGTCGCGTCTGCCTCTAACACTAGATCCGAGGAATCTGTTCCATACACGCAGCTGGAGGGAGCAACCCGCCAGAGGTAAACCGGGTCGAGACGCCCGGAGCACCAGTTCAGCCACGCACCATGGAGCCGCCGCACATGAATACAACTCCTCCTCGTTATATATCAACACCCCCGGGTCACTTCCCCAACCCCATGGAGAACCTCATTGCGGCGTTGGCTCGATTGGCAGCTCTCCTGATGGAAGGTGACTCGCCAGCAACAATTGAAACCCATAGGGTAAGAGAACTACTTCAGACAGCTTTGGCCCAGCAGGATGCATACTCCTACAGCTGACACATGATTCATTCAACTCCTCGCCCAAGCCGGAGCCTGTAGCGACCCGACCCGAATGGGTCAAGTCTCTGTGCTTACGTGTCATCCCTGGATCGGTATGCTGACACACACAGTACTCGAAGGATTTATAACAGAGGTAAATCACATGTATAAAGTAATGTAAATACTATTACCTCAATCCAATATAGCGGAAGCAACAAGGTTGTGGATTCCCATCAACAGCAACGGCAAAGTTGAGTGTAGAAATCGTAACACTAACGTATCACTTACTCGTCGTAAGAAACCTACAACATAAGACGTTGCAGCCCGAAACGGGTCAGTACATTGGATGTACTGGCAAATTCACACCATAGAGAAAATGATGAACAATGGCTACCACTATATGCATATTTGGCTGGTGGAAAGCTCTATGGTTACAGTTTTGCGTAAAGCCAGTTTTTCCCTACTGCAAAGGAATAAGTTTATTTAACTATCATGGTGGTTGTGAAACATTGAGAATGGTTGACAGCATTCTCAATCCCAATTAAAAATAATTAAAAACCCAACAACATTAATTAGAAGTAACATGTTGAGATTCACATGATATTCAAGTACTAGATACTCAAGTTGTCCATAACCGGGGACACGGCTAATCATGATTAGTTTGTACACTCTGCAGAGGTTTGTGCACTTTTCCCCACAAGACTCGATCGCCTCCGTTTGGTTTCTCGCACTACATGGTGTTTGAGAAACGGATGACCGAGACATAGTCTTTCAGAAGCGCTAGCACCTTACGATGGAGTAGACCGTACCACCTACAACCCCTACATCTTCTAGTCTACCCCTATAAGAGTTCGCACGACTTAGTCAACTATGCCAGAGCCCATAATGGCTTGTGGCTGCACACGTAAGTATTTAGCATGAAAGATCTTATGATCCCTTTGAGCCTGGGTGGCGGTCCAAAAAAAACAGGCAAGTCCTGATAGACATCAGGTGCCTCAATCCACCCAGATGTGTGTTTAAGTTGCCACCTTAGATAAACCATTAAAATTATCAACTCACATCTGTCATGGATATCACTCACCCAATCCACGTCTACTAGCATAGCATGGCATAATAAGCAAATGTAGAAGTAACTCCCAAAGGTTTCATAATAATACAGGTGATAGGTACTACCTCATCTACGTCCCATCCCACAATTTAATTAGATCCTAATCATGCAATGTGAGAGGATTGATCTAATGCAATAAAACATGGGTTGTAGAAAAGGTATGATCAAAGTGTTACTTGCCTGCAATGTTGATGAAGATGATTCGCACTCAAAAATCTTGATAGATCTATTCGTCACACTCCGGTCAATCTATCGTAAGCAAACAATAGTAACCACACAATAAGTACTCATCTAATGCACAAGTAAAACTCGAACGAGAGAACGAACCAGATAGTTCAACTTAAGAACTCCGGTTGCAAAGAAAGAACGAACCGAACGGAAAACAAACGACGGAAGAAAACAACTCGGTTCTAGCAAGTTGAAACTAGGTCAAATTTTACCGGGGCAAAAACTTGTTTAAGTTGGTTAGACGGAACGGCGGTTTCGAAACGAAACTCTAGGCGCTTGAATCACCTGATTCCGATAAATGGGCGAGAAGAAAAACTAGAAAGAAGATCGGATCTGAGATCGCGATCAGAGAGAACGCGGAATAAATCCGACGAAAAGAAAACGAAGAACGATTAAACGAATGGACGTTGTTAACCTAGAAGAATCCGGTGATCACGTTCGTTGAGACGAATGGTCCGAAAGAAGAACGAAAACCGATCTAGGGTTTTCGGAAAAGAAACCGAAAAAGAAAACGGAAATCTGATCTTGGGTTTCGAAAAAGAAACCGAAACGAAGAATCAGAGAGAAAAACCGGAAAAGAAAACCGGAACGGTTTCTTTTAAAAGAACCGAACCGCGGGGAAGAAAAAGAGAGGCGTGGGGCTACCTCCGGCGAGGCGGGGCGAACGGTGGCGACGGCGGTGTGCTAGGGCGGCGGCGGCGGCGGCGCTATAGGGGCGGCGGCGGCGTGGGCAAGGTGCGGCGGCGCGGGTG
>NC_041390.1:223119070-223121686 GCF_002162155.2 Triticum dicoccoides | reverse complement strand
AGGAGAGGGGGTTTGGGGTTTTTGGTGTGAGGAGAGGGGGGGTGTTGGGGTATTTATATTGGGGAGGGGAGAGATTACTTGGGGTAGGGGACAAGAAATAGAATAGGAAAAAGAGTAGGAAAAAGAGTCCTAGAAGAAAAACGTAACAAAGGAAAGAGGAGGCGGCTACCCTAGAATCCTTTTAGGATTCGTAGAGCAAGAGGCGGCGGCCTAGGGCGCTCCTGGCGCCTGGTGCTGCGCTGCGCGCAGGGAGGCTGCGGCTTGGCTTGGGCCTTTGGCCCGGCTGGGCCTTGGTCCAGTTTTTTTTAACTGATTCCGCGCGCAGAAAAAAAAACGAAAAAGAAAACTAAACGGGCTCCAAAATTCTAAAAGTAAATTTTCCCCGACTCCTAAAAATGAGTCGAACAAAATGAACTTTTCTCCGGACCTAAAATAAAATTTTCAAAAAAACTCGCATTTTTCCCTATCCAAAGAAAAACAAACAAACACCGGAAAACGAAATTTGATCTATTTATTAAATCTTCATTTTTCCTATATTTTGGGAAAGTCATATTATTCCCTCTCTTATATTTTTGATAACGGAAAAATTATTGAAGAGGAAATAAATAAATCAAATGATCATTTTTTTTCAAATTCGAGAAAACTCTCAAATATGAAAATAACGAAATCTCCAACTCTCTCCGAAGGTCCTTGAGTTGCGTGAAATTTCTAGGATCGACCAAAATGCAAGAAAATAGGATATGCATGATGATCTAATGTATTCCAATTTGAAAAATAAATAAATTCAAAAGAACTTTGAATTTAATTCTTTGAAACTCCCAACTCATATTTCATAATTTGAAGAAGTCATTTTATCTTCTCTCGTGAAAATCATTGAGTTGCTTAAAGTTTCTGAATTGGAAATATTTTCAAATGAAATTCAAATATTTTCAACACCCCTTGTCATTTAAATAAATGGAAGAAGTCATGTCATCTTCTCTCCGGGGTTTTGTGTTGAAAAGAATTTGAATTCACGAAGATCAGAAAACAAATATGAAAGTTTGGGAAAGTCCTTTTATTCCCTCTCATTTAACTTTCAAAAAGAATTCGAATTTCACTCCATTTCACGCAATCAATCAAACAATCAATCAATCTATCTATTTGTTTATAACATTCCAAAATTTAGAATTTTGGGATGTTACAGAGCCCGAGTTATAGTAGGCGCATGGAATCTGCAGAAATGTCAAGTAATGCTCAACGTCACAACCGGCCATATAGTATGAGCCGGTGTGGGCTGGAGCTCTTAACTTGGTGGATCAGGAGAGGATTCGCCAAGAGGCGGAACGGGCGGCTCAGATAGCAGCAGAGCAGGCGGCTCACCAAACCTTTCTGGCTTATCCAGCGACCTCGGTTGAGGCAGGGGTGGCTACAAGAACTGGAGGCGTACCTTGCCTGGTCCCAGCCATACACAATGAGCTGTTGCCCAAGGAATTCAAGGGACCTTGTAAGGTGCCTAACTACACAGCTGACTTACAGTCGAGGGCTTGGATTAAGAGTTATGAGATGGCTATGGAGCTATTGGAGGTTAGTGATGCTGCAATGGCCAAGTATTTTACCATGATGTTGGATGGAACGGCTCGGACCTGGTTGAAAGGATTACCACCCAACTCCATCGCCTCATGGGCACAGTTAAAGGCATGGTTCATCCAGAACTTTAAAGACACGTGTAAACAGCCAATGTCGATTGTGGATCTGACCAATTGCAAGCAAGAGGATGGAGAATCTACAACCCATTGAGTGCGCCGGGTCAAGGAGATAATACATTCATCTGATAAGATGGATGCCGGCTCAGCAGTTTTGATGTTGGAGAAGAATTGTCGTTTTGATCCTCTGAAGCAGAAGTTGGGGCGGCTTAAACGTGACTGTAATGAGGAACATTGATGGCGGCTCTTGTCAAGTATGTCGATTCTGACACCACCAAAGATCCGGCATCTGATGAAGAAAAGTCAACAAAGGGAAAGAAGAACGGCAAGGGTCACCAGCATAACCCGACAAACCAAGGAGGTAATAATCGTAAGGCTGATGAGTTTGTTGCTAATACTAATGCGCAGGGTGGTAATCAGCGGTGCAAGGGCAGACAACCCCCTCGATCGGGCGGGTCAGGTGTAACGCCCTCGATGCGGCTATATCTCCCACGTGTCGAAGCACGACTTAGAGGCATAACCGCATTGAAAGCAATGTCGCAAGTGAGGTAATGTTCACACAACCCATGTAATACATAAGGGAAAGAGATACATAGTTGGCTTACAATCGCCACTTCACACAATTACATGAATAAAGCATTACATCATCCAGATACAATCAAGGTCCGACTACGGAACCAAAATAAAAGAAGAACCCCAAATGCGACAAAGGTCCCCGATCGACCCCAACTGGGCTCCACTACTGATCAACTAGAACGAAACAACACAAAGGGCAAGATCTTCATCGAGCTCCTCCTTGAGCTTGGTTGCGTCATCTGCACGGTAACATAGGCACCTGCAAACTGGTTTTGGAAGTATCTGTGAGCCACGGGGACTCAGCAATCTCGCACCCGCGAGATCAAGACTATTTAAGCTTATAGGAAGGATGGAGTAA
>NC_041390.1:223116561-223117529 GCF_002162155.2 Triticum dicoccoides | reverse complement strand
GACGGTAGAGGTACTCGCGATCTTGGCAACGGTAGTCGTACATGTCCGGAGAGGAACTTGTCGCATCCACGGTATTCGGGCGTAGTGGAAGTAGTTGTACATGGCGACGGTAATGGTACACGTTCGTTCGGAGAGGTACTTGATGACTCCAACGTCTTCGGGGCAACGGTAGTTGTACATGGTCCAGGAGACGTCGATCGTTCAGGGTCTGACTTGCGAGTCTTGCCGACATGAGTGGTACTTGGCGTTCTCGATGATTCCCAGGGTCTCGGTGGAGGCCATGGCACTCCCTGGTGGCACCGAGGTGGTCTAGCAGCAGCAGGGACGGCATCTGGCGAAATGACAGAGGCAGGGCGAGGTCGATGACGAGCGGGAGAAGGCGTCTCGATCTGCTCGTGGATGAGCTCCGGCTCGGGATGCTCCTGCGAGGCAGCAACATCGGGGAAGAGGAGGCGGGACGGCCTGGTTGCTGCTGCTGCTTGCCGGCGGCAGGGACGAGGCAGAAGCAGGGGAGGCAGACGAGGCGCTGGCGTTGCACCTCCTGCGTGTAGAGAATGAGCGGGCCAGGCAGGGGACGAGGCGCCTGGTGGCTTCATGCGGCGGCGGACTTGGGCGCAGCTCCGGCGAGGGGCTTGAGGCCGCGGGGAAGGAGCCGCGCAGAGAGGCAGTGCTCGGTGGCGGGGCCGACGTCGAGGAGGAGGTTAGGCGCGGGAGGCTGAGAGGGGCGAGGCGGAGGCGCGAGGAGCTGCAGAGGAGCGGCTGGAGGCGGCAAGCCGGCGAGGGGAACGGGTGCAGGCGACGGAGGTGGAGGCGCGAGGCGGAGAAGGTTCGGCAGCGGGGTCGCGCGCGAGGGCTCTGCTCCTCTCTCTCCCTGTGAGGATGGGGGCACGAGCGAGGGAGAGGGAGAGATCGAGAGGAGGGAGAGATGGGGATCGAGGACGATCCGAGCGGGACGAGTGGCTGGCGGC
>NC_041390.1:223113646-223114977 GCF_002162155.2 Triticum dicoccoides | reverse complement strand
AGATAACTTGGATCATTGGCAAGCACCACAAATAGCAACATTCCCAATGGAAGGCTTTTAGGTGAAATATGACACAAGATAACTCCAACAACGAGGTTGATGGATTTAAAAATAACTCATTCTTAACAACATGTGAATCATGGAACATGAACTCAAATTATCAAGAATGACATAATACCACCTCCAAAATATGGTAGAAAGAATTGCACTCCGGATTACCATATGAAGAAAGCTTGAGCTCCTTAGGAAAGAATCTCGATGAAAACTTTGAGAAGGGAATTAAATCCTTGATGAACCATCATGTAGAACCTCCATGAAGAACTCCGGTAAACAAAAGGAATGAAAAGAAAGAGAAATTGAAAACACAAGGTGAATCCTTGCAATGATTTAGATGGATCTCCGTGATAATTAGAGCTTGGAACTCCGGGAAAAAGAGAAGATGGAACAAATGAAACCAAGAATTTTAAGGGCCTCCGGAATAAAGAATTAATCACTTGGATGAACAAGAATAAGAATTATGTTATGCTTATCCTTCACCAATTAAATTGACGACAATCAACGGATTTGGCATACTACTTATTCTCGTAGAAAGGATTAAAAGAGATATAGCGTAAACTTGAGAAGGTCTTCAACGAACCACCGGTAGGATTGGAACAACAAATGAATTGATATGATGAACAAGGAAGAGAGATCTTGAAAGAACCACCGTAAGAATTGAAAATGATCGAAGTAGTGGTGCATCACCGGTAAGAATTAGCAAATGAACGAAGGTGCTTGAGATAAACTAGATACATGAGAACAAAGAGATCAAGAACTGATTAGAGGATATTCGATAGATGCACCGGCAAGATAGGAGAATGATAACTGACGGCTGAGAATGAATAAACCTGCATTGATGGACTCCGGATGACAAACTGAGAAGACTCTTGAATATCTCCTGATGGGTGAAAAGATTCTCACAATCGAAAACAATTATGAGAGGATGGCAACAAGCTAGCACCATGAATCTTGAAGAGAATAGAGCAAGATTAAAGAGAAACTCTTCTTCGGTCTTCAAATGATGAGAATGACAACGAGAAACACCACCAAGAATTATTGAGGCACACCGGAAGAATCAAAAGCGAAGAGGTTGAGCCAACTATGAAAAGAATTTGAAAGATCTTGGAGAAAAGCATTTGACTAATGATAACTCATTCTTACGTCAAACTTGGAGAAGAATTTAGGATAGCTCTGGGAAAATAGAAGAGTCAGGTAAGATCCTCGGAAAAGACCTGTGGGTTAGGGCCCACTCAAAAGAACACCGTTGAAAAGATTTAAAAGAGATGTTGCAC
>NC_041390.1:223089950-223110077 GCF_002162155.2 Triticum dicoccoides | reverse complement strand
GGGGGGGGGGTTAGAATAAAGATGACCCTTGAGTCTGCAGAACCCAAGGGAAGGTGGTAGGTTGTTAGTGCAAATGGTAAAACCAATGTTGGGCATTGCTGGAAGAGCTTTACTTAAGGAGAACTGTCAAGGGGTTCCCATTATAGCCCAACCGTGTAAGGAACGCAAAATCCGGGAACATAACACCGATATGACGGAAACTAGGGCGGCGAGAGTGGAACAAAACACCAGGCATAAGGCCGAGCCTTCCACCCTTTACCAAGTATATAGATGCATTAATTAAATAAGATATATTGTGATATCCCAACAAGTAAACATGTTCCAACAAGGAACAACATCTCCATGTTCCAACAAGGAACAAACTTCAATCTTCACCTGCAACTAACAATGCTATAAGAGGGGCTGAGCAAAGCGGTAACATAGCCAATCAAAGGTTTGCTAGGACATGGTGGGTTAGAGGTTTGACATGGCAATTTGGGAGGCTGACAAGCAAATGGTAGGCATCGTAGCATTGGCATAGCAAGAGCGAGCAAACTAGCATAGCAAAGATAGTAGTGATTTCGAGGGTATGATCATCTTGCCTGAAATCCCGCAAGGAAGAAGAACGAGTCCGTGAAGAAGACAAACGGACGTAGACGAACGGATCCTCACAACCTCGACGTTATCGGAACCAACCCGAAGAAGCAACACCGGAAAGAAGCAAACAACATAGTAAACAAACATCACATAAACATGGCATGATGCGCAAACAAGTATGATGCATGTCCGGTTTAATGAGGCATGGCATGGCAAAGTGCAACAAACAATACTACAAGTTAAGTGGAGCTCAATATGCAACTAGGTGCATGTTGACGGAACACCACATCAATTATTTAGTTATCTCTCGTTTAAGCTACCCAACAATATTAACTGTTGTTAAACATGGCAAGAGGTGAAGCATAACATAAACTATACCATCTAAACAATTTAAATGGGGCCGGATATAAAAACAACAAATCCGGTAAATCCCCATATGCATTTAGCAATTTAATGCAACAACAAGTTTAAACATTTTAAATGTTGTTATCATGATGCGGATGACATATACAAGTTTTATGCAATTTTTATGAAAATGTTGACATGAGCATGTTATGAAGCATTTGGTCACCATGGCGGAACAAAAAGGGTGCCACGGCGGCGAAACAAAAATGGTGCCACGGCAACATTCCGGTCCCGATAGCTCATGGAGATACCGGTGCAAAAGGAAAAGTGACGAGAGCGTGACATGCGATAGAAGGTGGGGTGATCCCGGATACCGGGTTCCCACAAGATGGTGGCATGGCAACGAGGTGAAACATGCACGCGACAATTTCGGACACGGTGCAAACATAGGGTGCATCTCATACAACACATGCATTCAGTCCACGGACGGCGTCTCGGGGTTATACCTTCGAAGCGTGCGTTTTCGGAGCGGTTCGAGTCGTCGAGGGAAGTAGTTGTTCACGGTGACGGTAGAGGTACTCGCGATCTTGGCAACGGTAGTCGTACATGTCCGGAGAGGAACTTGTCGCATCCACGGTATTCGGGCGTAGTGGAAGTAGTTGTACATGGCGACGGTAATGGTACACGTTCGTTCGGAGAGGTACTTGATGACTCCAACGTCTTCGGGGCAACGGTAGTTGTACATGGTCCAGGAGACGTCGATCGTTCAGGGTCTGACTTGCGAGTCTTGCCGACATGAGTGGTACTTGGCGTTCTCGATGATTCCCAGGGTCTCGGTGGAGGCCATGGCACTCCCTGGTGGCACCGAGGTGGTCTAGCAGCAGCAGGGACGGCATCTGGCGAAATGACAGAGGCAGGGCGAGGTCGATGACGAGCGGGAGAAGGCGTCTCGATCTGCTCGTGGATGAGCTCCGGCTCGGGATGCTCCTGCGAGGCAGCAACATCGGGGAAGAGGAGGCGGGACGGCCTGGTTGCTGCTGCTGCTTGCCGGCGGCAGGGACGAGGCAGAAGCAGGGGAGGCAGACGAGGCGCTGGCGTTGCACCTCCTGCGTGTAGAGAATGAGCGGGCCAGGCAGGGGACGAGGCGCCTGGTGGCTTCATGCGGCGGCGGACTTGGGCGCAGCTCCGGCGAGGGGCTTGAGGCCGCGGGGAAGGAGCCGCGCAGAGAGGCAGTGCTCGGTGGCGGGGCCGACGTCGAGGAGGAGGTTAGGCGCGGGAGGCTGAGAGGGGCGAGGCGGAGGCGCGAGGAGCTGCAGAGGAGCGGCTGGAGGCGGCAAGCCGGCGAGGGGAACGGGTGCAGGCGACGGAGGTGGAGGCGCGAGGCGGAGAAGGTTCGGCAGCGGGGTCGCGCGCGAGGGCTCTGCTCCTCTCTCTCCCTGTGAGGATGGGGGCACGAGCGAGGGAGAGGGAGAGATCGAGAGGAGGGAGAGATGGGGATCGAGGACGATCCGAGCGGGACGAGTGGCTGGCGGCGGAGGGGGGAACGAGAGGAGGGATGGATCGAGAGAGAGGAGGTCGGGCTAGGGTTAGAGGGGTCGGCTGGGCCTTGAGAGGCCGGTTGGGCTGGAATCTCTCTCACTACTAAAAGAAAAAGGAAAAAAAACAGAGATGAGAAAGAAAAGAAAAGGAGGGTTAGGGAAAGAAAAATGCGCAAGGGGATAATTTTTCCCGGACTCGCAAAAATGAGCTTGTTCCAAGAAAAATAGAAAGGCCATGATTGAAAGATTTAAATTCAAACTCATTTGATTTAAATTCAAATGATTTGAATAGGAAGTGAGGTTTGGGAAGGTTCAAAAATGTTTGGATTTTTGGTGGAGCTCCGGAAAATGATGAAATAAATTATTGGACAACGTTTGAGGTCAAAGGCATGGGGAATTATTTTGCAAGTGTGTTTTGGTGATTCCGAAATAGTGGAATATTTAATATAGCTCCCTAATATTGGAGGATATGTTATAAAGAGAAGTCACCATGTGAGTCCCTCGATTTAAATGGATCGAAAAAATCCATACAATTTATTTAGTTGAGGTTTTAAAAATTAATGATATGATGGCATGATGACATGAAGCAATGCACATGATGCAAGGATGAATGCAACAAATAAAACAAATCACACGACGAAACTCGGAATAGCTGGAAGTCTTCTGGAGCGTCGGTCTCGGGGCGTTACATTAGGCCCCACCCTTGAGCAGTTGTTGAATGAACCTTGTCCAAAACACGACACCCGAGAGAAGCCAGCCACCCACTTGTGGAAGGATTGCACGATCATGAAGGCGTTTAAAAATTCAAACGCATTTGATGGGGGTCACGGCCCGGGTGGCAGCCCAGGTGGAGGCGGCTTTCAGGGCCCGGGCGCCGGTTCAAGCGGAGGAGGTTTTCATGGTCAGGGACATCCCGGTCACCAGGGAGGATATAATCAGCAACACAACCAAGGGAATCGACAGCAGCAACAATCCGGCTATCAGAGCAACCCGAAGCAGTTGAGTAGCGGACAGTATCATGTCTTTACTACCAGTTTATGTAAGAGAGACCAGAAACTCCACAAGAGGGCCGTCAATGTCGTTGAACCAGCAATCCCACGTTATCTACGTTGGTCGGAGCAGCCTATTGTGTGGAGCAGAGAGGATCACTCACCCCGGGATGATAATCCGGGTCACTTGGCTTTGGTAGTGGCACCTCAAGTTGGTGGGTACAAGTTTACTAAGGTACTCATGGATGGAGGCAGCAACATCAACATCCTTTACTATGAGACGTTCCGCCGGATGGGATTGACAGATAAGAATCTTAAACAATCCAACACTGTTTTTCATGGTGTAGTACCTGGTAAGTCGGCATACCCAGTTGGTAAGATTGAGCTGGAGGTAGCCTTTGGGGATGAGTATGACTCCAGGGCAGAAAAATTAACCTTTGAAGTGGTTAAGATCAAAAGGCCATATCATGCTCTGTTTGGGCGACCGGCTTATGCCAAGTTCATGGCTCGGCCGTGTTACGTGTATTTACAGCTCAAGATGCCGGGTCACAAGGGCACCATTACAGTCCATGGGAGCCGGAAGATCACCTTGGAATGTGAAGAGGGGGATGCTGCCTATGCTGAATCTGTTTGTGCAACAGAGGAGTTGAAATTCTACAAGGATCATGTTGACCCGGCGGACATGACGTCATTAAAGAAACCAACAACAGAGCATGAGCCAGAGTTAAAGTTCAAATCGGCGGATGACACTAAGATGGTTGACTTTGTGCCTGGCGATTCATCCAAATAGTTCATCATCAGCGCAAACTTGGATCCAAAATAGGAAAGCGCGCTCATCGAGTTCATCCGTGAGAACCGGGACATCTTTGCATGGAAACCTTCAGACATGCCGGGTGTCCCGAGGGAACTCGCTGAGCACACTCTTAATATCGATCCAAAGTTCAAACATGTCAGACAGTTTCTTCGCCGGTTCAATGAAGAAAGGCGCAAGGCCATTGGAGAAGAGGTGGCCCGGCTCTTGGCGGCCGGGTTCATTGTGGAGGTCTTTCACCCAGAATGGTTAGCTAACCCGGTGCTCGTGCTAAAAAAGAATGGCACCTCGTGTATGTGTGTGGATTACACAGATTTAAACAAGGCCTGTCCGGCTGATCCTTTTGCTCTTCCCCGTATTGATCAGATCATTGATGCTACGGCGGGTTGCGCACGGTTGAGTTTCTTAGATGCTTACTCCGGGTATCATCGGATTAAGATGGCAGTCAAGGATCAAGAGAAGAAGGCATTTATAACTCCTTTTGGGGCTTTCTGCTATGTGTCTATGCCTTTTGGGCTCAAGAGTGCTCAGACGACTTACCAACGGTGTGTGCAGAATTGTCTTCATGATCAAATTGGGCGCAATGTTCATGCCTATGTGGATGATATAGTAGTAAAGTCCAGGGAAGAGGAAACCTTGGTCACGGACTTGAAAGAGACTTTTGATAATCTTCGGGTTTACAAGATGATGCTTAACCCGGCCAAGTGTGTTTTTGGAGTGCCAGCCGACAAACTTTTGGGTTTTCTGGTGTCCAACCGAGGTATTGAAGCTAACCCAGAGAAGATCAAGGCAATTACATCCCTGGCTAAACCAACCTACGTCAATGATGTTCAACGACTGGCGGGTCGTGTGGCTGCTTTGTGCCGGTTCATAAGCCGGTTAGGGGAAAAGGCTATGCCTCTGTATCAGTTGATGAAGAAAACATATGTGTTTGTTTGGAGCGATGCTACGAATGCCGCTTTTGAGGATCTGAAGGCCCAATTGGCTGAGCCGCCGGTCCTAGCTGCTCCAATGGAGAAAGAGCCGCTATTGTTATACGTAGCTGCCAACTCACGGGCCGTTAGTGTGGCTATGGTGGTAGAGCGCAAGGAGGCTGGCACGGAGCATCCGGTTCAGCGGCCGGTTTATTATGTCAGTGAAGTGCTAATTGAGTCTAAGAAACGATATCCACATTGGCAGAAGCTTGTTTATGGGGTGTTCATGGCAAGCCGGAAGCTTAAGCATTACTTTCAGGGACATCCAATCACTGTGGTTAGCTCTGCTCCTTTGGGAGACATTATTCAAAACAGAGAATCTACAGAGCAAGTTGCCAAGTGGGCAATTGAGCTTGGGTCTCATGGGCTGAAGTATTTTCCATGCCCTGCAGTTAAGTCTCAAGCGCTGGTTGACTTCATCAATGACTGGACAGAGATGCAGATGCTAGAAGAAAAGCCGGACAACACTTATTGGACTATTCATTTTGATGGGTCCAGGCAATTGGAGGGCTTGGGGGTTGGAGTTGTATTAACTTCCCCCCGAGGTGATAAATTTTGTTATGTGTTACGATTGATGTTTCCGTGCACTAACAACGCAGCATAGTATGAAGCATTGCTCCATGGTCTTCGAGTGGCAAAGGAGATGAGCTTGAGCCGGGTCAGATGTCTTGGTGATTCAGATCTAGTGGCTCAGCAGGTGTCTAGCAAGTGGGATTCCAAAGACCCTCTCATGGCGGCTTATCACCGAGAGGTCGATGCTATTGCAGGGTATTTTAAAGGTTATCAGGTGGAACACATTGACTGTCGAAAGAACGAAGCAGCTGATGCTTTGAGCCGGCTGGGGTCTCAACGTAAGCCGGTACCACCCAACACCTTTTTAGATGTTTTGCATAACCCCTCTGTCAAGTGGCCCACAGAAGACGATTTAGATGTTCCTGACCCGGAGGTGCAGTTGGTGATGGCTCTTCATGTCATCCCAGATTGGACGGTGCCGTTCTTGGCTTACATGACCCGGGGAGAATTGCCAGCAGATGAGACTCTGGCTCGACAGATAACCCAGCGGTCTAAGTCCATGACGATTTCAGATGAAGAGTTATTTCATCACAGTGTTTCCGGAGCGTTTCAATGGTGTGTTTCCCCCGAAGAAGGTCAAGAAATCCTTCGTGAGATCCATGAAGGCAATTGTGGTCATCACGCCAGGGCAAAATCTTTAGTGGCCAAGGTGTTTCGTCATAGATTTTACTGGTTGACAGCTCACGCTGATGCAGAAGATCTGGTCAGTAGATGTGATGGATGTCAGAAATTTGCACGGCGAGCACATGTGCCGGCTCAAGACCTCCGGATGATTCCAGTCACTTGGCCATTTGCAGTCTGGGGGCTTGACATGGTGGGACCTTTCAAAAGGTCTAAGGACAAGAAGACACATCTCCTGGTGGTTGTTGATAAGTTCACTAAATGGGTTGAGGCGGAGCCTGTGAGTAAGTGTGATGCAGCCATGGCGGTTCAGTTCGTGAAGAAAATAATCTTCCGTTTCGGTTTTCCACACAGTATTATCACAGACAATGGCACCAATCTATCCCAATGGGCTATGGAAGAGTTTTGTCAGCGAGAGCACATCCGGCTCGATGTTTCTTCTGTAGCTCATCCTCAATCCAGTGGTCAAGCTAAGAGAGCCAATTAGGAAATTCTGAAAGGGCTAAAACCCCGGCTTATGGTTCCTTTACAGCGAACGCCGGGTTGTTGGGTAGAGGAGTTGCCTTCAGTGTTATGGAGCATCAATACTACACCCAACAGGTCTACGGGTTACACACCCTTCTTCATGGTTTATGGGGCAGAAGCAGTATTGCCCAGTGACATCCGTCATGACTCGCCCCGCATGGCGGCTTATGTTGAAGCTAACAATGAAAAAGCCAGACAGGATGCGCTTGACTTGTTGGATGAAGAAAGAGACTTAGCAGCGGCACGGTCAGCAATCTATCAACAGGAATTGCATCGTTATCACAGCCGCCGGGTTAAGACCAGGACTTTTCAAGAAGGCGACTTGGTGCTCCGGCTCATCCAAGATCTTTCAGATGCACACAAGTTATCCCCACCTTGGGAAGGACCCTTTGTGGTCAGTAAAAATTTAAACAACGGACCTTACTACCTCATTGATGTTCGAGAGCATGCAGACTCACGTAAGTCGGAAGAGGAGACCCGCCGGCCATGGAACATTGCTCAACTTCGGCCGTACTATACCTGAGCCACCGGCTCTCATCCTGTACATACATTTATCCTGTATATACGATGATAAGCAATAAAGTAAGACCATCGGTCTCTTTTCTTTTCAAATATTATGCATCTTTATTAGTTTTTCACAAATGACTATTAAGGAGCTGATCATATTTGAATCAAGTTTAACCTTTTCTAGTCCGGCTTATGATCGTATTCGAATCTAGCTTTAAATATCATGGTCACTTGGGGGCTTCCTGTTCAAACATAGGTCGTATTCGAACCAAAGAGAACATAGCCGTTGTAACCCTTTTGATCGGCTCAAGGCCAAACTCACTTGGAGGCTTCTTGATCGTATCCGAATCATAGCTTAAGCCCTTTTGAGACGACTTGGGTCGTATTCGAATCAGGGTCGGCTAAAACCTCTCAAGGTAATTTGGGGGCTTCCTATTCAAACATAGGTCATATTCGAACCAAAGAGAACATAGTTGTCGGTACCCTCTTGATCGGTGCAACGCCAAAGCCATTGGGGGCTATATGGTCGTATTCGAACCTTAGCTTAACCCTTTTGGTCCAGTTTACTGATCGTATTCGAATCAGAAACCCCTAATCTTTTGAATACAAAGTTAAAATTATGTTTGCTGCTTGCCTTTGAGTTTTTGCGGTTTCAATATTACAAATGAGTTAGCCTGGTTTTGTTCGCTGTCTCAATTATTAGACAGCACAGCCGCCCGGGTTGTTCAAACCGGTGGTCTAAGGATCTAAAGGTACGAGCAACTGTGATATGATTATTGAATATTCAAGGATTATTAACTTTCATACATATTGAATTATCAAATTCGTCACCCGGGTTATTTGAGCCAACGGCCTAAGAATCCACAAGGACAATGTATAATTCTTATTTACACGCGCTTACCGGCTGCATTAATTCAAGAGTTAGTATTAAACCTTATCCTTTATTTATATTTGTCTCTCTTCTTTGAGGTGGAGATACGAGTTGTAAAAGAGGTGTTTTAAACCTAGTTGTTTCTAAACCGCCTCGCCAGGCCTTTTTTTCCTTGTGTTCACAGGAACAGAGTTTAAACATTGCAGAGACAAGCGTTAAATGAGGCATAAGAAAAGCATTAAAACATTGGCACCCAGAAGCACAGATTCACATAGAAGTGTTTTATGCGCGATGGCATAAGAAGACATACGGTGTTTTCAGCAGCTAAGCTATTACAAGGCTTTTTAAAGCCCATAAAGATGATTATGTCCTTCCCTCACCGGTTCAACATCTTGAATCTACTGGAAGTTGGGTTTTGACCAGTCATAGCCGTTCATGACGACAAATTCAGCGTCGTCATCAATCAGGCCAACCGGATCAACTTCCGGGGCAAATGTGCCTTCTCTCACCGGTGGGATCAAGTCGTTACTTTATAGGAAGGAGGGTCCATCTTCTTATTCTCATTATCAAAACCCGATTGATACTTGTCCACATTGGTATCATCTCCAAGGCTAGTCGCCTGAGGCCGGACTTCACGGACGTAGGTTATAAAGTCATCCTGATCAAAAGGAGACCCGTCCCCCTTCACGGTAGGATAACCTCTTGCCACGTCTGCCGGGTCTAGATCTGGTACCCAAGCCTTGGAGCGGCTTAGGGCAGTCAATGCTCCGGCTCACGTGCAGGAGCGTTTCACCTCTTGGAATCTGGCAGGGAGAATGGACAGCTTCTTCAAGACATCACTGATCCGGTTAGACCCTTGATTAGTAGGAGAGATGGTAGCCAGAGCTTGTTGTGCACCGATATACAATTGTGCAGTTAAAGTGTACACGGCTTTCATCTTAATCAACGGGTCTTAGTTTAGATTCTTACTTCATGGACCTACATGCATTTTTCACAGTCAGTTGACGGATCATATTCCAGTTTGACAAGAAACACATATGAAAGATCAAATCAGGAAGCTTACCAAAGATAGCAGCGACCATCTGAGACACCCGGCTTTTTAAACCGTCCAATTCGGTTGAAATTTCCTTCAGAGCTGTTTCGGCTGTCTGAGCTCGCCGGGTCAGAAGTATCTTCTCATCTGCCCAAGTTTTCTCTTTGGCAGCAAAGTCGGTCTTCAACTTCTCCGTTTCAGAAAGGCTTATTTGCAGTTGGGAGGTGGAAGATTTAATATTTGATTCCTGGTTCGCTAGCCAGGTCTTTGTATCAGTCAATTGGGAGTTCAGTTCAGACAATGCATTCTGTGAAAACATTCAGATAAATCAAGACTTGGTTTCAAATTCCAGTATCCAATTTCAAGATTCAAGTCTCAAGTACTTCATGAATAAACCACTTGACACTTGGGGGCTAATGTATGCTAAATCAAATTTTTATGACTCTACCTTTATATTTGAAGTCCCAAGTCCTTTACAAAGTAACAACACTTGTAACTTGGGGGCTAATGCATGCAGCTCAGCAAGTTTTTCAAGTTTAAACCGGAGCGTTAAGTATTTTGAAGGCGGTTTTAAGTCTAAAAGTACCGATTCATTAATGCTCAAAATAAACCGGTCCTTGGGGACTATGGGTCAAGTTTTGTTTCTATCAGGCAATGATTCAGAGGTAAAAAGCCTCGGCTTATATTTTAAGTCTACAGGTTATTCCGCTTCTCTCATAAAGCTGAAGACTTGGGGGCTGAAGGAATATTGGTAAACCGGAACTAACATACCTCATACTTCAACTGAAGTTGCTTGACCATCTCGATCTCAGACTCACGACTGGAGTGGACATGACTGAGATAGCCGGATAAGATATCACTGGCATTAAGACGGTAGTAGTTGACAACATCAAAGCGAACCTTTTGCCTTTCCAATGCTTCCTGCTTAGCTGTGCACTTAGCTAACACCGTTGGGTTCCCCGGCTCAACGAAGCGACTCCCAGTAATTTGAACATCTTGAACACGTGGAGACGGCGGGTCAGTTGAGCTTGACGGTCCAACGGTGGAAGGATTCATAGTGGTGTTGTAAAGGGACGGCTCTGAAGGATTTGCTTCATTGATAGGCGGGTCTTTTGGGGCGGTAGTTAATGGAGAAGGTGGCCTAGCCGGCTCAGATGCTGGTATTGGAGGCTCTTCTGCCGGTCTAGCCACCTTTGATTTCTTGGATTTAGCCTGGCCACTAAAGAATAATATAGCAGAATTGTCAGTGTTAAGATACAATTGAGCAACCTGGAAGAAAGGAAAAGTTTTGATTACCCAGGAGCAGTCTTGAAAGCCGGAAATTGTGTTTGAGATGAGTCATCTGAAGAACAAGACACTTCCTGAAAGGATAAAGGAAAGAGTTAAAAGAAATGTAAGGAGCAGGATTCATCAAAACGAGTTAAAGATAGTAATAATTAAACCTCGTTCGGGCATTTCTGAGGGGTCTGTTGAGGGACAATAGCCGGTTCATCCTCAATTCCGACTTCACGGCGGCTTTCATGTTGCTGCTTTTTCAAATGAAAGTTGGGATCCAAGTGAGCTAAAGGGTTAGAAAACCTTACTTTACGGATCACTCGATGAACTTTGTGTCTTGGTAAGGGCTCTGAGTCAGAGGAAATGATAGTTACCTCTACTTCCTCAGCCTGACTGGCCCCAGTGTCATCCTGGTAAGGACCAGTGTCAATAAGAGTGTTAAAAAATTGGCCAAGGGAGTCAAGGGCTACCTCCGAGTCAGACGAGTCGTCAAGCTTCATTAAATCTTCAGCAGTGGTTTTCTTCTTCTTCTTCTTGGATTTCCGGGCTGTTTTATGGCGTTCATGGCGGCGAGTTTCGCCTTCTTGGCAGCTTCATGGTCATATTTCACCTTCCAGAAGTCAGAATTGGCCTGTAAAGACAAGAAGAAAGATCAGTATTAAGTACTAATAGTTGGGAGAAACACAAAGAAAAAGAGATCAGAATGTACTTACTTCTGGCACCGGATTAATTTTGCAGAAGGGACTTAACCCAACAATACTGAAATCTTCGTACTTCCTATTTACCAAAAGGGTCGACATCGAAACAATGTCTTCTTCGGTGAGTTCAACTGAGCTGTGACAAAGAGGGTGGTCCGGGCTACCGTCATATTCATACATCAGTTGAGATCGATGACTTAATGGGATAACCCGCCATGAGATCCAGCAACGGGTCAGATCTACTCCGGTTAGACCATTACCCAATAAGCCGTTGATTCTTTTAATGGAGGGAAGAAGCTTCCTACGACCAGCGATGGTAAGCTTATCCGGAAGGGTGAACTTGGAGTCAAGACGGCTAGGGCGATAACCCGGTAGAGGCTTCTCATTTGCTGGAGAAGTATCCTGACAATAAAACCAAGTTTGGTTCCAATCTTTTGGGTGGCTCGGTAAGACGATGAGAGGAAAAATAGCACCCTGATGGCGCTGAATTGAAATGCCTCCAAGTTCTAAGCTAGAACCGTTGGTGCATTCATTCTGGCGATTCAGATAAAAGTACTCTCTAAACAATTCTACGGTGGGCTCTTGCTAAAGATACGCCTCACAAAGCACTTGGAAGTTACAAATATTGGAAATAGAGTTGGGTCCAAGGTCCTGAGGATGGAGTTTGAAAAAATGAAGGACCTCTCTAAAGAATTTTGAACCAGGTGGTGAAAATCCCCAGTTCATGTGGTCAGTAAAGATAATCACTTCTCCATGTTTCGGATTGGGACGTTCTTCCTCTGGGTCAGGAGCACGATAAGACATGACATTCTTTGAAGGAAGAAACCCAATGATGAAGAATTCTTTTAACCGTTCCTTAGTTACGAAAGAAGGGACCCAGTTACAGATGGTCGGTGACTTCGACGGCATGATGAGCAACGAACTGAAAAATAAATAACAATATGGCGGTTCAGTCTATGGTCAATTATAAAGGGAGTAATGGCAGTTTAACAAAGGGATAATGGTATATAAGGAAAAGAAAGCCAGAGTGGTAAGCCGCCATAACTGCAGATTTTCTCAGGAGGCAGAATTCAGTTAAGTGTTGGCATAAACAAGTTTCACCAAGTTCTTATTGTCACTTTGGATCAAAGGGCTGTTTCAAAAAGGGAAATATTCTAGACCTAAAAAACATAGTACAGAGGAGTTCGTCGACTATAATGAAGCATCTGTACAGGTAAAAGGGATCTACTGATATCAAAAACGAATGCCAAACAGTTACCGCGCGAGTTATATCTCTTTTCTAGATCAAAATAAGTTGCGGAGAAGATCTACAAGATGGCCCGTGATGAACAGATGAAGAACGCTGAAGAACTAGTGAAACCTAGAAACGGATCTAGGTGCAGGAGAGAGGAAAGCTTACAGGAAGCAGGCCTACCACGAAAAGTCGTCGCGTTCTCTGGATGAACTCAGGGTGATGCAGTGGCCAAGCTTGACAACAACGATGAGAATTGCGGCGACGGCAGAGCTCAAGCAGCGACGGAGGTTGCGAGAGGAAGAAGATGAGGAAGAAAGGAGAATGAGAAAGACTTAAGTTATGCCTATTTATAAGGGAATGCGTGAACAGGCGGGCGCGAAAATCGAGGAGACCCAATAATGATTATCCAACTGAACAAATGCCTCGATTCCTGGAAAGCATTAAAAATGAAAGATCCATTGGAAGATGATGTGAGGAAAGTTTTTTGTGTTTTCAAAAAGATGACGTCACGGCGGGTTAAGAAAATTTTCAGACAGAGGATGGATTCTGCCTAAGTATTGAAGATTGACAAAGAACAAAGTTCAAAGTCAACCTCGGGCCTAATGTCGGGGATATTATTATCAGCTGAGACCCGCCCAGGAGGGGCCAGGTCAGCCTTAATGGCGGGTTACATAAGAAGCCCAATATACAGTCAAGATGATAGTTTATCAGTATATATAGAAAGCCCAAAGGCCTCGAGCCGGCTGAAAAGCCCGTTATTGTAAACCGCCATAGGAGCGGAAAGACTTGTAAAGAAAGGCATGTAGAGGAAGTCACCGAGCCGGACACGATTATGAGCCGGCCGGGACTCTGTAGGCCACCTGGCATCAACCCGTGTATATAAGGGGACGACCCGGTGGCGGTTTAGGGCAAGAAACAACAAGTCGATAACCAAGCCGATGAGTTAAGCCTCTTGGTGATCGAAACCTCAGCAATACAAAACCCAACTAGACGTAGGCTTTTACCTTCATCGTAAGGGGCCGAACTAGTATAAAAACTCTCTCGTGTTCTTTGTCCCGATTAACCCCTTTAAGCTTCCTAGTGCGATGGCCCTACGACTAAGTCCTTGCTCTAGGACATCTGTCGTGACAATTCCACGACAACGGTGGAGTGAACAGTATCCCGTGGAGTCCCGTTTTGCGGTACGCCACACCCCTCCCGATGAAAAGGATCCCCGTTTCGACCGTAGGAGGTCCATTTCGTCCGTTTTGCGGTACGCCACACCCCTCCCGATCAACAGGACCCCCGTTTCGACCATAGGAGGTCCATTTCGTCCGTTTTGCGGTATGCCACACCCCTCCCGATCAACAGGACCCCCGTTTCGACCGTAGGAGGTCCGTTTCGTCCGTTTTGCAGTACGCCACAACCCCTCCCGATCAATAGGACCCCGGTTTCGACCGTAGGAAGTCCGTTTCCTCCGTTTTGCGGTACGCCAGGACTCGTTTCCATCGCCTGTTCCGTCCAAGCCCTCCCGATGAACACGACAACGCATTCCGTTCTGACCCATCCGGTTGGCTCCCACGCGTTCCGTTGCCTCCCGATGAACACGAGCATTCCGTTGCCTCCCCGTGAACACGACGCATTTCGTTGCCTCCCCATGAACACGACGATGCTGTTTCTCCGTTCCGATCCAGCCATGTACACGAGCCATGGCCATACGTATGCGTGAGTAGGCGTTCGAGACCCCGCCCGTATGTACACATACATGGTCGTATTTTCTTTCTTGCACCCTGGCCGTTGTACGTACGTGTACATGCTACATGCGCGCCTCTACTACGACACATACGCGCCTCTACTACGACACGTGCACGCCTCTACATCCCCCAGTATATATGTACGTACACGTTCGCGACCAGAATGACAACGCTATGTATGCTTCGACCAGGTGGGTCGCGACTGTCAGGCACTTCCTTGCCTGCGAAGATGTAGCTGGCGGGTCCCAGCAGTCAGGGGGCGAATCATTTTTTTGCCCGGACGCACTTCCTTGCGTGCGAAGATGTAGCTGGTGGATCCCAGCAGTCAGGGGGAAACGTTTTTTCGCGAAATATAGTGGCCCGTCCGATGGGTCCCAACTGTCAGGTGGAGGAATAATTATTTTGCGCGTAATAAGGAGGCACTTCCTTGCTGTGGCCGTGGACCCAGCTGTCAGCCTCTCCACGTACAGTCCGCGTCCGATGGAAGCCATTCCTTGGCCATGTTGACCATGCCGCGCCGAGAGCACCTGGGCGGTGGACGACGGCGAGGCCTAGGAAGGGGACGACGCGGAGCCGGGGAAGATGCGACAGTGGATGCCCATGCGTAGAGGAGTATGAGGGTTCACTCGTTCGGCTGCGGTGTGAGGTTGTCGTTGCCGCAGAATTACAGGGGGTGTGGGTGCATAGAGGGATGGCCTGGCCAGCGGTGGGAGTAGTAGGGGGCGGTGAGGCCTCCGTGGCATCACAGCCGGCCACGGGCGGCAAGAGCAGGCGGCACGACCGACGCTGCTTTGGGTAGCTGGAGCAAGAAGACCAAAGGTTGAAGAAGCGCTATGGCCGTTGGATGGACATCGTACGGTCACAGGAGCTAGAATCGTTCATATATTGACTAAAGTTGACAAAGGCCTCCGTCCCAGTCAACTTAGTAGGCCCACAAGTCAGCCTCCCACCAAGGTGGGTCCCAGCTAGCAGGGGGTATTCATTTTTTGTGCGTAATAAGGAGGAACTTCCGGTGGGTCCGAGCTGACAGCGGGGGAATGTTTTTTCACAAAATACGGTGGCCCGTCCTGTGGGTCCTAGCAGTCAGGGGGAAACGTTTTTTTTTCACGAAATACTGGTGGCCCGTCCGGTGGGTCCCTGTTGTCAGGTGGAGGAATAATTATTTTCCACGTAATAAGGAGGCACTTCCTTGCGGCTGCCGTGGACCCAGATGTCAGCCTCTCCACGTACAGTACTCTTCCGATGGAAGTCGGTCGTTGACCACATTGATCACACCGCCCCGAGAGCACCACGACAGTGGATGGCGGCGAGGCCTAGGAAGGGGACGATGCAGAGCCGGGGAAGACACGACAGTGGAAGCCCGCGCGGAGAGGAGTACGAGGGTCCACCGGTTCGGCTGCGGTGTGAGGTTGTCCTCGCCGCAGAATAACAGGGGGTGTGGGTGAGTAGAGGGATGCCCTATCCAGCGGTGGGAGTAGTAGGGGGCGCTGAGGCCTGTGCGGCAGCACAGCCGGCCACGAGAGGCGGGAGTAGGCGGTCCTGCCGGCGCTGCTTTGGCGGCTGGAGCAAGAAGATCAGAGATTGGAGAAACACGACGGTCGTTGGATTGACATCCAACGGTTACGTCTGCTAGAATCGTTTGTTGACGTATATAATAACTAAAAAAATCTTGCATACGCGTCAACTAAACAGGCCCACAAGTCAGACCACTCCCTCTTTTTTAATAATTTATATATAGCCCATGGCAACTTCTTATGCAATTTATTGCAGTCGTTTTTTTGGTTGGCCAGGGCCAATTTCGCATATTTTTGTGGGTTCCAAACTATTTTTAATACCGAAATGTCGAGTCAGATTTAAAGTACTTTGAAGATATATTTAAATTAGGTTAATGCCCAGTGAAATAGGAATATGAAAATGTGAAGAAATTCAGAAATTATAAAGTAATTGCCAATTTGTCATCTGTTTTTATATTTACAACCCATTTCATATTACTTTCAGGATTTGCAGGCGTCTTGAAAGAGTTGCAGCCCATCAGGGCGTAGAAAAAGAAGCAGGCCTGGATTGGGTATACTTCAGAAAAAATAAACTGGGCTCATTTTCACAAAGAAAAAATAGCTGGGCTAGTCACATGGTGAACATAAAATATAAGCCTGGGCTAGACGGGCCACAGCCCAGTTCAAACCCTGCCCCGTCTCAACAATACCAAACAAAAAAATACTGCTCGAGTAGCTATGTCCCAGGTGTCAGCCAATCTTGTGTTGTTCTCTTGTCTATTGACTATATGCGCTCACAATGTCATGGGTCCCAGATGTCAGGAAAACACTAGGAGGAAGCATTTTATTTTTCCATGCGCTGACATGGTGGGCCCCTACTGTCATCCTCTCCACGTACTTCTGCCGATTCCTGTTGTTTGTTGACCATGTTGACAACGCGAGAGGGCGGCGCCGCGGCGAGCGCACCAAAGCGCGCGGAGGACTTCGGCGTTAATGATTTAGGAGATGGTGGGGCAGCGATGCGTGCGCTGAGGCGCAACCAGCCGTGGGAGGCGGAAGCAGGCGGCCCCGCCGGTGCTGGTTTGGTTTTGGCGGCTGGAGGAAGATAGGACTGAAGAAACACGACAGACTATAAAAGCAGCAGGAGTACTTAACAACCTTAACTGAAACCAGCAGGGGCGCTTAACAACCAAAGCTGAAAGCAGTATGAGTACTTATACAGGTTCAACCGTACAAAGCACGCCTCGAACAGTGCTTCTTTGCCTACAGTTAACCAAGGGTGAGGCCGCCAAGCCCCAGGACAAGGCCCAGGCGCCACCCCGCGCATCCACAACCTTTTGAAAGCGGCTTCATCTCGCAACGTGGTCAATAAACATGATATTCGCTTTAGAGCCATGGAAAAGCATGTACATAATCTTCTGTCCTATTCTCCAAGATGAACGGGCCTTCATTATTTGAGACCACCCATGAATAAGTATCTTTTCACCTCCAAGGGGAATTGAGTAGGTCGACATAAACATCATGTTGTGACCAGGCGCAAGTCTTACCCGACCATGGTCAGGCATCTATATAGGAACAATAGAACTCGGCAGTTCCTGTTTCAAGAAGATCACAGCTGTAAAACTGTGTATAAGCAATAGTTTATGAACAACATATATAATAGAAAACAGCTCATACCATAAGTTTCTCGACACTGTTGGACATGTTCAACGAGTGCAGCAGTGGCACACATATCCCACATGGCCTTCCACCTTTGAAACGCCCCACAAGGACCTCAAGACGATCAATAAAGTGTAGGAACTTGTGGATGTCGATCCAGTCAACTTCAGT
Source organism: Triticum dicoccoides (assembly GCF_002162155.2). NCBI lineage: Eukaryota > Viridiplantae > Streptophyta > Magnoliopsida > Poales > Poaceae > Triticum > Triticum dicoccoides. The sequence continues at coordinate 223,092,451 of NC_041390.1, read as the reverse complement.
GCCATTAGTAACAGCCGAGTTATTACAGAGTACCAAACGAGCAGACTGCTTAACTCCGAAAAAACCTACACGTGCCACCAATTTTAAGAAAATATTAGTTAGAAGTAGCATCTTCGTGAGAGATTTGTTGCTACTTCTAAAGTTAAATTGTGATTAGTTAGATAGAATAGGTGGATTAAGAAGTAATCGAGGCAACAAGCAAGAACCAGATACAAAACTAACATGGATGAACAATTGGAACGACGTCGGGGTGGAAGATCACAGTGAAGATGACACCAGGTTCTGCTATTTCCATCAACATTCGTGCGCCAACTTTCAGTCCGTAACACTTGAGAAAGTTTATCCAAGTTCGGTCATAAAAAAAGCAGCGATCTTATTATGAACCCAACTCGGAACTTATATCCATGGCTTGTCTTCACTGTGACCGTTAAACTAGTGTATTCAGTTATGGCAATGCCGAGCATCTTGAGTACTTGTGTTATGGCAGAGCAAATAATACAACATGAAAAATAATATGAGAACACAACATGTTCAAAAAAACCCCACCCTCCCGGATAGAAAAGAGGATTCTAGGAACATACTGTGCGCGTTTCAAAATGCTGTGTTAGGATGAGAAGGAACAAGTGTGGCGTCTCGCCGAGGGCGTAGAAACCTGTAGGGTACTCGCACTTTGGGCACTGCAAATGAAACACACTAGATTCAGTAGGAAGAAAAAATGCATCAACGGCGGCGGCTGCCATCCTAGCATTACCTGCGACCAAGGGACTTGGATTTATCGGGGATGGATGAAGAATTCGTACCTGGTTCTCCAAGAGAAAACCCTATGCAATCGCCGAGAGGGGGTTTTCTCTGAACAAGCAGATGAGGGAGAAGGGGATTCAGGCCCAGTGAAATATTGCCGCTTCATCCGTCCAGCTTACTGCTAAAGCTGGAAAGGGGGGTTGTGATTTGACGGCTCATTGGGCATTACTGCGGTGCTATGACCGAGGTGTGTCTACCGTGAAGTTGTGCACTCTAATTTGTGCATATGGCACGTGGACCCCGTTGCCGGTTTCCCCACATATCAGCGAAAGGAAGTAGAAAGGCAGGAGTAACTAGTTACACATAAATATATTTTTTGACAGAGAGATACTCCCTCTGTAAAGAAATATACAAATCTTTTATATCACAGGCTCACCTTGCCGAGAAATATACTTCCTTTGCAAAGCACGGGCATTATGGGGGTTCAACTTTTTTTATGGGGGTTCAGCTGAGAATATAATACTCAGATAGGCTCACGGTTCTGGACTTTGGGCCGCAGGCCGACCCTGCATGTTTGGGGGCCCATGTGTTCTACCTCAGCTCTTTTCATATTGCAAGCAATCGGTACGGCGCTGGTTTTAGATGCTGTCGCAAGGTGAATACACAAAATTAAATAAAGCACTGCAGCTGTTGGAATGAAATCGAACGACAGTTCCTAACTAGCATTCAGAGTTGCAATTCTATCAACGATATACCATGTGATAAATAATACTGTCGTACTACTTATACACACATGACACTTGTTTCACCATGCGAGATTATTACATCAAAATCTCTCAAAGGATAGATCAGTTCGGCAGTTGCGTGCTGCTACTAAAGAATTTCAAAGTTGATTTGGACCAGCTCTCCTTGCCGAGAAAGTTCGATTTTGACATCATCCCCTACCGCAAGATATGATTTAGATTTGAACCTTGACCATCCTTTAGAATCAATCATCATGTGACCATCCTTTGTGCTTACGGTATATTGAGCAGGTTCATTCACACCAAGGCTGCGCTTGGTAAGAGAAACTTGGCCGTGGTCGCCCGGATTGTTGAACGACTCCCACGTTGCTCTAAGAATTCTCTATTTGCAAACAAGAAGACATACCCAAATAGTTAGATCAACATAGTGAATCATGTGAAACAACATGGAAAGAAAAAAGAACGAAGCACTTGGGCGGCCAATGCTTACCAAGAAGGTGGACATGTCGGTTTTTGTAAGGACTTTGGTATATGAAGTGCGAACTGCAGCCCAGTCTGTTGCCGGTGCGACTGCACGGGCCGGAGCAGATGCAAGTGCAAGTGTCACTACTGGAATCAGCTACTTTGCCATCTGCTAGCTCTTTGCCGTCAGCTAGCAGACGACAAAGAAGCTCTTTGCCATTAGCTACCCAAAAGCAGACGGCAAAGATTCTTTGTCATCGGCTAGCAGACGGCAAAGAGGGAGGGGGCCCCACTGACGAGCTGCTTAAAAAAACTTAACGGCCCCCCTCTTTGCCGTCTGCTAGTGGACGACAAAGAGCACCAAAAAGCGGACGGCAAAGGGGGGCGGACGGCAAAGATTTAACATATCTAATGGCCGCGCCCCACCCCGCCCCTCTCTCTGTTTCTCTCCCTCTTCACACACATGTCGCCACCCCCACCACTCGCCGCCGCCCCATCGCCCCACCACCCCGCCGCCCCACCGGCCCCCCGCCCCGGTGCCCCCGCGGCCCCGTC
>NC_041390.1:223081108-223088703 GCF_002162155.2 Triticum dicoccoides | reverse complement strand
GACCCCGGAACAGCACCCCGACCCCGACACGGCACCCTGATACCGACACGACACCCCGACCCCCACAACCTCCCGAAAAGGTGTTCTTTGGCCTTCCAGAGGCCGACAGGGTCATATATTTGTGAATTATTAGTTAGGTCATATATTTTTCGATTTTGTTATGAAAAACATCATATATAATTGTGTTGATCGGGTAGTTTTAAATGTGCAGTTGTTTCATCGCTGCGAGGTTTGGTGTTCGACGACCTCATTGTGCGTTTGACGAGCTCTGCCCCTTCGTTCGTGGGTGAGCACAAATGCCATGTCCTCCTCCCCCATTAATTATTTGATCTATTCCGATGAAACTTGATAGCTAGCTATATATGTGTCTTGAATCATCAGTATGCGTAACCAATATGTGTCTCCCGTTCGAAAGCGTCATAGTTATAAATATGCATGCATTTGCGTATTTATAACCTTGATTCTTTCGAATTGTCCAACGCTATCCATGGACAGCCCGAGTATGTGTAGATTAGGTTCGTTTTCCCATATGCTTTGCTCCGGATCCGACGCATAAATTTCATTAGTGCCTCCCCTGTTTTTCTCCGGGTACACATCCTCTCTGTTTATTGCAGAGACGTGTATCAGGAGAACAGCGGGGAGGTTCTGCCGAAATTTTGCGTCGGATCCGGAGCATAGCATGGGAAAATGAACCCAATCTACACGTACACTGGTGGGATTAGGACCTATCATTACCTATTAGAGTGTAGGTTGCATGGACATAATAAAATTGACAAAGTAGATCAACTAATGAATATATACATGGTGAATTACATATATAATTGTTGTGTGTCCAGTAGCTCCGAAAGTCAAGATGAGTGATCGTGCGTGGATGTATACCGGTCACACTGGTCAGAACAAATGGAGAGCTGAATGGTTCACAAAAACCAAGGGGTTTGTGCAAGCCGCATTTGCAAATGGGCAGAAGAAAACCTGGTGCCCCTATTTCCGGTGCAGCAATTAGGAAAAGAGGACAGAGGCTGAAATAGGCAAACACCTGCAAAAGAGTGGTTTTACGCCTGATTATACGGTGTGGACATTTCATGGTGAGTCTGCCCAACGTGACCGAGTTGAGGTGGATCATCGTCGCACCGACGAGCATGGTACCGGGATGGAAAACATGGTGCAAGACTATGATGATGCTCGGGATTCGGACGAGGAGATGGAGGAATCTGCAAAGGCCTTCATTGAAATGTTGGAGTCTTCAAAACGTCCGCTCCACAAGCACACTGAGCTTTGTCAGTTGGATGCCATCTCACAAGTAATGGCTCTGAAGGCTCAGTTAAACTTGGGCAGAGAATGCTATGACGCAATTATGACAGTATTTGGACGCTTTCTACCCAAAGGCCATGTAATGCCTGCAATCCTGTACCAGTCGGACAAAATCCTCCGCGCACTGAAGATGCCCTATGAGAAGATACATGTCTGTGAGAAAGGATGTGCCTTATTTAGGCTTGACTATGCGGACTTGAACTATTGTCCCATTTGCAAGTCTTCCAGGTATATTGTGGTAGACAACGGTATGGGTGAGAAGACACAGACCAAAGTCCCCGTTAGTGTTCTTCGGTATATGCCAATCGTACCAAGACTTCAACGTCTTTTCATGGTCGAAGAGACGGCCAGACAGATGACATGGCACAAAACAGGCAAAAGAACCGAACTAGATGCAGATGGGAATCTGATGATGGTACACACATCGGATGGTGTTGCGTGGAAAAAGTTTGATGAATTACATGCTGACAAAACGGCAGATCCGTGGCATCCTCGAGTCGGCATCAGCACGGATGGGTTCAGTGTGTTTGGTATGATGGCAGCCCAATACAGTTGTTGGACTGTATTTCTCTTTCCACTCAATCTCCCCCCGGACAGATTATGCAAAGAAAGAACATTTTCCTGACGTTGATAATTCCAGGGCCCAACTATCCGGGGAAAAATATGAATGTGTACATGCAGCCGCTTAAGGACGAATTGCAAGAAGCCTGGGATAATGGGTTCAAGACATACGACGCCTATAGCAAACGAAACTTCATAATGTGTGTCTGGTACATGTACTCGATGCATGACTTGCCGGCGTATGCGCTATTCATTGGCTGGTGTGTGCATGGAAGGTTCCCGTGCCCCACATGCAAGGGAGCTCTTGAGTTTCATTGGCTTCAGGCCGGTCACAAGTTTTCTTGCTTCAACATGCATAGACAGTTCCTGGATCCTCGCCATAAGTTCAGGAAAGACAAGAAGAACTTCATCAGAGGTAGACTTGTCAAAAACTCTGCACCCCCTGCATTGACAGGCCAACAGACCCTGGATCAGTTAAACGCTCTCGAGCTAGATCCACAGCGTCCAGGGTACTTCAAGGGGTATAATACTAAGCACGCGTGGACTCACAAAACATGCTTATGGGATCTGCCTTACTTCAAAGACCTCCTTTGCCCACACAACATCAACGTGATGCACACTGAGAAGAATATCGCCGAGGCACTTTTTGGTACATTGTTCGGCATAGATGGGAAGTCAAAGGATAATACTAAGGCTAGACTCGATCTGGAGGCGCTATGTGATAGGCCGTTACAAAACATGAAAGAACCGAAAGGAAAGCAGAACTGGACGAAGCCAAAGGCATGGTTCAATCTTGGAAGGCCAACTATGAGGGAAATTATCTTGTGGGTGCAACAGCAGTTGATGTTCCCCGATGGGTATGCAGCGAATCTAAAGAGGGGAGCGAATCTTGATAAATTGAAGATATTTGGTCTCAAGAGTCATGATGGGCACATATGGATTGAGCGGGTAATGCTGGTGATGTTGAGTGGCTTCATCCCTGAGGATGAATGGCTAGTACTGGCAGAACTCAGCTATTTCTTCCGTGTTCTTTGTGCGAAAGAACTATCGCCTGGAATGCTAGAAGAAATGGAAGAGTTGGCACCGGAGTTGATCTGCAAGTTAGAGAAGATCTTTCCACAGGGCTTCTTTAATCCAATGCAGCATTTGATTTTGCATCTCCCGACCGAGGCAAGATTGGGGGGCCCGTGCAAAATCGTTGGTGCTACCCAACTGAGGGGATGCAGAAGACGCTTCGAGAAAAATGTAAAAATAAACGTAGAATTGAAGCATCGATGGCTGAGGCATTCATCACAGAGGACGCGGCAAACTTCGTAATAGCACACTACGAAGCCAAAAATCGTCATTTGCATAATCTGAAGCCTCAGTACAATGCTGACGACCCTAAGAAGGGTGGATCCAACCTCAGCCTATTCAAAGGGAATCTCGCACCAGCTAGTGTTTCACATCCAGTATCTTTGGATAACAAAGAATGGCGAACCATTTCGTTGTATATCTTCAACAACCTGATAGAAGTGCGGCCGTACATCGAGTAAGTTCTTGGTACATTGTTTCACAACTTCTATTTCCTTTGAACTGCTCTTATTCCTGGATATGTCATACAGTCGATACATCGCCATATTCTCGTATGGAGCAGAGATCCAAAAGGATTCCGTCGAAGAGTATGAGCTTCTCTCAAAGCAAGGAGGCGGCTATCCCGGTTTCATCTCTTGGTTCAAACAAACGGTAATTTCTATTAGACAATTTCATTTCATTCGCTAATTTGTGCGTAATGCAACAATCCTTTCATATTAAACTTGTAGGCTAATTCAGAGTCTATGGACGCCGAATTGAGACAAGTCGCTAATGGTTTTGACTATAAGGTCCGTTCATTTGACAAGTACGACATCAACGGGTATCGCTTTCGTACCTATGGAAAAGAGCTATCTATGGCCGACCGAAAGTCTACAAATTGTTGTGTATTTGCTATCGGCGAAGGAGGTACCGAGTATTATGGGAGAGTTGAAGCAATTTATGAACTTCTATTCTATTGAAAACCCACCGAATGTCGTAGTCTTCAAATGTTATTGGTTTCAGCCGAAGGAGACTAGAAGGACTCATGAACATATAGGGCTAGTCGAAATCAACCAAAGCACCCATTTAGATGTTCCTGATGTCTATATTATGGCTCAACAGGCGACCCGAGTATTCTATCTACCGTGGGCCTGCCAAACTAATCCAAATCTGAAAGGTTGGGATGTCGTTTATGAAGTGTCGCCACGTGCTAGACTTTCTCCCCCAAAGGAAGAGGATTATGAACCTCACATTAACCCAGACACATATGAAGGAGAATTCTTCCAAGAGACACGTCTTTCCAAAAAGCGTTTCAAGAACCGCTATACTTCACCCAAAACATTGAAGTAGACAGCGATAGTGAATCCGACATCACCCCAGAGGAGGAACAAGAAGAGCCGGAACAAGAAGAGGTTACTGCTACGGATGACCTGTCAATGCTTGACCGATTACGTCAAGGTGGCCTTGCACATGTTGATGCAAATGAACCCTATGAGCCCATCATTGATTATAGTGATGATGATGATTATGCATTTATTGATGATACTGATCGAGATTATTAGTAGTGTCAGGTATTCAATTTTTTTATGTTGTACTTGATGATGATACACTTAAGTGATATACATATTATTATTCATGTCGGTACTTTTTTTATGTTGTACTAATTTTGTTTATTCTTTGTCATGGCAGGTGTTGAAAGATGGTGGGCGCTGGTCGGGAGCGCGCCGAGGCCCCTTCTTCGCCGGCGGGTGGTGCGAGGTCTTCCATTCCACAAGCACCTCTCCGCCAAGCATTGCTGGACAGTATGGTGACACCGCCGGGCCCTTCTTCATCGACCGCGGTGCCCAGCAGGGGACGGGGTAAGAAGAAGAGAGGAGGTGGAGCACGTGGTCGCGGGAGAGGAGGTACGGTCACTCTTACGGCGCCTTCCTCGCCGCCGCCCCCAGCTGTTTCACCCGAGCACGTGACTGCTAGGGTGGACTCGTCTGAGGAGGAGGCTACATGGACTCCGGTCCACGAACCTCCGGTCCACGGGTCTTCGGCCCACGAGCCTCGGGTCGATGGGCCTTCGGCCCACGAGACCCGGAGGAGCACACGTCTGGATGGGGTACCTGGTCGGGTCAGCATGAGGAGCCGAGTGGCCATGCTGATGATGGCGGGCAGCCGAGTGGCCATGCTGATGATGGCGGGGAGCCGACTGATTTTGAGGAGGAGGGGGAGGAGGGGGGCAACGTCTACCAGCGTGGTGCTACACGGCTCCCGTCCATGCCGGCGACCCGCAAGCAGAGGTGGCTGATTTTCCCTGATGGGGAGAGGTAAGAGCATTTAATCTTTTTGTACCTTCTGCATTCACGTTTCTTCAAATAACTAATGCGTTGGCCTTGTCATGCTGCAGGGGTTGGGACCACCATGAAAGTGTCCGCCGGCCCAACTCCATCCTTGGAATTCTGATTCAGCAAAACTTCCCGGGGTTTGTCACGTTGCCTGGTGAGGGTCGGCTTCCAGAGGTTGGATTGAGTTGGGAGCACTACTTGGCTGCCCCGGCCCCGCCGGGTGAGATTATCGACGGTGTCTTGTGCAAGACGAGGGCAGACGTGGTGATCAGAAAGTTCTGGGTAATTTCTCCTTTACACAATTAAAAATCTTCAACAAGCTAGTTATTAATTGTACTAATCAATATTGTCTCATTTGATTGTAGACATTCTACAGGTGTGAGGAGGGATACGAGGAGGAGGCGGCAGATGTTATCGACAAGGAGTGCAAGCGCCCACTTCAGAACTTACGACATGAGGCTCGGGTGCAGGCTGTTCGAGACTACTACGCTGGGCGTGGTATCAAGAAGCCCAAGCAGGAGTGTTGCGATAAGTTCTTGAGTAAGGAGCAGTACATGAAGGTAATTCTTAAGGCCTTGTACTTACTTCCTTCATTTAGTAATTCATAGTCGTAGTGCTCAAGTTTCTATTTGCTAACTTAGGCCCCTCCGAGATGGTGTGCGGATCGGATGGATTGTTGGGAGGTGTTGGTCAATGCGTGGTGCTCAAAAGAATGGCGGGCCACCCACAACGAAGCCAAGGACAAACGTGCCCAAATGGAAGGTGTGCCACACCACCAAGGCAGCTCCAACTTATTTCAGTACAGGCGGAACTGGGTATGTGGTTTGCTTCATGATTCATGCAATTCATTCATCATGCTAGCTTTAGCCCTTTAATTACTAATTTACTTTGTTTCTCTCTTTCAAGCACGCTACAATAAGGCGGATAAGGTGCCAGAGGTGTACGACTTGTATGCCATGGCCCACACTGGCCCTTACAAGAAAGTCAAGGCATTCTTTGCGTCTGACCTCGATGATCCAAAGGACTTCACCAACATCTCCACCCACGACAAGCTCATGCAATATAGAGATCAGGGGAAGGCGAGGAAAGGGGAGGACTTTAACCCGAGCCAGGGTCCCATTGATACAGAGCTGCTGATGATATCTGGTGGCAGGAGGTCCCATGGCTCCATAGCCATGGGAGATGGACTTATCCGTTGTCCTAGCACTCTCCCGAAGATCAAGGCGCGCCAGTAGAGCTCCGCTCCTGAGATAAGGCCTCGTGAACGGCCAGTCCAACTCGCCTTCAAGGTTAGTTATCTTTCTCCATTACATTGTGTGCGCTTCCATCAATGATTACAAATGGTCATGTGAGTGGTGTTGCAGGCTGCTATACATAGTGAGAGAGATAGAACGGAGAAACTTCTGGCGGAGGCGGCGGAGAGGCAGCGGGAGTTGGAGGAGAGGACAACAAAGATGTTGGAGGAGGAGAGGGCACGGAATGACATGCAGGCAAGGGCCATGTACGAGCTCCTTGTGGTAAGTTTCTTCTGTAGATTACTTGCTAGTCTTAACATTTGAGTCTCATTACTAACTAGTATGACTTTGTTGTGAAAACCAAATATGCAGTCTGTGTGCGAGATGTCCGGTCAGACCGCTCCGCCGATGCCAGTGATTGCTCCTGGGAGCACGATGAGTTTAATTTGAATGGACATTACTTGCTAGTCTTAACATTTGAGTGTCATAATGCTAACGAGACATTGGAAATGATCTTTGGTGCAGCTTAACTCCAGAAACGCATCGCACGATCCTTCTCCAGCTAGCGGCGCGAGCCAGCCCGCTCCTACACCTCCCTGATCACAGAAAGTTTCTCTAGTGTTTTGCTTAACAAATGCATAAAGACCTAGACTTAGCTTTATTTCCACCAATATGCTTACCATAATGACCTATAGTTAGCTTCTTTTCCTCCAAAATGACTTAATAAGCTTACTGACCTCATAAACCATCCATTTTACCTAAGTTAGCTCTAAAATGATATGTACTTAGCTTACTTATGTCAAAAATTGCATAATTAGCTTACTTAGCTCATAAACGATCCATTTCACCTAAGTTAGCTCTAAAATGACCCATTTCACCTAAGTTAGCTCAAAAACGATCCATTTCACCTTAGTTAGCTCAAAAACATGGCATTTCACCTTAGTTAGCTCATAAACGACCCATTTCAACTAAGTTAGCTCCAAAATGATCCATTTCACCTAGGTTAGCTCATAAACGACCCATTTCACCTAGGTTAGCTCATAAACGACCCATTTCACCTATGTTAGCTCATAAATGACCCATTTCACCTAGGTTAGCTCAT
>NC_041390.1:222996956-223080814 GCF_002162155.2 Triticum dicoccoides | reverse complement strand
AAACGACCCATTTCACCTAGGTTAGCTCATAAACGACCCATTTCACCTAGGTTAGCTCATAAACGACCTATTTCACCTAGGGTAGCTCATAAACGACCCATTTCACCTAGGTTAGCTCATAAATGATCCATTTCACCTAGGTTAGCTCATAAACGATCCATTTCACCTAACTTAGCTCATAAATGATCCATTTCACCTAAGATAGCTCATAAACGATCCATTTCACCTAGGTTAGCTAATAAACGATCCATTTCACCTACGTTAGCTCATAAACGATCCATTTCAACTAATTTAGCTCATAAATGATCCAGTTCACCTAAATTAGCTAATAAATGGCATATACTTCTTCTTCTAGTATTCTTCTTCTTCTTCTTCTTCTTCTATTCTTTTTCTTCTAGTCTAAGTCTTCTTCTAGTCTTCTCTTTCTAACTTTCTTATTTGTCATTTTGCAGGTTTCATTCACTTCATGGAAGCCAGCTTGCTATGATGGATTGCTTGTTTTTTCCTTTGATGCACTTCTTGTATTCTGCTCGCTTGCTATGATGGAATTAACTTGCTATGATGAAACTAGATTGCTATGATGAAACTTTGCATATTGTAATATGTATGGATCGATGGAACTATGTGCAACCTACTATGTATGTATGGATGGATATATATGTGCTGGATATTTATTATGTTGGATATATATGTGCTGGATATTTATTGTGAAAGAGTCATGTGATATATTTGCTGTGATAATTGTTGGATATAAGAAAAATAGAATAAAAAAGAGGCAGTGCAGGCTCTTTGCCGTCTGCGGCAGACGGCAAAGACCCTCTATCATCGATGGCAGACGGCAAAGGGGGCACGTGGCGCCCACCTGTGCTTCCTGAGAGATGGGCCATTTGGCAAATTTGCCTACCGTGGCGGACGGCAAAACTAAGCTGATGGCAAAGACTTCGCCTTTGCCGTCCGCCGTGGCAGACGGCAAAATACAGCGGGCGCTGACGCATTGTTGATGTCAACTGGCGGACAGCAAAGAGGCGCTCAAATTTTCCGTCAGCTGGCGGACGGCAAAGGCCGCCGTTCGCCGCCTAACGGACTAACGCTAGTATTTTGCCGTCCCTTATCTTTGTCGTCTGCCGCTATAGGCAAAGGACTCTTTGCTGTCCACCATAAAAAGCAGATGGCAAAGGACCTGTTTGCCGACCCTGTCTTTGCCGTCCCTGTTTGCCATCCGCCGCTGACGGCAAAGCTCTTTGCCGTCCGCCGTCGGTGCCTTTGCCATCCGCCGTGGCTGAAGGCAAAATACTGGATTCCTGTAGTGTGTTGGTGCAGGTGCCGAAGCCGCCGCTGCTGCCAGAGATGGTGCTCCTTGTAGAGCTGGTGCCGGTGTCGGAGCAGGTGCCGGTATCGATGCCCGATCCTCCGGTAGATCAGACTGATTCATTGATGCGGTTGGTGCCCAATCCTCAGCTGGATCAGACTGAGCTGCTGCCGCTGTCAGTGCTAGAGCAACTACCGGTGCTCGATCTATGCGAGACGGCGGCGATCGTGTCTGGTCTGCTATGATCAGCTTTCTAACTTGACTAGGATCCATGACCGTGATCCAGTCTTTTTCTTCATTTGTTTTAAACGCGAGAAGGACTAATTGTGGCTTTTTTGTTAAACCAAACTGCAGTTCATCATAGGGATTCATCTTGTACTCAGACAACAGACTGATCCAATTTTTCCAGTAATATAAGTGACGGACAGTGCCTTCGTTACTGACACAACATAAGAAGTGAAACCTGCAAAAATAGCCATCATAGAGCAAACCAAACGGTTTATTCTTTGATGAATGCCACATGGCAAAACCTGCATTGTAAAATTGCAGGAAAAGAAAGAAAATATGACATTAATTCAATAAGATTTAGATAGTAAATCAATAAGATTTACTTGATGTGACACGAGTGAATCCTTACCAGGAAATCACTATGTTGAAGTACTAAACAGAAGATTGATCATCCAACTACGCGTGGCATGCAGGGGCCCCGCCTACTCCCACAAGCAGGACAGTCCAAAGGTCGTGACAAACTGTATGGACCGAACATCCATGGGACTGGAAATCTTGGTGGGTGCGATAAACCCTGCAATGCATACAGATATTGGAGTGTAATCATAATTGATAAACCGTCCTCACAAAAAATATGATTTGGATACTTCAAAATATACAGACTGAATTGAGTGGACAGACATTAACATAGACCATTCTCAGGACTGACCACACACCAAAAGTGGCAGTACTAATAAACAATACAGGGTTCACAAACACAAATCAAGTACTGAACAATAGTACTTACTACATACAATCAAAGTTGCACTAACTAAACTCTGCAGACTATTTCTTGCCACTGACCTACGGGATGAACCCCGCATAACTGACTAGGCCATGGACTTCATGTGAGATGTCTACATGCACCATCACCATCTAGTCAACCGTGGAGAAGCTAACAGAGTGGTCTTTCCACTCATAAACATGATTATGAAGACATGCCGCATCAGATTTGTTGGGAAGCTTTACAAGAACCACACCCTTGGTAATCGAAGGCACAACCAAGAAATTGTTGTGGTCAACTACAGCCTCGAGAACATGCCTGCCAACAATGCTACAGGAAAACACTAGTTCAGGACACGTGGTGACAAGGACACAGCAGCTGGATAGTTCAGCAGTAGAACTCATCATCAGGTCTTCCAGTTCACACAACATGACTTTGAGAACTTCATCTCCACCACGGACCTGGTTCTAATTCAAACAGAAACCATATTTTACTACTACCTCCGTTCAGAAATATAAGATGATTTTCGATATTATACTCCATATATGACTACATATACGCACAGAAATGAGTGAACAAAGACACTAGAACATGTATTAAGTCACATTTTATTATTAGATACATCTGTATCTAGACAAATCTAAGACAAGAAATTTGGGACAGAGGAAGTAGTTGAAAGTAATCTATAAGAAATCGGTGTCAACCTCTCGCATGTTTTGGTCAAAAGAGGAATTTAGAACCGTCATTTGGCACACTAAAATCACATGCAAGATCACCCAGAAAGTTGTACTACCAGTACTAGTACTGCGTGTTAGATGAAAAAACACGATCAAGATCGAGAAAAAGATCGTCAACAAGAGACATTACCTGGACTTGCTTAATGAGGGATCCCGGAGAGGGGGGCTTGGACAGGGCGATGGCTTTGAGCTTGTCTGCGGTAGTCTCAGCGGGGTGCTTGCGCTTCTTCGTACCATGAGCCTCGACGGTTTTGGCCAGAGCCATAGACATCACGTCGGCTGGTGCTCCGGCGTCCATCCAAGAGAGGAAGCTGAGAGAGAGGAGTGAAAGGAGGAACGAGATGAGGGAGAAGTGAAGCGAGTGGGGGTTTTCTTCAAGACAGGAAGCTGAGAGAGAAGAGTGAAATGATGGTTGCTTCGTCCGTCCAACTTACTGCTGGAAAGGAGGGGGTTTTGTGATTTGACGGCTCATTGGGAATTACTGTGGCGGTTCGATCGGGGTAGTCTACCGTCACTCTACTATGGAGTAATTTAGTGCATGGCTGGTGGACCCAGGTGCTGGCTGTCCCACACATCGGCGAAAGTGAGTAATTTAGTGCATGGCTGGAGGAGGATCCACACGGTAAAGCGTGTCCACAATTTTTCCGAAGAAAAAATGATTACAGCAAGCGTTTCCACTCTTACGACGGAGGAGTGCGAAACACGGCAGCCACTTGAACATACACAGTGCTCCTACTACTAGGCATGTGCAGTGGTTCATACGTTAGTACTACACAATCTTGTTGCTAGTGTAGTAAGATATGACGATAACAAATGATGTTGTGCGCATGTCAACTACTCCTATATGTAACACAGTACTGCTTTTTCGACTGTCCGGTTGAGAATGAATGGTGAGATCAATGTTAACAGAACTAGGTCCACAGCGCACAGAGAGTACGGTGCTACAGTACTCCATGAAACATGAACCATATGAAGCACGAATAGTGTTAGGCAGGGTGTATGAAGGGTGCACGGGATGGGAGCAAAAGTTCCCTTCTCGACCCACTTTTGGGTGTTTGGCAGAGTGCATGAAGGGTGCATGAGTCCACACTAGTAGGTTGACAAAAATACACGAAGAGGAAACAACTATATTGAGATGAGAATGCAACCACGCTTTGTGCTACAGTGACTAATCTGCACCGTCCAACGGTCATGTTGCGCCGAGACATGGACATGCCCATGAAGAGGGCACCTAAACACCACCGAGGCGCACGACGTTGGTGATGCAGGGTGCAACCGCCCGCTCCCGGTCAACGGGAGCCAGTGTCAGGCGCCTCACCTTGGACTCCGTGATCTGCTGTGCCGCCATGGCACCAAGTAGAAGCAATGGGGAGAGGAAGCAAAGGGGGCGATACGGCTGAAAGGCAATGCAATCTACGGCAAGGCGGAGGGAGCGGGGAATCTTTTGGTTTTCACCACGGTAAAACACCAGTCGACGACTTCTCACATCAGGGAGCAGTGGGTTTTTACAGGCGGAGTCATCGTGACTAATTGCTGTTGCGCCTGCTCCCGTCAATCAAAAAAATTAAAAATCCTGATGCGCCTGCTCCCATCAATCAAAATATTAAAAATCCCGCCGCACCCAAACACCAGAGCAACGCCCTGGTGGATATTTAAATTTACCTGCTGGCAAGTAGATAAAAAAAGGAGTGAAAAAACAAATGTGGCGGCGGCCTAGCTAATCGGTCAAACTAGCCCAACTATCTAGCCATCGTGCTTCACTGATGTACTCGGCGGGAAAGGTGGTCTTTCGTGATTTGACGACTCATTTACTTGTTTCGGCGCTACGACCGAGGAGGACCCAGAAAATGCGCGGTAGGGCGTCCCACGTCAGGAAGAATATATGCATGCACCACCCGGGAGGACCCCAAAGCCACGCAGTAGGGTGTGCCACGTCTCGGCACGGAGGAAAAATGTGCGTGTAAAAATATACTGTATCAGACGTAGTACCTATGCTTCGACCTCGGGACCCAGCCAATCAGTCAAAAACACCCCACTAGCCACACAGCTTCATCATGCAAACATGGCACGGAGGATAGATGTGGTTAGCTCCGTCTCGACCAGCCACACCGTCTCTTGTTCTAGGCAATTCTTCTATTTTCCAAGCTATTTTTTTAGTTGTAATAACACCACGGCAAGCTAGCGCCGCTCTTCGTGTGTTCCCATGCAAAGGTTAGACGATGGAGAGAATGGAGATTGAGACCGCAGACCTGGGACCCACCAGTAAGTGAGACAACAGTCATGCACGTGTTGACGAGGCACTCCCTCTACTCTACTCAACGCAAGTACTGTATAAAATCAAGTTATGGGACAAAGCCAACAACCATTCGTTTTTTCAGGCTATCGACTTACGCTTTGTAGTCCAGGTTGCCAATTTGAATCTCGTCTTTCAGATTTGTTAGTTTTAGGTCCAAATTTGATTAATGACAGGTGGGACCCCCGTGTGTTGTTCCGACATTTTAGTGTAGGATGGTTTTTTTTTGAACAAACACTTTGCACGGTTAGACAAGTAACGGCACGAGTTACACGTTTTTTGCAGGTTTACAAACAAAAATGACAGCGGCATAGAATATCACATCCACCCCGCAGCTTAGATACTATGGTGATACGAGTTTTTACACCGTTGGAAGTGAGATCCAATGGCTTGGGAGTAGTCTAAGTAATTATGCGCAATTTCCAAACTCTCCAAAGGTTTTTTTTGCAAATATAACATTCAGGCCTCGTGTGTGCCACTGCATCTTCAATCCAACGGCTCCCTAGTGCTCATATTAGGTGCTCCACGTAGCTTAATTACCCGCTACAGTGATCACATGGCACATGTGTAGTACTTGTACTTTTTGCGCATTTCCCAAACTCTATCAACTGTATATTGCAAAAACATTCAAACCTCCTACTGTAGGCCGTTAGATATCAGTGAACTCGTATCACCATAGAATCTACGGTGCGGGAGCACCTCATACTCTCCCATGCGAGAAAACATAAGGTGCTATCGCAGCTTGGATGCTACAGTGATACGAGCTTGGAGGTCGTTTGATCTGAGATCCAATGGTATCTGAGCAGTCTTTGTACTTGTAAGCAGTGGCCAAACTCTTTTGGGGCTTTTCTGCAAAAAACCATTCGAACCACCGAGGAGGTGTTGGGTCACAAATACAACGCCTCCGAAGAGCTTATATCACCAAAGCATCTAAGGTGTGGTAGCACATGATATTCTTACATACAGGAGAATATGATGTCCTCCTTCATCTTAGATGCTACGGTGATACGAGCTTCGAGGTCGTTGGATATGGGATCAAAGGGCATCTAAGTAGTTTTTGTATAAATTGTGTGCAATTCTCAAACTCATCAAGGTTTCCTGCAAAAATATTAAGACACATCATGTGAGCTGCTATATCTTAGATCTACAAGCTCCAAGCAACTCGTATCGGCATATAGCATCTAAGGTATGGGGGCACATGATATTCTCCCGGGGAGGAGGGGTGGGGGTGCACAACCAATCGGTGGTTGGGAGGGTGGGGACAAATATAATCTAAACAACCCTAAATAGAGCTCCACAATTTTATCTAAGGTCGAGGGGTTGACCCCCGACAATCATAGCTCCGCCTAAACACAACATTTGCATGTACTGTAGTACTAGACTTAATATTCATGTTTTAGTTTCATGTTGATTTTAAATATTGAACTGAGGACCATGGATGTCTTACATTTTACTCCCTTCGTTCCTAAATATTAGTCTTTTTAGAGGCTTCAAATGGATTGGCACATACGGATGTACCTAGACATATTTTAGAGTCTAGATTCACTCATTTTGCTCCGTATGTAGTCACTTGTTGAACTCTCTAAAAGACTAATATTTAGTAATAGAAGGAGTATTTTTGAGTTCGTGTCATACATGCATGGTTTGGAAAAATAGATGCACTATACTTATTGGATTGTTGTTGTGTTCGTGCGTGTGTGTCTCTGTGTGTGTGTGTGGTCATATGCTTGATACATACAAAGTTCTCTCACCTCCATATTGTTCATCTTTTAAATTTGAATTTGCATTGGAAAACTTACTAGGGATACCATGAAATGTGAAATCCACGTTGAGATCACTATATCACAAACTCACTCTAATTCAACAACTCGTCATAAATCAATTACCACATTGAGATTAGTATTTGCAAGGAAAATACAGGTATTGTAATACACATAGATTCGTTCGGCAATTTAAAAGGTTCCTTTCGTATTCTTGAATGGTAGGACCCAACGGCGTACCAGCCAGACCTTGGCTCATGTTGATCCTAAAAAACTTAGGCTCGTGTCCTTCGGTGGCATGCGTGGTATGCACATTAGGCAACCCCAACCAGTAAAGCCTCAACGTTTCAGGTCGAAATATTTGGCGGCCAGAATTCCAGCCCTAGGAAATTCCCCTCATGTGCCCGGTCCATAATGACTACCGATGAACAACGGAGGGATGCTTTAGTAACTAGACAACGTTACCTACCGTGCCGAGCACGGTTCAATTCCCTCGGTCGCCGCTCGTCAAGGTCACCCGTCAACTGCATTGCCTAGTACTACTACTACTACTACTACTACTACTACTACTACTACTACTACTACTACTACTACACCAGGATGAGCACAGAATTGAGCCCGTTTGTTCGTGCCTAGTACTTGAGTTAATATATCAGGAAATGCACTGGTACGGAGGGATTATCCTTCTACTTTGCATATATAACTTGTCTGAAGTATAACTAAGCAAAATGTTTGACCAAATCCTTTCTTAAGAAATACAACAGGACAGATGTACGGCTTGAAAATTTATTGCATGATGCAGGTTATGATATTGTTTCGAATCCTGGATCTTAAATTTCAGAAAATCCAAAAGTGAGCATAAATTCTTGAAACTAAGCATGGTCACGTGATATGGCACAAGTATTACTTCGTAAGTTTTTTCTTCAATTTGAGACAAGCTGCTTATGACAAGTTGCACAAATGAAGAGCCAAGGTATTTTGGAACAAAGACCTGTCACGTTAAGGCGAACACTGTCACTATTGAAACCGTGGGCGTTTACGTGCCACCACGAGTCCTCGCTTCTCATCGGCAGGTGCCGTCCGAGCAAGCGTGTGAGTCGACGGGAGGTGTGCAAGCAGACCGCTGTGCAGGCTCACCGGGAGGCGAGCCCTTTGACCAGGCTCCACCGCCCACCGTCGTCCCAACTGCTCCCACTTTTAATGTCACCGGCGCCGCAGTTTAAAATCAACCCCGCACTACCCGGTATCGCTACAATCCTCTCTCTTCCTCTCCGATTCTCTTGTCGTCTACCTCCAACTAGCCTGACCTAAACGTATGACATGCCGCATCACGATGGTCTGCCCTTAGTGTTCCAGTTTCTTGAGGAAGACACCCAGCCAGAGTCTCAAGAACATAAGGCGTTTTGGGACGAGCTTGAACTGGCCTTGCAGGAAGACGTCGCGCCTGTCCCCGCTCCTGTTCCGGCTCCCATCACCCCGACTGCGCCAGCGCCCATCCCTGTGGCATTGATGGGCTGGGAGCCGCACATTGTCGCCGAGCTTGATCCCACGGGGTTCCACGAGGTCCCCGCCGACTTTCACGCGCCCGTGCACCTGCCAGCGCCTACGCCTGCGCGTGCACTGACGCGCACGCCCGTGCCGGTGCCCGTGCACCTGCTAGCGCATGAGCCTGTGCGTGTACTGACGTGCGCGCCCGTGCCGGTGCCCGTGCACACAAATGTCTCCGCCGCACCATTGACAGCGCATGTCCCCGCGCGGGTGCTAGTGCCCCCCTCAGCGGCATGGATGACCGCCGTCGACCGCTTCCTTGCACCAACGCCAGTCGCCTCCTCCCGCCAGTCGACTCGCTCCGAAGTCCATTACATTTTGGCCTTCCTTGAAGCTATGCCAACGTCCAGGAGTACGCCAACAACAGCGCAAGACGCCGCCGTCACCGTCGGTCAGTGGCCCGACGACACACAGAGCACGGCAGAGGAGCCGCTTCCCACCGCGAGACGCCGCCGCCGCGTAATCTAAATTTGCCATGAAAAACGTTCGGATTGCCATGCTTAAAATCCGAACGTTTATCATTTCCGTTTATTTTATATCGATCGTCGTATAATTTAAAGTCAGAGTCAGACTGAACGAAATGTATGGTTTGATCGATTGAATGTTCTGCTAGAGCCGTATGAAATTAAATATAAAACGTCATCAAGCCACATGTATTCCTTGTCATCCAACGAGCTACACTGCTTCAATGTCGAGCGCTCAACACGTTTAGTGTGCAGTTAATTTCATGCCAAAAATAGTGCTAATCACATGACAACACGCAAATAATATCCTAGTAGTTAATATCCGCATGCACTTAATATACTTCCAAATTAATGTGCATTGCACGTACACACTGACTAGTGCTGCTAGTACGTGAAACTGGTGCCGTGACTTGTGAACGCGTCTACATATGGTCAACGACAACATCGCCCGCGAGTTCTTCCTGTTTACCCGTGCATCTAAACGCAGAAGGGGAGGAGAGAGAGAGAGCACACATGGAACCCACCAGTAAGTGAAGGCGAATAGTACTAAAAATAATATTACATGTTATCCATTAACTGGGCTATGGTAATATAAAAACATTATGTGAACAAAGGGGGTACAACAAACATTGCTATTCTACGTATGTTGCCTATTGACGTGCGGCTTGAAGGCCCAGTCGCATGTTCGATCCTCGTCCTTTATTTTTCTAATTTGTATATGGGTCCAAATTTGTTTCATGACATGTGGGCCCCTCGGTGTGTAGTTTGTAGCACTTTAATTTGTGGGTCGAAATTTGTTCCATTCCAAGTGGACTATAGGTGTGTAGTTTTGTAGCTTATTTATAATAATTAAAGAGAACAACATAGTTTTTTCAATAATACCATGGTGCGACGTTGAAGGCGAGAAAGGACGTGCGAGAGAGCGATGACCGAGCCAGAGGGAAATCAACTAGGGGAGTTGCGTGGGTTGCAACGGTGTTTGGAGTAGTTGAGGGCCGAATGCTACGAAAATATAATCTAAACCGACCGGAATAAATGCCTACACAAATTAATCCAAGGTTGGAGTGCCCCTTGCAATGTAAATAGCTCCGGCTTTGTGAGGGATGGAGAGGTAGTAGCTTCAACGCGTGGAAGATACGGTGTGAGAAAGCGAGGTCAATCAAGAGACATATAGATAGAGAGACAAAGTGTGGTCCGACATTCATTGAACAAATATATATGCTCTGGAGAGATATTATCCGATTGAGCTTTTTGGCAAGGGTGAGGGCTGTAAGATAGAGCTTGAGAGATGATCCAGTCACAGACGTGTAGATATATTTTGTGCATGAGAGGAAGCAAGGTCAACCGATCACATAGGGTCGCCATGCGATCGAAAGAGTGAGACGGGTTGGAGAGAGTGACCTAGATAGACGATGTGCGTGAGAGAGTATACAATGTGAATAGGTCGAACTGGGCTCAAACATGGTGATATATCGTTTTTGTCCGAGAAAGAGTGAGTTCAATCGAGACATACGGAGAGAGAGAGAGAGAGAGAGAGAGAGAGAGAGAGAGATTGAGTGAGTGTGGCCCACCATGAGGTCGAAAGAGTGGCGGCGGCTTGGATGGACTGACCAAGATAGACAATCTGCGTGAGAGAGTATAGCGTGTGTCGATTGAGGCCCAAACAGGGAGATATATCATTTGTGTGTGAAAGAAAACGAGGTTAAACGAGACTTAGATAAAGAGAGCGAGATTGAGCGAGTGTGGCCCGCCGTGCGGAAGAAAGAGTGAGACAGTCTCAAGGGAGTGAGCTAGATATAAAATGTGTGTGCATGCGCACGAGAGGTTGGGGGGCTAGATAGGCAATGCATGTATTTAGCGCGAGAGGGTGAGAGGGAGAGGGGGAGAGAGAGAGAGATCGGCATGGGGTGCAATGGTGGGTGTGTGAGGTAAATACATTTGGTAACAGAGTGGAAAAAGGGGTTGTGTAGTTGAGAGACTTAGAGATCCAAACATGGAGAGAAAGAATGAATGTATGTTGGAAACCGATAGCTTCCTAAGGTGGTTAGGAGAGGAAGATTGACCGATACAGGAAGTATGTAGCGTTTGTGCGGGGGAGGGGGGGGGCTAAAAACAACATTTGAATGTACATAGTACGATACTTAATATCGATGTTTCAATTCGTTGTACATTGTAAGATTTGAACCGAGGACTAGGCATATGGGTAATTATTTCGAATTCGTGCCATACTAAGTTTCAAAAAGTTGACATTGACTCAGTTTGTTGTGCTATTTTGTAGGTCATATGTTTGAATCCATCCAAAAGTTTTCTCACTACCATGGTGTTCATCATATACATATGAATTTGTATTAAAAAAGTAGCATGGATACAGTGAAATGCGAAATCCACGTTAGAATTGGAGACTGCTACGTGACACACACTCTAAGTCAAATAACTAACTACGTGACACACACTCTAAGTCAAATAACTAATTAGGTGACTCCTCATTAATTAATTTATAGTACTCCCTCTGTTCAGTTTTATAAGACCTTGAAGACATTTCAGACAATGTGCAAACGTGTTCATTTTAAGTTGTCTAAAACGACTTACAAGAGTGAACGGATGGAGTATCTTGTTTCGAATGACTAATTATTGCAAGGAAAACACGGGCATGGTAATACATACAGATTCGTTTGCAAATGAAAGAAGATTTGTTTGCATTCTCAAATGTAGGCGCACCAGGCAGACCAGGGTCGTGTCGGGGTGGACGCTGCTTCGGTGCCTTAAATGCAACTGCCTTTGGGTCACTGACATGTGGGCCAGCCACCTGTTGGGCCCACATGTCATGGACACAAAGGCAGGTGCCTAAGGCACCGAAGCATAGTCCTGTCGGGGTGGTCGCTTGTGTCGGTCGGACGGACGCGTAGCACCAAGCCACCCAGCCCCCCTCCCCCCAAAAAAGGATGAAGACAATATAAGTTCACGCTTCCACGTTTCGGATTGAAATATCTGGCGCCCCAATTCCAGCCCTGCAAAATCTCTCTTCTCCACCATCCCCTTCCGCGCCTAGATTTTGCTCAAATCCCTAATTCGCCGCCAACCCTTGAATCGCCGCTCGTCTCGTCTCTTTCCCCACCGTTCCCCACCTCTGTGCCGGACAACCACGACGAAGACGACGGTCATGCTTCACCACCGTACCGGAGCTACCTCATCTACGCCCTCGTCCACCGCACCGGGTGGTCCACCGACAACGTCGGCCGCTACAACCGACGTGCCTCATAGACACCGAGTTCCACCGCATCAGGTGCACTTCACCGACGCCGTCTCCCAGCTCACCAGGGCTACTTCACCGAGCACATCGTCGCACCTCCACCGCCCGAGGCCATTAGGGCTTCACCAACGGTCTCGTCCACCGCATCGTAGCGCTCCGCTGCCACTCAAGATCTGCATCCGTGCGTGGCCAGCCAACGCCAGCGCATCACCCTCAACGGCTCTAAAGTGACCCGCACTCTAGCTACGCGAGCATGCCCAAACGCCGGCCCGAACTAGGTATCCACACATCACTCCCTTGTGCACTGTTCCTATGATGTTTGGATATCCTTTCACTGCTCTCTTAGCTTACACGTCTATGCAACTCTGACTTTAACTCTTATTTCTTCTGGAGATATCATCTGAAACAAGCAATTCCATTTTTAGCGAAGCATGATGGCCCTACGGGATCTGGTACACATCCTGCACACCCGTATAACCTTGTAAGTATCTGTCCTCCGGTACAACATCAAGGTTGATTCCTCTTATTTGATCAACCATTCGTCATGTAAAAAATGCAGAGGGGATGCAAGGAGCACAAGGCCTGCACATCCAAGCAAGTGGTAACATGGACTTGTACATGGAACATCCCAAGCGCAAGCAGAGCTACAGTGAGCCTGTACAACGAGCTAGCGTAAGTCCCTGCATTTCATTTAATTCATAATGGCATTCATGTATGATTTGTGTGCAGTGGCTGATCCATGAATTCAAGTTACCAGGGGCGAACATTTAACTTAAAAAATACGAAGGCACTTGCACTCCAGAAATCAACATAACTTGAGAAATGTGAAGCTACATGCACTTTGAAAACCAGCAAATGATCCAAAGTAGTTCCGATTATAAACACTAAATGATGCAAGCACAAAAAAACACAAAATGCAACATGGTGTACAAGGACTACAAACATGGTCTGTACCTGCTTGAATTATTCGTCCTCCCGCTGAAAATATCGAAGTGTAATGGCACGTATAACCAGTGCGCAAACTGCATATCAATATATCTATCCTACACAAGTATGCAAATAGTTTCGAAAAACAGATTAGAGAAGTATTTATGCTATGTTGTCATGATATGGGGACTTTCTGGTAGATGGCCTCGACGTTTCCTCAAGCTATGAAAATGCACTATAATTTGCTTGTCATCAATGCCTGCAAATCTCTGTCTCTCTCAATATAGTAGATCATCATTAGACACTAAATCCTTCAATGAGCTTGCAAAATGCTTGCATTAGATCCCTCATTAGACACTATATGTTCATCACCAGGAGCATGTAAAATGTTTGCATCAAATCCTTCATTAGTAGTCTATTCATTAGACACTTCAGGCTCAAGAACAACACGAGCTTGTATGTTTGCACCAGAAACTTGATTAGATACATCAGATTCAGTCAGTTCAGTATTGATTGGGGGAGTTATAAAATAAGTAGAAATTGGTTTCATTTTCTCATATATTCCCTACATACAAGCAGTTTTACAACACCGTTAGGTTTAACTATTGGCCAGAAATTGAAGAGTTGAATTAGATATAATCAGGGATGTGATGTACTTGCTCGTTGTGCATGCTACTCTTGCAAGCTGCGACTGTCCGTTTGCGCAAGCTCGCTGCCATGCCCATGTTGCCGCCGCTGCCTCCCACGCAGGCTACACCCTGGGTTGGACCTTCATCTTCTTGTCCTTCCATTCGCTTGAAGCCCGGCGACCGCCCTCCAACGATGGCGCAAGGAAGTGCTGTGTCGGTCTGTCCAGCGGCGGCTAGGTTAGGAGCAAACCAGACTGGAGGCTGGAGCAATTGAATTGGGATTTTTCCTGATGTCGATCGATATGGGAGGCGCTTGTTTGGGCCGCGAGCCTGCTATAGGGCCTGCCTTGCACTTATGTTATTGGCCCATCCAAATTGAAACATTTTTCTTCATTTTTTACATTGCCTTCTCGTGCGTTGGGACAAACAAAACTAGCATTGGCCAACCTAGACGACTCAAACTAGGTGCACACTTTCCAGCCACCTAAGGCGGCCGCCCATACCAGCCCCTATGGTGGCGTCGCCCCTTTTTGCGTGTATGATTGGATAGTGGAAAATATTCTAGTGGCGCTTTTGATTTACCCACAGAATGGTTGAATTGCTTGTTTCTATGAACTGAGTTCGCCAATAATGTGAAGGATGCCAGTCTTTTCATCCTATTGTAGATTGCTTAGATCTCGATATGCCAAAATTAGTCGCATGACATATACAGTAAAAACCAGTGTGATGTGTTTGGCTACAACTAGTCTGACTACACGTCCTCATATAACATATCAAGGACGCACCATCTTACCAGATTAACCATTTGACTTACCCATGCAGTGTGGAAAGAAAGAAGTATTGGGAATGCGTATCCAAGCAATTGATGTCATGGACTCCTTCGTACAACCTTGTAAGCGAAAAATAAGTTGCAGTGTGCCTGTACAAAGAACTAGCGTAAGTTTAGTTACCTGCTTCTCGGAATTTTAGTTAGCCACTTATTGCAAAATTGTTCAATTATGTTGCTTGGCTTAATTTAGTTTGTTACTGATTACATAATGGCACAGCCTGTTAATCATATTGTAGACTGCGCCTATCTACGTGTTTGATACTTACTGTTAAGAATTACCTGTTTGCCTTAACTTAAATATCTACTTGTTTGTTTAAATGCTTTGCTGCTGCAACAACGGGTTACAATGATGTTAATAACTACTTTTCAGCATCCAATTGAAACTCTTTAATTCCTTGTTTGTTTAACTGGTTTCTTGTTATAACTCCCAGTTGAGATGTTTTGCTAACTTCAACTTTTCTGAATCCAATCGGAACTTTAATGGCAAAATAGGTTAGCCCAAGATCAAAGAGCGAGGTCCCCATGAACGTTGCATCATCCCACAGCAGTGGCACCGGCCCAATCGTGCATTATGAATTGCTAACTGCTGATGCTCTAGAGGCTAAACTAGTGGTAGAAAGAGATTCTGCTTCTGCACTTAGAGATGAAGTTGACATGTTGAGGAAGCAAACAACACAATCACAAGCAGTACTCAAGACAACCATTAAATATTTGGTGGATTTCAAAACAAAGCAAGCTGAGACTGACCAGATTGTTAAGGTCCTGAAGGAAAAAAGGAAACTAAATTCCTACTTGGTAAATCATAGGTGAAATGTTCTTTCCATTGTTGAATAACCTTTGTGTTGTCTGTTCATGTAATCAATCAAACCATTTGTTTTAGAGATCATGTAATAATTGTTTTTTTTGGTTTGTAATTTTATTTGAGCACAAGTTTGTATTAATTGATAAGACTCAGAGACATTTCATTTGGATTGCTATGCCAGACCTACAAATATGCCAATTGGGCTGAATGTGCATTCAGCAATAGTAGTAGTATAGATGGACCATAAGTGGCACACATCGGAAAGGGCCAAGATGCTGGCTAAAAAAAGGATGTTGTTGTAGCCAAAAAAAGTACAGCGGCCTGGCTTATGTATGTTAGTTGATATTATTGATCCATATACTCTATAAGTGTTTATATGTCTGTTAGTTATGTACATTCTTGGTTGATTGACTCGGTATTTGAATCTTGATACATTGCTTGTGTACATATCTAAATGGGAGTACACATTATGCTGCGTGTGACATTTGAGTTGGACATGAAGTGTTCCAAATATTCGAATTCACCTTAAACTAGATTCTAGTTTCTGAATTTGAGTATCGGCATTTCTAAACCATATTCATATATGATAGTGGAATACATCTTTGTCGTCCTTTTGAAGATATATAAAAACACATAGAATGATTTATAAAGATTCATATAGGAATACAAAATGGATTCGAATTTAGTTGCCAGGGTAAACATGGATGCTTATTATCCCAAAATTCGAAAGAAGCAGCAAAATGTCCACTCCCACGTCAGCTGCCCAAAGACAAGTGTTTGGGAGATGGAAATTACTATCTACCCATTACACGGACAATCCATCGGCCCGATTTCCACTGCTCTAAATAGGGGTAGGTTAGTAACTTCAATTAGACGTGACACGACCGCCTCTGAGCCCATTCCGACACGGTGGGCGGCAAAACTCATTTGATTCAAGCTCGTCCGAAAGACCTTTGTTTCTCCCTCCATTCCCCATTCATACACAGTGGGCGGCAAAACAAACTCGACTCGGCCGAAATTGATGTAGGCAAATATTTTCAATAGGGGCAGGTTTGTAACTTCACTCACACGTGACACAACCGCCCTACCTGTCAGCCCTGTTCATACACCGTGGGCGCCAACCATGGGCGCCAACCACCCTCTCCTCACCTGAAATCGCTCTGGGCAAATATTGGCGAGATGCGAGATTACCGTCCTATCCCCAACCGATCAGACATCCAAATTTTAAACGGGGGCTAAGTTCATAACTTTCCCATATTTCAGACAGGCCTGTCCCAAAAACATGGTTCCCCGTACCACTCCCTCAATTTTCCCATTCATACACCGTCCGTGCTAGAACACCCCATCCCCACACCAGCCTCCGTCCGCCACCCCATCCATCGCCGCCGTCCTCCACCACATCCATCGTCACCGTCCTCCACCATGCCGGAGCGCCTACCAAGACCCCGTCGTCCACTGCTAGAGATGGACGTTTCTCATCCACGGCGACAGAGCAATAGCCTTGCATCGCGTCCTCTCACTTCATCGGTGTCGTCGTCCTCTTTGCCGGGGCCGTTCACACGACCTTCTCTTCCACCGCAACGGGACTTATCCCCCGATGCACCCATCTACCGTCACAGATCTGCTTCAACGCCACCGACAGCCATCGCACCCCCGATGCCTACACGGCGCCGCAAGTGAGGTGGTACTTCATATCTCCTCAACTTTTTGATCTCAACCAGAAAATAGATCTTAACTTGATTACTCTACTTTCTTTTCAGCTCTTAGAATTTAGTTCTTAGTTCGAAGCAAACAATGGATGCTAAATATCATTTCTCCGGTTTGCAGCTTCAAATCTGCCATGGCACAGCCATAATACAGTTTAATTGATCATGCTTAGGGTTTAATAGATCATGTTGGTTCCGTGGTGGTTTCTTTAATAGAAATCGGAGGGGAA
Organism: Triticum dicoccoides; assembly: GCF_002162155.2. Lineage (NCBI taxonomy): Eukaryota > Viridiplantae > Streptophyta > Magnoliopsida > Poales > Poaceae > Triticum > Triticum dicoccoides. The sequence goes on along the minus strand of NC_041390.1, from coordinate 223,063,339 downwards.
ACCCTCTTTTGCTAAAAAAATATGCTTAGAGTTTCCCCCTTTTATGATCACTATATGATCAGAATACGTGCTTCATGTCATAATAACACTACTCCACCCATCAAGCTAAACAAGCTTCGTTGTTCAAACATGAATCTGATATTATTAAAACAGAGTTGTTTAATTGGCCAGCTAAATGTTCCTAAATTAGTTTCGAAAATGCATGTTCGCCGCTCGGGTGTGTATCTCTACAGGGTGCCCACGGTGGGCCGGCCCACCCTAGGATTTTGGGTCGTCCCAGGCCTCGATTCCCCTCTGTTCTGCTGCGCGCCTCCGATCTCTACTCGCCCCCAGCCGCCTGCCTCGCTGGCGACATGCCGTCCTCGGACGGCATGACTCTAGGAGGAGACGCCGGACTAACAGGAGGCCAGGAGCCACTCGCCCAACAGCGTCACCGCTGCCCGGGCGCGCCGCCGTGCCTACCTTCCCAGTCGTTCAGGGCTCAGGCGTGCAGCACCCACCAAGCCAACCCGATTTATCCTGAGATACGTCCTCAACACTCAGCAGCCACTCCTCATCACCGATTTTCTAATTGATTCATTACTCATTAGGAAGGACTGTCATTAGGGTTTGTTGTGTGCTCAGTGCTACCTACACTTAATGGTTCAGATGTATTTCGGTAATCTTTAGTACCTCTAAAGTTCACAGGGTTTTCAAAATGCTGGCCCTCGGAACAGAAACTAGTCATTTTGGATTGTTGGTCGTAGTGACATTGACCCAGATTACTACTGCAAGCCAAGTTTGTTGACAATTTTACTTGTCTTTCTTACTCATTCAAATAATATCCAATTATTCAAGTCGATTAGTTGCAAACAATAAGTGCTAGACAAACTTCTTCATTCAGATTTTGGACGGTCTCTTACTGCAGTAACAATTCTGCATACTTGTCCTAGTAAGCTCACAAGTAAATGACTGATTCACTACATCTATGCTTGCCTTGTCATATTTGTTGTCACTATTATTTTAGGGTGGACCACCCTGTTTCTAAATACTGGAACCGTAGACATGAGTGAACAGTATTTCTCTATGTGATCTCTTCCATCATGTGTGGCTAACGAGCACTACATTGTATAGAAAGAAAGTGTCATTTCCAGCTTTTACATAGGTTCCGATCTTTTACATGGAATACAATCTGCCTACTTGCTTTGTGTCGCACTACCAACACTCCACCCTTGAATCTAAACATTACGCCACTCATAAATGCTTAGTTTATTTGTTCAAATAAGAATTTCATATGATTCTAATGTTCCTACTTCAGTTTTGAAATGTGTGCCTGCCTATTATAGAGACATAAGGGGTTTGTATTTCTGTGCGTGGTCTAGTCAGCACGGTTGGGGAGGTGAACTTTGCAAATGCAGGGGTTTATAGGGAGACACTCTTCGAGTTGGATCCGCAATGCATTCCATAGATAATCTGACTACTTTTTATGTTTTCATGAATCTCAGATTCTGAACAACATCATAATGATTATGAGCTTGCGTGCATGAAAAGAATAAAGCAGAACAATGCCATGGCTGTCAAACTTGGCATTAAGGGACTGAAATAAAGTCTGGATGCAATGCAATGCAAACACTCTCCACCTACATTTTCATGCTCAGAATATGATCCGAATAGTGATTCTGAGCTAGAGGGAGACCTAAGTCAATGTAGCTCCCTAGTGGAGGAGTTAGAGGAAGATGCCCTATCTTATTCACCCATCAAGGTACTTACTCTAACTTTCCAAGGTTACATTGCTCGCACATATCTTGCAACTGATGCTTTGCATTGCTTCTACTTTGTTGAACTGCCATTAGCTTAGTTTACACATCGTGTATGTGAATACGCCCCGCCTATCCATTTTTAGTACATATTCCATCTGTCATCATACCATATTTATCCATTCAAATGTTGTTCTTGTGTATCAGACGTTCAAAAGGAAGAGGGAGATTGCTGATCATGGAGGAGCACAAGCAAAGTATTTGGAAAAGGTAGTGGCACCTGAAAAATCAAATAGCCCATTAGGTGTAGTTGAAATATCACCTGACCCACAAAATACCCCAACTCTAGCAGACTCTAGCCCTACTACACCGGTCAATTCTGATGCCCCAACTCAGTAGACCCCAACTGTAGCAAACATTATGATTATGCCAGTTGACATAGCACTAGTTGTACGACACAAAACCCCCATTCCAGCAAAGAGTACACCAAATCTAGTTGCCAAATCCCTTTTCGAACCAGAGAGAGCCCCAATTGCAGCAAATAGGACCCCTGTTCCATTTCTTCCCAGTTTAGAAGACGAAGCTTATGTTGTTGTCAGGAACTTTGTGCGCATCTTTCCTTCATGGAAAGATTATACCACAGACACAGAACAATTTCCAGTCTTCCTCCGCAACTTACGCGTAAGTAATGTACTAATGTTATTCATGGTCATTACTATATATGTTTCTGCTGACAGAAGACACAAGATTTCATTCTTTTAAATAGGCGAGGAGCAAACTAGATTGTGATGACGAGCAAGGGTTGGTTGCGCTTTTCAAGCACTCATTGATGAAGTATCGTTCCTACCTGAGGCAAGCGCACTTCGATGGCAAGCCTCTGAATGAAATTTCTGTGAAGTCTCCGGTGCTACATTTATCCCGCGGTGACTGGAATAATCTTGTTACACATTGGTCTCGGCTACAATGTAAGGTACTGTCTATGATATCACATCACAATTTGAACTACATTTCTGCATTTGCCTTAATGTCTCACTTGTACGAAAACTGTTAGCAGAAGACCATTCGTTCTCAATGGACCATAGAATCTTGCAACTATAATGCACACTGCATTGCTCTTGTGAGTACCTCTTGCCCTGTATGACCATACTTACTTTCATAGTTGTTTGATTATGTAGCATCACTGCACATCTTAGCCTCGTAATCGTCCATTTGGTGGACATTATAAGATCCGTATGGACTCTTACATAAATTTAGAATCAACCCAATGCTTTTGAAGAGGTTTAGCTCTGTAGTCCTCTTGTAAGGATTGAACATGGTCTATCAATGTACTTACATTAACAGCTACTCCCTCCGTCCCATAATATAAGAATGTTTTGTACAGTACACCAGTGTTCAAAACACTCTTTATTATGGGAAGAGGGATTGGTTCATTTTGTAGCATTCTGCATCTTATCTCCCTCGCCCACCATTTTCTAAAAAAGATTAGATCTATATTTAATCTTACCAACAAGTAGAATACACAGACAATGGCAGTGCAGAAGTGTAGCCCATTGCTCTTGTCGGTACATTTTGTCTTGTAACGCTTGTACTTCCAGGGATTGGTAGCTGATTATGTAGCATCAATCTGCATCTTATCTTCATTATCCTCTATCCCTTCCAGTATTATCATATCTATAATTACTCTCTACAAAATGTGGAGTACAGGCAATGCTTATGAAGAAGATTCTGTGCTGAAATTCTTCAGTTATCCTTCCCTTGACATGGAGAAGGGCATTATAAAGTCGGTGTTAACTGTTAATGTAAGTCAGTCCTTCTAAAGCCTTTATCCTCAACTGTTGTTTAATTTGCTCATACTCCCTATCGTTTACTGCTGTTTAGTTTGCTGTTTCTACCAAAATGCATGTTCGTAAGAACCGTAAGTTCTAAGTTTTACTTGTAAAACCAAATTCCTTATTCATACCATGCACATTACTTAATACTCCCTATATGTATGCTTGTTTTTGTGGATCTATAATCCAATGTGTGGTGAAGCAGCCCACATTTGCACCTTGTCATCTCCTGTTTTAGTTTACTGATGTGGCTGATGATATGAACAACATGCCATGCACATTATCCAAAATAGATATAATGATTTTCTTTGCCCTTCATCTATGCTTGTTATGTTGACATGGTAATCCAGTAGTGTGGTGAAGCTCCCCGCATTATGAACAATGCCAAATTATGCTATTGATATTTTGAACTTACTCTTTATTTTCTAATTTGAAATTGGATAGAATTGACAGAACAGTTATCTTCTTTGTTTATACACGTGTGAAACATGTCATCTCTCTGCTTTGTTTCAGGGTGATATGCCTGATGGCATGCACAAGTCTGCTGAAGGCTGTCAGACAAACCCAACATATATTGCAGCAAAGAAGGCAAAACATCTTGAAGATAGCGAGACAACCCCAAAGTCTTGTCTTGATGCAGTGTTCAAGTTACTTGAGACTAACAGTCAGACAAGCTCATAGAATTCGTTGTCTGAATCAATTCGACTTCTTCAGTCCCAAATTCTAGCAGAAAGGCATTCTGCAACTCAACTTCGACTTGAAGTCCTATCTCTAAGAAAGATTGCGGAGAACACCAATTAGAACCTCATCGCTAAACAGCTACACCTGGAAGCTATGACCGACATGCTAGGCCGGTCTCACAGCCTTGCTCAGCAGCTTGCACAGCAGTTCCCCTGCAAGGCTAACCTTTCTTGAACTGTCTTGGAAGTGGTCTACGTTCAGTATTATTTTGTTATGCTGCAGTGGTGCCCAGTTTTTGTAATCTGCTTCTTCGTTGCGCTTTATGATCACTGGTGGCGAACTTCAATGCCCAGTGGATGTAATATACCTTAAATCCTTTATTGTATACTGTAGGTTTATTCTTATTTACTATGTCGTAATTTCTTTATTGTATAGAGTAGGTTTGTTCTTAATTCCTACTAGTTACTGCCATCATTCGATATCTGAAAAAAATCAGATGTAGTCGACCGGACCGAAACATTCGACTCTAATGGGCCAGGTTTTTAGCGGGCCACAATTGGGCCTGCCTGCGTCTTTCTTGGGCCCGAATGATTGGGGCCTTCACACATTGCGCCAGGCCCAAACTTACACCGGCCTATATTTTAGTTGGGCCTTTTGTCAACCCAGTGCTTAGTTTGGCCCAGGTAGCGTTGGGCCATTAACAGGTTGAATATTGTACTGGCCTGTTACGGCCGAGATGAAACCACAGGCCTTTAGCAGGCCAAAATGCATGTTGGGCCTCAATTTTCACTAGTCATCGACGGACCTTCAGCAGGCCGAAATGTAGACCGGGCCATTTTGGGCAAAGTTAGCTCACGGGCCGTTACCAGGCCGAAACATGTCTCGGGCCTTAGTTGGCCCACTGATATCATGGGCCTTTAAGAGGCCGAAAGCTTAGCACAGGCATCAACGGGCTGAATTACGTGACAGGCCTTTAACAGGCCCAAAGTCATGTTGGGCTTAACTATTGCCACCTTTAGCACGGGCCGTTAGTGGGCCCGATGTCCCGTTGGACCATATATGGCCCATGGGCAGCACGGGCCATTCCCAGGCCAAAAGTCACACCGGGCTGAAATGGGCCCATGTCTACATCAGGCCTCTAACAGGCCAAAAGTCACTGGGCTGTAGTTGGGCCCAAATATTCACCGAACAATTAACGGGCCAGATCTGGCTTCGGGCCACAAATAGGCCCAAATATTGGGCGAACAATTAATGGGCCAGATCTGGCTTCGGGCTGTAAATGGGCCCAAATATTGGGCGAACAATTAACGGGCCAGATCTGGCTTCGGGCCGTAAATGGGCCTTTATTAAGCAGGCCGTTATTGGGCTGGCCCACTAGTACCTAATTAAGTTCTACGGGCCTTTGACTGGGCCGGCCTTTTTAACCTATATGGGCCTCTGTTGGGCCCAGCCACGTGTCGATGTATCATAGGCATGTCTCCTCCAATGGACGGGCGACATCTGGCCCACTGACGAGCTAACAGGTGTTCCCTTCGGCCAATCAGAATTTTACACGTGGAAATTTCCCGTTGGTCAGGGCTTTTAACAGGTTATCGGATTGAAAATCCGACCCGATAGCTTAACGGCATTCCGTTACGGTGGATGCCACGTGTCGGTCACCCTTGACGAAAGCACTTCTGTGACGCGCGATTTATCGTCATGGAAGTGGACACTTCCGTGATGATAATTTTGGTAATGTCATGGAACTCTTCTATGATAGCACATGTATGACTATCTTGATTCTGTCATAAAATCGTCATGGATGTACATGCATGACAAAAACGCGACCTACTGTGACAAACACGTATCATCACGGAAGTGTATTTTTTTTGTAGTGATTTCCTCTTCTTCCTATTCCTCGGTGCGTATGATTTCTCCAGTACCCATTAGCTTGGTAGATTCACTGGGAGAAGCTTCATCTAGCACATTTGGCAAGTGCTCTCCTTGTGAGCCTTTAGTCTCATCAAACCGCATGTCTACAGTTTCAACCACTTTATAGTTAAAGAGGTTTAAAACTCTGTAGGTGTGCGAATCCTTTTCGTAACCAAGCATAAAATCTTCATGTGCTTTCGGTGCAAATTTAGAAGTGTGGTGTGGATCCTTGATCCAGCACCTAGCACCAAAGACTTTGAAATAGCTTATGTTCGGCTTCTTACGAGTGAGTAGTTCATAAGATGTCTTCTTGAAGAATTTGTGAAGATAAACTCTCTTGATGATATGGCATGCAGTATCAATGGCTTTAGGCCAGAACTTTCTTGGAGTCTTGTACTCATCAAGCATCGTATGAGCCATCTCAATCAGTGTCCTGTTCTTGCACTCCATGGTGCCATTCTGCTGAGATGTGTATGGAGCAGAGAGCTCATGAGTGATGCCGAGTGTATCAAGATAAGTGTTGAGGCCAGTGTTCTTGAATTCAGTGCCATTGTCACTCCTGATTTGCTTGATCTTGATGCCATAGTTGGTCATGGCACGATTGGTGAAACGTTTGAAGACATCCTGCATTTCAGTCTTATAGAAAATTATGTGCACCCAGGCGTATCTCGAATAATCATCAACAATAACGAAGCAATAAAGATGTGCAGTGGTAGTAAGGGTAGAGTAGTAAGTAGGGCCAAATAAGTCCATGTGTAACAGGTCGAAGGGACGTGAAGTCGTGATGATTGTCTTCCAGGGATGTTTTGCCCTAGTCATCTTCCCGGCTTCACAAGCACCACATAGATGATCCTTCTTGAACTTGACGCCCTCGGTGCCAATGATATGCTTCTTCTTCACGAGAGTGTGCAAGTTCCTCATGCCTGCATGTCCTAGCCTTCGATGCCAAAGCCAACACTCTGAAGCTTTTGCTAGAAGACATACATCAAGTTTTGGTCATGTGGAGAAATCTACCATATACAGATCACCTCTTCGATAACCTTCAAAGACTAGAGATTTTTCAGAATCCATAAGCACAAGGAAACGATATTTTCAAAATATCACAATCATGTTTAGATCACAAAGCATTGAGACGGACATTAAGTTGTATCCAAGGGATTCAACAAGCATCACTTTATCCATGTGTTGATCCTTTGAGATAGCAACTCTACCTAGGCCCAATACCTTGCTTTTACCAGTGTCAATGAATGTGATGTGGCTTTTAGGAGACAATCATAGGGTTTAATCCATGAGAAGACTTCGATCACCAGTCATGTGGTTAGTGCATCCACTATCCATAATCCATTCCCTAGGTTTCAGATTCGTACCCTATAGTGCAGTTAGCAAGATAGGCTTCACCAAGAGTATTGTGAAGCACAAACATTTGACGAACAAGCACACTATCAAATTTAGGATTCTTGGATGGTAAGATGGGATGTTCATCAAGAAATCCAGCGACGAAATAAATGTTAAGACCATTTTGGCACTTTATCTTGCATCCCACAAGATGTTTTAGGTCCCCGACATTGTCTTCAGAAGTCAATGATTTTCGGCTGGAGAACCGACCCTGCAAGAGAAGTTAATTCTTCTTAACCACCCACATCTTAAGGGGTGGCTTCGAAGCAATGAGTCTAAGTGCAGCATCTGAGAACTTTGGCTTTGGAGCCCTAGCAAATAGTTTTGCAGGAGGTGAATAGTACTCAAAAGAATATGCAGAAAAATTCTTTGATTTATGAACATAGCGGTTTGATTAAACACACTCATATTCATGAGTCTGATGATAGTTTCCCTGCAAAACATTGGTATTAGGTTAACCTTGTGAGGTCCTTTATCTGTATGAGGCCATTAGGCCATATGAAGCATTTGATCTGGGGTTTGTCTTCTTCCCTGGTGGTGTCATGATGACATTCACGGGAAGCTTCTCAAGACAGCTTTTAGGAACCCAGATCTTCTTCATAAGTGACCCATTCCTACAGTTAGTTCCAATAAACCTGGCAAACACTTCACCATTCTGATTCTTGAAAAATTTATAGTTTGAGTCAAATGACTCATCAATGATAATAGGGTTGGAGCAGAGTCGTCCTCATCATCGGCTTCAGCATCGGTGGCGTGACCATTGTATTCAGTGTTGAAGATGGACTTGGAGACGAATGCTAAAGCTAGAGCCAGGCTTGCCACGCCTGAATAAGACTCCTCCTCAGACTCACCTCAGCCTCCTCAGAAGCAGACTCCTCCTCTGAATCCATCTCCTTGCCAATGAATGCATGTGCCTTGCCGGATGAGCTCTTCTTGTGGGATGAGAACTTTGAAGAAGACTTTGAGGATTTCTTCTTCTTGTCATCATAATCATATTCCTCGCGCTTCTTCTTTTTCTTGGCTTCCTTGTCCCATTGAGGACATTCAGTTATATAGTGGCTTCTTGCATTTGTGGTGTGTTCTCTTCTTGTAGTCACGAGAGGAAGCCTCATCATTCTTGGAGCTTGATCTTGAAGACTTTCCGAAGCGATTCTTCTTCGAGAACTTCTGGAACTTTCTCCCGAGAATTGCTAGTTCTTTCCCAATGTCTTCAGGATCATCAGAACTGTAGTTAGATTCTTCTTTAGATGAGGAAACGGCTTTTGTCTTCAAAGCACGGGATCGGCCATAGTTGGGGCCATAGATATCTCTATTCTCAGATAGCTGGAACTCATGTGTGTTGAGCCTCTCAAGTGTGTCAGATGGATAGAGGTCTCTGAAGTCAGGGTGTTCTTGGATCATCAGGGCCAAAGTGTCAAATGAGTTGTCAAGTGACCTCAGTCGCTTCTTCACTATTTCATGCTTCATGCTTGGTGATATCAATGGCGCCGAGTGCACGAAGCACATTTATGATATCAGTGAGGCAGTCGAACGTGAGCTGGACATTCTCATTGTCATTCATCTTGAATCGGTTGAAGAGATTGTGAAGCACATCTATTCTTGAGTCCCTCTGTGTTGGGACACCTTCGTTGACCTTGGACAGCCAGTCCCAGACTAACTTCGCAGTTTCCAAAGCACTCACACGGCCATACTGTCCTTTGGTCAGATGACCACAGATGATGTTCTTGGCAGTTGAGTCTAGTTGCATGAACCTCTTGACATCAGCAGCGGTGACTCTTTCACCGACTTTGGGAACACCAGTCTTGATGACACACCAGAGGTCGATGTCAATGGCTTCAAGATGCATGCGCATCTTATTCTTCCAGTAGGGGTAATCAGTGCCATCAAAGATGGGGCACGCAGCGGAGACTTTGATTATCCCTGCAGTCAACATAGCTAAAACTCGAGGTGGTTAAACCGAATCACACAGAAAAAGGGAGCACCTTTCTCTGATACCAATTGAAAGTGCTAGTTATCGACTAGAGGGAGTGAATAGGCGATTTTTACGAAAGTATTCTAGACAGGCAATTTCTTCGAAGACAGGAAATCAAATACAACCTACCCAGTATGTAGCGGAAGGTTAACTACACTAGCCAAGCCCTAGTCTAGTAAATGATAAGAGGTAAGTACGAAAACAAATAGCAGCTAGGTAGAATGGATCAGAATAGGAAGAAAATATGAAGCCAATCATGCAATCAGAGAGAATGTCTTCACACAGTGAAGTCAAATAGAGCAAGCAAGCAATAACTTCATGAAGCTAAAATAAGTAAGGGTGAAGTGATAGAACCAGTAGCTTGACGAAGACAATGATTTGGTAGACCAATTCTAGTTGTTGTAATAACTGTATGTCTGCTTAAGGAGGCTGAGATTGAACTCACAAGACCACATCTTCACCTTATTCCCCTTGAGATAAGGACTTAGTCCTTGCCCAATCACTCTAGTAAGTCTTCGAGGTAGACTTCCAAACCTTCACAGACTCCGTTCACCGGCGATCCACAATGACTCTTGGATCCTCAGAATGTGACGCCTAATCAGCTGGAGGATGCATAGTCCTCAAGTGTAATAAGCCTTCAGATCACGCGGACAAAAAGATATCAGTGATGACTAACACTCTTTGCTCTGGTTGTTTTGGGCTTTGTCCTTGCAAGGGTTCTCTCTCAAAGGCTTCGGAGGTGGGTTGCTCTCAAACGACAAAAGTCATGCACTAACTCTTAGCAGCCACCAATTTATGGTGTAGGGGGTGGGCTATTTATAGCCAGGAGGCAACCCGACCTGATATGTCTGAAATGACCCTGGGTCACTAAGGAGCCGACACGTGTCCAACAATCAAATTTCAAACAAACGCGGAAGCTTAGCTTGGGCTATAACAAAGCTGACTCATCCAACTCTGGATAAGATTTGCTCTCATTATCTTCACTCGAAGACATAGGAGTTTGGTTGAGCATCACGTCATTCTTCTCACTTTGTTCACCTGGAACCCACTTAACAGTTTGGTGGTTCCTATGACTCAAGAAATAAGAAAATGAAACTACGAAAGAAACTATGTCTTCCCACTCCATAGTCTTCACGTGAATGTCTTCATTTGTTATTATCTTCAATGTGAATGTCTTCACAAACCACCATTGTCTTCAATGTCTTCATGCATGTTTAGGGGGTCATCTCTGGTAGGCAAACCGAATCAATGAGGGACTTCTACCTGTGTTATCCGGCAATTCTCACAAACACATTAGTCCATCAACCATGTTTGTCGTCAATACTCCAAAACCAACTAGGGGTGGCACTAGATGCACTTACAGTTAACATAAGCTCTTCCATTCTTCACCTCATCGCAAGCTAGGCTTCACTTATTATAAACATCAACTTATGGTAAATCAACGTCCACTAACAACCTAATATCATTTAGTATTTTCGTAAAAGATGAGAATAACGAGTCATTTAACGAGGAGACGAAATAAGAAAAGGGGTGATGGAGTATGTTAGTGGGGATGGAATGTCAACTAATAAAATCTACGGTGGGGAGTGTGCAATTTCTTTTGCATATATTACGTAACAACGTGTAAAATTGCAGTGGGACATGTGACTGTGGGGTAGGGATAGCAGATTTTTGCCCATTAATGCATACTATTGGGTTGGGTTTGGGTATACCCATGGGTACAAGATTATATCCATGCCCTACCCATGAGCAATCGGGGCGGGTTTGGGCATCGTCCATGGGCACAAAAGCACATCCAAATCCTATCCATTTGGGTCGAATATCCATGGGTATCCATGTCCATGGATAAAATTTCCATCCCTAAATGCAACCCATATTGCCCTAAACCTAGATTCAAGAAATAGAACCATAGGAGAGGAAAAATAGGGCAATACTGGCATCCATGCCAAGAGGAGAAGGTGGGGATCAATCTTGTCGGTCAGAATCATGGAAGACGGCCTGGAATCGGTGGCCCGACAGCGGCCCCCGGATCTTGTTCAGCGCCTGTGAGAAGAGAGGATGAGGGAGAGAGACGAATGGGTAAGGGGGAGTTGGAACTCTCCTGCCCCGACTCATAACCTCTGCACCCACCCCAGAGCGGTAGTACCGCTCTATGGAGCGATAGTACCACTCCGGTACTACTGCGCAGTAGGAGGCCGTGGTAGTACCGCTCGAACGGTAGTATCGTGGGTCTCGGCAGTACTACCGCTTACAAGTGGTAGTACCGCGCAGGCGAGATCAAGCAAGATCAAGGAAAAGGGGATGGTTTATGCAAATATAGAGAGGTTGTAGATGAGATGGCTTGGGATGGAGACTCAAAAACACCAGCAAATGGGAAGAGGCACTCCGAGTTTCAAAAAGGCAAAACAAGGGAAGAGCAAACTTGGAGTGACTCAAAACACAAACAAGGACTAAAGACTAGATAAAACCAAATAGAACCAACTCAAGTAGCTACCTCTCAATGAGAAAGTGGTGCCGAAGCCACCTATGTTTGAGTCAATTAGTATGGCACCGCGAAGATATTAACCTTGGGCCCATGATCAAAACTCATCTTTGAAGCACAAGTACCATAAAAATGGCTAATGTGAAAGACTTGATCGATATGCATAATGGGGGAGGGAGAGTTCATTGAGAGAACAACACTCCCCCTATATCCATGCCTACATCTAGAACACGACAATGTGATGAATGCGGTGGGGTGTACCTAGATTCAAGCCACATTACTTGAATCAATGATATTTAGCTCATGCCTTAACTTGCAAAATCTTGCTTCATCCAAAGGCTTCATGAAGATATCCGATAGTTGCTCTTGAGTGTTGACGTAGATAATATCAATCTCCCCGCGCTTGATATGATACCGGATGAAATGATGATGAATCTCAATGTGCTTCGTCTTGCTATGTAGCACCGGGTTGTGGGAGATCAGGATTGCACTTTCATTGTCACATAGAAGAGGTACTTTGTCACAAGTGATACCGTAATCCTTTAAAGTTTTCCTCATCCATAACTATTGTTCACAAAAACTTGCGGCGGCTACATACTCGGCCTCGGTGGATGAGAGGGACCCACAATTTTGCTGCTTTGAAGACCAACTCGCCAAAGATCGACCAGGGAATTGGCACCCTTCGGAAGTTGACTTCCTATCCACAACATCTCCTGCCCAATCCGAGTCTGAATAACCCATGAGATCAAAGCTTGCTCCTTTGGGGTGCCATAGGCCAAAGTTTGGGGTATGAGCTAGATATCAAAAGACTCGCTTGACCGCCACATAGTGGCTTTCCTTAGGTGCGGCTTGGAACCTTGCACACATTACCATACTCAACATAATATCCAGTCTAGATGCACAAAGCTAAAGCAATGATCCAATCATGGAGCGATATACCTTTAGATCCACCGCTTTACCATTGGGATCAATGTCGAGCTTGCATTTGGTGGGCATAGGGAACTTGGCCGGCTTGACATCATCTAGCTCGAATCTCCTGAGCATGTATTGGGTATATTTGGCTTGGTTGATGAAGGTTCCTTCTCTTCTTTGTTTGACTTCGAACCCAAGAAAGAGCTTAAACTCTCCCGTCATAAACATCTCAAAATTCTCGGTCATTAGTGCGGCAAACTCATCATTGAAAGATTTATCAGGAGAACCAAAAATAATATCATCAACATATAGTTGGCATATGAACAAATCCCCTTCGACCCTCTTAGTAAAAAGAGTGGGATCAATTTTCTCAATTTCAAACCCATGATCTTGCAACTACTCGGAAAGGTGCTCATACCACGCACGTGGGGCTTGTTTAAGGCCATAGAGTGCCTTGTTGAGTTTTTATACATGAGAAATGCACTCTTCACATCCATTTGTTGCAATTTAAAATCATGATGAGATGCATATGCAAGCAACATGCGAATGGATTCAAGACGAGCAACGAGGGCAAAGGTTTCATCTTAGTTGATACCCTCGACTTGGGAGTAGCCTTGTGCCTCCAATCTTGCCTTGTTTGGAACAACCACACCGTTCGCATCTTGCTTGTTCTTGAAGATCCATTTGGTTCCAATGAAATTGTGGTCCTCCCTTGGCCTTGGCACTAATTCCCACAGTTTGTTGCGCTCGAAGTTGTTGGGTTAATCATGCATGGCTTCAAGCCAATCCGTGTCATCGAGCGCCTCATGTACCTTTTTGGGTTCAACACACGAAACAAACACATGATGCTCACAAAAAGTTTGACAATTGTTTACAAGTGGTTACCCCTTTCCTCAAGCTTCCAAGTACATTTTCCATGACATGTTGTTGACGCTCGAGATTGGAAGCCACCTTTGTGGCACGACGCTCCAAAAGTTCCTCAATATGCATTTGAGAGGATTCATCTTGATCATCTTGAGCACCGTCTTGAACTTGCTCTTGATCTTGAGCTTGCTCAGAGTCATGAACTTGCTCTTGGGCACCATTTGGTGCATTAACATCTTCATGAGGTTGATCTTTCCCTTGATTTTGTTCATTGGGTTGAGGGCCTTCACTTTGTTCTTCAGAAGCCTGTGGGTCTAGCATCGGTTATGGCTCCACTTGAGTACAACATTGTCCTTCTCATTCAGCCACAAGGGGTTCCTCAATGGGGAGAATTTAAAAAATCCCCATTCTTCTTATGGCTTGAGGAGGAATTTCATCACCGGCATGACAAAGACCACTTTGATCCACTTGGGAGCCATTATTTTCATCAAACTCCACGTGACATGTTTCCTTAATGAGTCCATTGGACCTATTGAGTACATGATATGTTGGATGCTTGGAGAATAGTGAAAGAATCAGTTGCGTGAATATGGTCCAGATAGGAACGAAGTGTTTCTTAGAAAATAAAATGTGAACTCACAATGTGCAACAGAAATGTATAATTTATGAAGTATTCATGCTGTTATATTATCATTCTTGGATGTTTTACAATCATTTTATAGCAACTTTATATCATTTTTTGGGACTAACCTATTAACCCAGTGCCCAGTGCCAGTTGTTGCTTTTTGCTTGTTTTCTAAATCACGGGAAATCAATATCAAATGGAGTCCAAACACCGTGAAAATTTTTGTGGATTGTTTATGGACCAGAAGACATCCAACGAGCCATAGCAGCACTTGGGGGGTACCCCGAGGGGGGCACAACCCACCAGGGTGCACCTGGGCCCACCTCGGTGGCCTCTCGCACCCCCTCTTCGCCCTATAAATTCCCAAATATTCCAAAAACCCTCGGGTTTACCCTAGATCATAAGTTTCGCCGCCGCAAGCCTCTGTAGCCACAAAAAATCAATCTAGACCCCGTTCCGGCACCCTGTCGGAGGGGGAAACCATCACCGGTGGCCATCTTCATCATCCAGGCGGCCACCATGATGAGGAGGGAATATTCCACCCATGGGGCTGAGCGTTTGTACCAGTAGCTATGTGTTTAATCTCTCTCTCTCTCTCTCTCTCATGTTCTTGAGATTTCATGATCTCGATGTATCGCGGGCTTTGTGAATATAATCGGATCATATGGTGTTTTCCCCTCTCTATCTTGTTGTGAATTGAGTTTTCCCATTGAGATCTCATTTTATCGGATTGAATAATTTTATGGATTTGAGAGCACTTGATGTATGTCTTGCTGTGAATACCTATGGTGACAATGGGGTATCATATTGATTCACTTGATATGCGTTTTGGCACTCAACTCGTGGATTCCTGAGGTGACATTGGGGTAATATATGCATAGGGGTGGATGCACGTTCTCGTTTTTGTTTCTCTGGTAGAAATCTTGGGGCACTCTTTGAGGTTCTTTTTGTTGAATTGAGTATTATGAATCTGAATTTGTTTTGGTGTTTATTTTAGTATGGATTCTTGATAGATCGATCGGAAAGAATAACTTGTGTTATTTTAGTACGAACTCTTGATAGATAGATCAGAAAGAATAACTTGGTGTTACTTTAGTACGAACTCTTGGATAGATCGATCGGAAAGAATAGCTACAAAAAATTTCTTCTTATGTTCTTCGCTAGATAGGAATTTTGGAGTGATTCTTCATCGCACTTTGAGGGATGGTTATATGATCCAATTATATTAGCATTGCTGAGAGATTGCACTAGTGAAAGTATGGACCCTAGGCCTCATTTTCAAGGATTGCAATACCGTTTATTCTCACTTTTGTTACTTGCTACCTTGTTTTTTTTATTGTTCCTATTACAAAAATCAATATTTACTATCATTACTACGCTTGTATCACCATCTCTTCGCCGAACTAGTGCACCTATACAAATTGCCATTGTATTTGGTGTGTTGGGGACACAAGATACTCTTTGATATTTGGTTCCAGGGTTGTTTGAGAGAGACCATCTTCATCCTATGCCTCCCACAGATTAATAAACCTTAGGTCATCCACTTGAGGGAAAATTGCTAATGCCCTACAAAACTCTGTGCTTGGAGGCCCAACACAAGTCTACAAGAACAAGTTGCATAGTAGACATCAAGCTCTTTTCTAACGCCATTGCCGGGGAGGTGAGTCCATGAAGGTATATTTTTAGATCTTGCAATTGAATCTTTTAGTTTCTTATTTTATCACTAGTTTGGTTTATAAAAGAAAACTACATAAAAATGGAATTGAGGTTGCATCATATTATTGATCATCTTTATAATATCTTTCTTGAAAATGATGGATCGAAAAATTGTGATCAATTGTTAGAAGAAGAAGTCAATAAAATGTTTGGCACAAAATATTTGAATGATTAGCATGATTGCAATGTTGTTAGTATGAATTTTTTGAATATCCAAAATGCTAATGATGATTGCACAAGTCATGACAAAAATGTTTTTTTATAAGCATGTCAATTTTTATGGAGTGCATAAAGTTTGTGAAGACATGCCTTATAGGGAAGATAGATTTTGCAAGAATCATAAACATGATAGAACCAATTCTTTGCTCAAAGTTATAGATGATTTTCTACAAAATTATGTTTTCTTAATTTCCAGTGCAAACTTTATCCTGATCGAACCGTGTCCAAATATTGCAATAACTTGATCACCTTTGAACATTATAATGAGCTTTGTCTATTTTAGGGGAGTGAAGAATTGACACTTAAAAATAGTTGGTTTGAAGTATTCATTCTCACGGATGACATTGAAACTAAACTAAAGAATATATATGTTTTGTATGGTAATTGCAATTAGAATGCTTATATGGCAACTATAGAAAGATGGGAAACCAATAGAATATAAAAGGAATACTAATGAAAGGGTAAAGATTTCCAGTTTCCCTCGTGTTGTCTCTCATGATGAAATAGGTGACGAGGAGAAGCCCCCTATTCAACCAATCTCTTCAACAAGAAGCTTGAAAAATTGATTAAACCCATACGAGAGGTGGTGAAGAAGAAAAGGAAAAGAAGAAAGAATAGACGTAAAAAAGTATCTATCCCAAATAATGTTGCTCCTATTATTGTTGTGCCTCATGAAAATGAATAAAAAATAATTGTGGAAGATGATGCACTTGATGATGATATTGCTTCTATGTCTTATGGTACAATGTTCGAGAGCACTATTGATGATGATTTTGTTATGACTATTGCTTGTTGTGATGATTATGATTGGGAAGATGATGATACTTCTTATAATCTTGGAAATCTTTTTGTCACCAACTTTGAAATTATGATGATAGTAATTGTTATGCCGTTGGTGCTATTCATACTATTAATGATGATAGTGATTATGCTTATAATATGCCAAGCCACAAGCTTGGGGATGCTATGTTTGATGAAGATGATATTTTTAGTCCACCAAAATTTGATGTGCAAATTTTTTATAATGATTGCATGCCTACTATTTATGATGATTATAATGATGAAGGTGGGTTTGGAGAGGTCATGACTTTATTTAGTGGTGAATCCACCATTTTGGATGAGGATTCAGTTAACTATGATAACAAAATTTCTATATATGATGATTATGGTGATGACATATATGCTATAAAGAATAATGATAACCATGAAACTTGTCATCATGATTTTAATTTTCACTCTCATGATAGTTATTTTGTTGAGTTTGCTCCCACTACTATTGATGAGAAGAAATTTGCTTATGTGGAGAGTAATAAGTTTTCTACACTTTTGTGTCATGAAAAGAATGCTTTATGTGATGGTTATATTGTTGAATTTCTTCATGACGCTACTAAAAATATTATGAGGGAGGAACTTTTGCTTGTATGAATTGCAATAATATCAAGTTTCCTCTCTATGTGTTGAAAATATTGAAGTTTTGCTTGTTTTGCCTTCCTATGCTAGTTGATTATTGTTCCCATAAATTATTTGCTCACAAAATCCCTATGCATAGGAAGTGTGTTAGGCTTAAGTGTGCTTTCCATGTGATTCATGATGCTCTTTTTCATATTTCAATTCTTTACTTTTATGTGAGCATCATTGAAATCATCATGCCTAGCTAAAAAGGCATTAAAGAAAATCGCTTGTTGGGAGACAACACAACACTTTTACCTATTGTTTTTGTGTGTTCACATGATTATGCTATTGTAGTAATCATGTTTTATAGTTTTTTTCAATAAAGTGCCAAGTAAAGCCTTTGGGATAGTATGGATGATAGTTGACTTGATTCTGTGCAAAAACAGAAACTTTTGAGCCCAGTCCAGGAATTTCTAAAATTTATTGGAACGTGATTTTGATATGAATTTTTTATAGGTGATATATATACAAATTCCCTACGTTTTCCTAATATTTTTGAATTTTTGAAGTAGCAAAAGTATGGTTGGAGTACAGATTACTACATACTGTTCTGTTTTTGACAGATTCTGTTTTCAATGCATAGTTTGCTTGTTTTCTAGTTTCTATGGCTTATATTGCTCAATATAAATTGTGGAGATTATATGCTACAGTATGTGTTGTGTGAGAAATATTATGAATCTTGTCTTTGACAGTACCGAAGTGAATGATTTGTCTTTATCGTACTAACCTATCTCATGAAGTTCCGTTAAGTTTTGTGTGATTGAAGTTTTCAAGTTTTGGGTGAGATATCGATATGAGGAGAACAAGGAGTGACAAGAACCTAAGCTTAGGTAATCCCAAGGCACCCCAAGGTAATATTCAAGGAATATCCAAGCAACTAAGCTTGGGGATGCCTTCTCTTTCGTCTCCAACAATATCGGTAACCTCACTTGGAGCTATGTTTTCATTCGTCACATGATATGAGTTTTACTTGGAGCACCATTTTATTTTGGTAGGATTTACTTGCTGTTACTTAGCTTAATGTTTGCATCTTTATTTTCAATAAAAATGTCAAGGATAACCTTCACCATGCTTATTTTGCAAGTTACATGTTGCTGTTTCAAAACAGAAAGTTTATCGATGTTGCAAAAATTTCCGAGAAAAGTCAGAATGTGATAAAATGTTGAAACTTTTTGCACAATAAGCTCTGATAAATTTTCTACAGTGTTGTAAATTTTTGTAATTTTTGGAGTTAAATAAGTATTGATACTCTTGCTTCTTTACAAACTGTACTGTTTTGGCATGTTGTTGTTATGTTTGCATATGTTTGCTTGTTTAGTGATTCTATTTGAGGATAGGAGTATTAAATATGCAGAGGCATTTATTATGCAATGTTGGATAATAATTTCAGTGATTTGATATAGTAGAGAATGATAAGGTTTTGCATTGGTTTATACTAACTTATCTCACGAGTTCTTATTGAGTTTTGTGTGGAAGAAGTTTTTAAGATTTAGGGAAACCGTGATATAAAAGGAATTAAGGAGACACAAAAGCTCAAGATTGGGGATGCCCAAGGCACCCCAAAATAATATTTCAAGAAATCTCAAGCATCTAAGCTTGGGGATGCCCTGGTAGGCATCCCACCTTTCTTCTTCAACAATTATCGGTTAGTATCGGTTGAGCCTAAGTTTTTGCTTCTTCACATGATGTGTGCTATTTTTGGAATGTCATTTTCTTTTGCTTGCTCTTTTAATAAAATACTTAGATCTGAAAGTTTTTGAAATAAGAGACAGTCCTCAAATAGCTACCCATTTACATAACTACTCGCTTGATCTTCACTTATATCTTTTTGGAGTAGCTTGTCATTTACAATTGTGCTTCACTTATATCCGATGAGTAAATTGTTGAATGAACTGAATTTCATGAAGTTGAAATTATATCATGCCTAGTGGTAGTTTCACATGGGGTTTATAAAGTTAAATCTTTTGAAGCTTGACAATCACAATATTGGCCATACAATCAATTCATGAATAATTAGTATAAGGAAGAGAACTTTCACATGCAAATACACTATCTTGGAAATCTTTTGTGATTGTAAGCCCCCATCAAAATATTATATGCCAAAATTGTTGACATTGGACAAGGAAGACAACGTAATGGTTTAAGTTTGTTCATATTCACATAGAAGTTGTATTGTCATAGATCCTTCAACATGTGGTGCTTGCCCCCCATCTTTGCTAGCCAAAAATTCCGCACCAAGTAGAGATACTACTTGTGCATCCAAAAACCCTTAAACCCAAATCTTATTTTCAAGAGTCTACCATACCTACCCAAGGATTGAGCAAGATCCTTCAAGTCAGTTGTCATGGGTGTAATAAGGCAATAAAAATTTCTTCCATAAGTGTTAGATCATTTAGTGTAAGAGAAAATTGAGCGTTGTACGAACTTGTGATGGCAAAGAATAAAAGCGACAGACTGCATAATAAAGGTTGCTATCATAAGGGGCAATACAATTTGAAATTCTTTTGCACTAAGGGGTTGAGAATACAAACAAAAGGCGCATGGCAACCTCTACTTCCCTCTACGAAGGGCCTATCTTTTAGTTTTATGTATTTACTTTCATGCAAGAGTCAAATTCTTTCTCTCTATTCCTTTTCAGTTTTCTCTTTTGGCAAGCATCATGTGGTGAGAAAAGATCTAGGCACATGTATCCAGTTGGATATGGGTAGCATGAGTTATTATTGTTGACATCACCCTTGAGGTGAGTACATTGGGAGGCGAAATTATAAGCCCCAATCTTTCTATGTGTCCGGTTGAAACGTTTTGCTCATGTGTATGCAGTGAGTGTTAGCAATCATAGAAGACTATATGATGGTTGAGTATGTGGAGCTCTTACTTAAACTCTGTTGAATAAGTTGAATTACAATTTCTTGGTGACTAAGAACATAGGTTGTTGAGTTTCAAGAGAATTCATTATTTGAACCTTAACAAGTGAATTGGTTGCTACTTTAACATGAGAAGTTTTATGAGAAAGAATTGTTGTTATGATGCTTGGAAAAGTGATTGAAATTGTCAATGATAAAACTTTTGCACTTTGCTAGCGTTCACACTTCATAAATTATTTCTTTTATCATTTACCTACTCGAGGACGAGTAGGAATTAATCTTGGGGATGCTCATACGTCTCCAACATATCTATAATTTATGAAGTATTAATGTTGTTATATTATCATTCTTGGATGTTTTACAATCATTTTATAGCAACTTTATATCATTTTTTGGGACTAACCTATTGACCCAGTGCCCAGTGCCAGTTGCTATTTTTTTGCTTGTTCTTTACATCGCAGGAAATCAATATCAAACGGAGTCCAAACAACGCGAAACTTTTTGTGGATTTTTATGGACCAGAAGACATCCAATGGGCCAGAGCAGCACCTGGGGGTGCCTCGAGGTGGGGCACAACCCACCAGGGTGCGCCTGGGGCCCAGGTGCGCCTAGGTGGGTTGTACCCACCTCGATGGCCTCCCACACCCCCTCTTCGCCCTATAAATTCCCAAATATTCCAAAAACCCTCGGATTTACCCAAGATCAGAAGTTCTGCCACCGCAAGCCTCTGTAGCCACGAAAAAACAATCTAGACCCCGTTCTAGCACCCTGTCGGAGGGGTAAACCATTACCGGTGGCCACCTTCATCATCCCAGCGGCCACGATGATGAGGAGGGAGTAGTCCACCCTCGGGGCTGAAGGTTTGTACCAGTAGATATGTGTTTAATCTCTCTCTCTCTCTCTCTCTCTCTCTCTCTCGTGTTCTTGAGATGTCACGATCTCGATGTATCGCGTGCTTTATTAATATAGTCAGATCATATGGTGTTTTCCCCTCTCTATCTTGTTGTGAATTGAGTTTTCCCTTTGAGATTTCATTTT
The DNA here is from genome assembly GCF_002162155.2 of Triticum dicoccoides. Classification (NCBI taxonomy): domain Eukaryota; kingdom Viridiplantae; phylum Streptophyta; class Magnoliopsida; order Poales; family Poaceae; genus Triticum; species Triticum dicoccoides. Next base: position 223,041,643 of record NC_041390.1, on the reverse strand, counting down.
ACCGGATTGAATACTTTTATGGATTTGAGAGCACTTGATGTATATCTTGCTATGAATACCCGTGGTGACAATGGGGTATCACATTGATTCACTTGATATGTGTTTTGGCACTCAACTCACGGATTCCCGAGGTGACATTGGGGTAATATGTACATAGGGGTTGATGCACGTTCTCGTCTTTGTTTCTCTGGTAGAAATCTTGGGCACTCTTTGAGGTTCTTCGTGTTGGACTGAGTATTATGAATCTGAATTTGTTTTGGTGTTTATTTTAGTATGAATTCTTGATAGATCGGTCGGAAAGAATAACTTGTGTTATTTTAGTACAAACTCTTGATAGATAGATCGGGAAGAATAACTTGGTGTTATTTTAGTACGAACTCTTGGATAGATCGATCGGAAAGAATAGCTACAAAAAATGTCTTCTTATGTTCTCCGCTAGATAGGAATTTTCTAGTGATTCTTCATTGCACTTTGAGGGATGGTTATATGATCCAATTAGATTAGCATTGTTGAGAGATTGCACTAGTGAAAGTGCTGATCTTAGGCCTCATTTTCAAGCATTGCAATACCGTTTGTGCTCACTTTTGTTACTTGATACCTTGCTGTTTTTTATTGTTCCTATTACAAAAATCAATATCTACTATCATTAGTACGCTTGTATCACCATCTCTTCGCCGAACTAGTGCACCTATACAAATTACCATTGTATTTGGTGTGTTGGGGACACAGGAGACTCTTTATTATTTGGTTGCAGGGTTGTTTGAGAGAGACCATCTTCATCCTATGCCTCCCACGGATTGACAAACCTTAGGTCACCCACTTGAGGGAAAATTGCTACCGTCGTACAAAACTCTACGCTTGGAGGCCCAAAACAAGTCTACAAGAACAAGTTGCATAGTAGAATCAGTACACGGTCAGTATGGGAGTTTGAAGCATAACCAACAAATATGCCCTCTTGAGATATAGGTTCAAATTTAGGCAAACGAACACCTTTCTTGAGAATGAAACACTTACAACCGAATACCTATAAGTACTTCAGGTTGGGCTTGTTACCGGTAAGTATATCATATGGAGTCTTGTTCAAGCCTTTGCGGAGATAGAGCCTATTGGATGCATGACATGCGGTGTTGATGGATTCAGCCCAAAAGTTGTATGGACATTTGAATTCTGCCATCATGGTCCTTGCCACATCCATCAAGTCCGGTTCTTCCTCTCTGCAACACCATTTTTTTAGGGGTATAAGGTGCAGAATATTGATGCTTGATCCCCTCATCACTAAAAAGCTCATTCAAGGTGTAGTTCCTAAACTCGGTGTCATTGTCCCTTCGGATCATCAAAATCTCTGCTTCCTATTGGCGTTGAGCTTCATTTGGAAAGTTGATGACGGTTTGTTGAGTATCACTCTTCCTCTTGAAGAAGTATACCGATGTGTATCTTGAGTAATCATCTATAATAACCAAGCAATACTTTCTTCCCCCAAGACTATCGAAGGATGGAGGACCAAATAGATCCATGTGAAGGAGCTCCAAGGCCCTCTTCGAGTAGATGATAGTTGTGGGTCGGTGATCCATCTCATGAAGCTTTCCTTCGATACAAGCACTACAAGCACGGTTTTTGGCAAAACTCACATTTGTTAGTCCACGAATGTGATCCCCTTCGAGGAGACTTTGCAAAGATCTCATATTGACATGGGCTAGTCGGCGATGCCAGCCATCCCACATCAACTTTAGCCATTAGGCACGTTGCGGTCTTAGTGGGTTGCTCTAAAAAGTTAACCACATAGAGACCATTCTCGACATGCCCAAAAAAGGCTACTTTTAGAGTCTTGCTCCACAAAAGGGCCATGGTATCAAGATTAAAGAATGTAGCAAAGCCCATGAGTGCAAGTTGACGAATGAAAAGTAAATTGTATGCAAGGGACTCAACAAGCATGACCTTCTCCATAGATAAATCTTGTGAGATGACCACCTTGCCAAGACCCAATACCTTAAATGTTGAAGCATCACCGAATTGGACATGAGTGGGAATAGATAGAATAGGTTGTACGTCCACCACCAAGTCCTTGCTCCCGGTCATATAATTTGTTACCCCACTATCGAGCAACCATGACACCCCACCGGAAGCAAACTCCTGCAAGAGATTAATGCTTGGATTTGGGTACCCATTTTTGAATGGGTCCTTTGATGTTAGCAACAAGGTTCTTAGGAACCCAAATAGACCATTCAATGTACTCATAAGAAGAACCAACAGATTTGGCACAAACATGCTCATCACTAGCACGACATAAAACATATGAGGGGTTAAAGTCACCAACTTTGTTGGTAGGGGTGGTATTGCAATCTTCCTTATCCTTATTCTTCTCATGAGCACCCTCCCCCACCTTGACAAAGGCTTCCTTAAGCGGGAGAGGTTGCTTGATCTTGTTCTTCTTCTTCTTTGACTTGGGTACAAACCCAAGTCCTTCCTTTGCCAGAACTTCCTTTTGATTGCTCAAAAGGTCATTTAGGTTCTTCTTAGCTTGTATGCAAATCACAAGGCCCTTCTCAATTTTCTCTTTCAACTTGGCATTATCCTCCACAAGATGCACATGCTCACAACAAGAGGTAGTAGCATGGGCGTTATCAATTAAACAAACGGAGGGCATGTGGAAATCTCCTTAGTTAGTTTCACTTGTAGTTGATCATGAGACTCCTTGGAGAGGCATGAACACCCTTCAAGACCTTGTGAGCCTTGTCAAGTGTGCCAAACTCTTCCTTGAGTCTATCACGGCCAACTCCAAGTGCAACCTTCTCGGATTTAAGCACACGAGTAAGAAAAATAGCATGATCAAGATCCTTTTGTTATTTAGCAAGATCTATGTTGTGTGAACCCTCAAAAGCCAAACGAAGACCTTGCTCTTCCTCAAGAGCAATGAAAAGATCCATGATCTAATTGGCATAGTAATGACTATGCCCTTCTAACTTAGAGATGGTATCCTCATGAGACCTAAAGATATCATTGGCATCACCAAGTTGTTCCAAGAGAGCAACAAAGTGCTTCCTGGTCTCACCTCTTATCTTACTCAAGAACTTGTCAAATTCATTCTCATCAACTTTCACCAACTCACTATCCTCTACACAATCTAACAAAGAAGGAGTAGGTGATGGTGGTTTTCATGTTGGGGGTTACCTTGTTGATACCTTTGGCCATGAGGCACTTTGCAATGAGATTATCATTGGGGGGCTCCGAAGAGAGACACCTTGGTAGGTGAAGAGGTGGCAATGGCCACAGTTGCCGTTGCCATTCCTTCACCACTTGTATCCTCCTCCTCATCATCGGAGATGTACTCTTCTTGTGCCACCAAGCCCTTTTGAGGTATCTTCTTAGTGAAGTTGTTTTTGTTGGGGAATGACTTGGCTTTGTCTTTGCGAATGAGGTTGTGATGTCGCTTGAAGCTACGTCGGTATTTCCCCAAAGAAGAAGGGATGATGCAGCATAGCGGTGGTAGATATTTCCCTCAGATATGAAACCAAGGTTGTCAAACCAGTAGGAGAACCAAGCAACATAACATAAACAACCCCTACACATAGATAACAAATCCTCGCAACCCGACGTGTTAAAGGGTTTGTCAATCCCTTACAGGTAACGGTGCCAGAAATTGGTGCGTGACGGTAAAAAGGTTGTAATAGATTGGATAAATAGATTGCAAATAAAATAAAGTGCAGAAAAGTATTTTGGGGTTTTCGGATTAATAGATCTGAAAATAAAAGCAAATAAAAATAGATCGCAAACGCAAATATATGAGAAATAAGACCCGGGGGCCGTAGGTTTCACTAGTGGCTTCTCTCGAGAAAAATAACAAACGGTGGGTAAAAAAATTACTGTTGGGAAATTGATAGAACTTCAAATAATTATGATGATATCCAGGCAATGATCATTATATAGGCATCACGTCCAAGATTAGTAGACCGACTCCTGCCTGCATCTACTACTATTACTCCACACATTGACTGCTATCCAGCATGCATCTAGTGTATTAAGTTCATGGAGAAAAGGAGTAATGCAATAAGAACGATGACATGATGTAGACAAGATCTATCTATGTAGAGATAGACCCCATAGTTTTATCCTTAGTAGCAATGATACATACATGTCGTTTCCCTTTCTGTCACTGGGATCAAGCACCGTAAGATCGAACCCACTACGAAGCACCTCTTATCATTGCAAGATAACTAGATCAAGTTGGCAAAACAAAACCCAAATATCGGAGAAGAAATACGAGGCTATAAGAAATCATGCATATAAGAGATCAAAGAAACTCAAATAACTTTCATGGATATAAAAAGATAGATCTGATCATAAACTCAAAGTTCATCAGATCCCAACAAACACACCGCAAAAGAGTTACATCATATGGATCTCCGAGATACCATTGTATTGAGAATCAAGAGAGAGAGAGATGACGCCATCTAGCTACTAACTACGGACCTGAAGGTCTACAAAGAACTACTCACGCATCATCGGAGAGGCACCAATGGAGGTGGTGAACCCCATCCAAGATGGTGTCTAGATTGGATCTGGTGATTCTAAACTCTGCGGTGGCTGGATGAATATTTCGTCGATGCCTTTAGGGATCTGGAAATATTGGGGTATTTATAGAGCAAAGAGGCGGTCCAGGGGGCACCCGAGGTGGGCACAACCCACCAGGGCGCGCCTGGGCCTCCTGGCGTGCCCTGGTGGGTTGTGCCCCCCTCGGGGCACCCTCCAGCCACAGCCAGGGCTCGTTGTGTTCCTTATGGCCCATAAAAATTCTCTGTAAAGTTTCGAGGCATTTGGACTCCGTCTGATATTGATTTTCTGCGATGTAAAAAACATGGAAAAAACAGCAACTGGCACTTGGCACTATGTCAATAGGTTAGTACCAAAAATGATATAAAATGGCTATAAAATGAATATAAAACATCCAAGATTGATAATATAACAGCATGGAACAATAAAAAATTATAGATACGTTGGAGACGTATCAGGTTGACACCATTGTCCTCCCTTTTCTCATATGGACAATCCACCACAAATGACTCACATTGCTGCAATTGTAGCAAGTCCTCACTCGTGGCTTGCTCTTTGAGCCATTTGAGTTGTTCTTGGAGAAGTTTGGCCTTGAGGTTCTCTTGTTGCCCCAAAATTGCCTTGACGCAAGAGCCATGTGCTCGTGGTAAGCATATTTGGTGTCTTTGGGACAACTCTCTTATTATTCATCCTCTTCTTCTGGAATGGCCTTGGCCTTCAAGGCAAGATTGGGAGAGGCTTTCTTTGACCGGACATGAGATAGTGCATTCGGTGGTCTTGTACATGATGTTCATGGAAATAAACTCATCCAACACTTCACTTGAAGACAAGGTGTGGAAATTCGGCCTTTGAATAATCACGGAGGACATGGCCTTATTGAATGACATGATGGCCTTGAGAAACTTGCCCTTGATCCAATTTTCATGTGTATCCTTTCTCCCATGTCTTAAAGAGCAACAACAAGAGTTTTCAATCTTTGATAGAGATTGCAAGGATCCGCATCTTCAACCATTACAAACTCATCGGCCTCATCAAGAACCACCTCAAAGTTGGACCGTTGTATGCTTGAGATCCCCTTGTACAAAGATATGATGTGTTCCCAACAATCCCTTGCACGGGAGAAGGGACACAAGTGATATAGATCTTCGGGAGGCATCACGGATTGGAGGATGAACAATGCAGAGTGGTTGTATTGATTGTCCGCCTCTTCTCTTGAAGTGAGGTTGTTTGGATCATGCGGGTAGAAGCCTTGCTCGATGATTCTACAAAGATTTGTTGAGCTGTGATTTAAATGAGAATGAAAAATCCAACTAGCGAAATCACCCTCCATAAGTTTAGGAGGAGGACCAAGGTTGTTAATATGTGATGTAGGGACCGGTCCTCCATAGAACAGGGGAGGGGGACCGAGGCAAAGGTTCCCATCCCATTCTTGTTTTGAGGGGAGGAGGTTTGAGTACCTTTAGCCGCTTCCTTGCTAGAATTGGCCTCCGACCCCGTTGCGGTGGGATTAACCACAAGCAACGGATCGGGAATGGTTTTCAACCCCTCAAGTAATTCTTTAAGCATGGACTTGACCTCGTCATCATAGATGTCTTAAGTGAATCCATAGCTTCATTTAAGTCATCTTGAGTGATCGAGTTCAACTCCACGGCCTCTGATACGTCTCCAACGTATCTATATTTTTTTATTGTTCCATGCTATATTATATCCTGTTTTGGACATTATTTGGCTTTATTATACACTTTTATATTATTTCTGGGTCTAACCTATTAACCGGAGGCCCAGCCCAGAATTACTGTTTTTTTTGCCTATTTTAGGGTTTCGCAGAAAAAGAATATCAAACGGAGTCCAAACGAAATGAAACCTTCGGGAACGTGATTTTCGAAGCGAACATGATCCAGAGGACTTGGACCCTACGTCAAGAAATCAACGAGGAAGGCACGAGGTAGGGGGCGCGCCTACCACCCCCACCCCCTGGCGCGCCCTCCACCCTCGTGGGGCCCATGTTGCTCCACCGATGTACTCCTTCCTCCTATATATACCTACGTAACCCCAAACTACCAAATACGGAGCCAAAACCCGAATTCCACCGCTGTAACTTTATGTATCCACGAGATCCCATCTTGGGGACATTTCCGGATCTCCGTCGGAGGGGGTATCAATCACGGATGGCTTCTACATCAACATCATAGCCTCTCTGATGAAGTGTGAGTAGTTTACTTCAGACCTACGGGTCCATAGTTATTAGCTAGATGGCTTCTTCTCTCTTTTTGGATCCGATACGTCTCCAACGTATCTATATTTTTTGATTGCTCCATGCTATATTATCTTCTGTTTCGGACATTATTGGGCTTTATTATTCACTTTTATATTTTTGGGACTAACCTATTAACCAGAGGTCCAGCCCAGAATTGTTGTTTTTTGCCTATTTTAGGGTTTCGAAGAAAAGGAATATCAAACGAAGTCCAAACGGAATGAAACCTTCGGGAACGTGATTTTTGGAACGAACAAGATCCAGGAGACATGGACCCTACGTCAAGCAACCAACAAGGAGGCCACGAGGTAGGGGCGCGCATACCCCCCCCCCCAGGCGCACCCTCCACCCTTGTGGGGCCCCTGTTGCTCCACCGACGTACTTCTTCCTCCTATATATACCTACGTACCCCCAAATGATCAGATACGGATCCAAAACCCTAATTCCACTGCCGTAATGTTCTGTATCCACGAGATCCCGTCTTGGGGCCTGTTCCGGAGCTCCACCGGAGGGGGCATCGATCACGGAGAGCTTTTACATCAACACCATAGCCTCTCCGATGAAGTGTGAGTAGTTTGAATCAGACCTTCAGGTCCATAGTTATAAGCTAGATGGCTTCTTCTCTCTTTTTAGATCTCAATACAAAGTTCTCCCCCTCTCTTGTGGAGATCTATTCGATGTAATCTTCTTTTGTGGTGTGTTTGTTGAGACCGATGAATTGTGGGATTATGATCAAGTTTATCTATGAACAATATTTGAATCTTCTCTGAATTCTTTTATGTATGATTGGTTATCTTTGCAAGTCTCTTCGAATTATCAGTTTGGTTTGGCCTACTAGATTGATCTTTCTTGCAATGGGAGAAGTGCTTAGCTTTGGGTTCAACTTGCGGTGTCCTTTCCCAGTGATGTAGGGGCAGCAAGGCACGTATTGTATTGTTGCCATCGAGGATAACAAGATGGGGTTTTCATCATATTGCATGAGTTTATCCCTCTACATCATGTCATCTTGCTTAAGGCGTTACTCTGCTCTTGTGAACTTAATACTCTAGATGCATGCTGGATAGCGGTCGATGTGTGGAGTAATAGTAGTAGATGCAGGCAGGAGTCGGTCTACTTGTCTCGGACATGATGCCTATATACATGATCATACCTAGATATTCTCATAACTATGCTCAATTCTGTCAATTACTCAACAGTAATTTGTTCACCCACCGTAATACTTATGCTCTTGAGAGAAGGCACTAGTGAAACCTATGGCCCTCGGGTCTATCTTCATCATATTAATCTTCCAATACTTAGTTATTTTCATTGCTTTTATTTTACTTTGCATCTTTATCACAAAAATACCAAAAATATGATCTTATCATATCTATCAGATCTCACTCTCGTAAGTGACCAACCCCTTATCGCGTTGGTTGCGAGGATTTATTTGTTTTGTGTAGGTGCGAGGGACTCGCGCGTAGCCTCCTACTGGATTGATACCTTGGTTCTCAAAAACTGAGGGAAATACTTACACTACTTTGTTGCACCACCCTTTCTTCTTCAAGACAAAACCAATGCAAGTGCTCAAGATGTGGCAAGAAGGATTTCTGGCGCCGTTGCCAGGGAGGTCTACGCAAAAGTCAACATACCAAGTACCCATCACAACCGTTATCTCCCACATTACATTATTTCCATTTGCCTCTCGTTTTCCTCTCCCCCACTTCACCCTTGCCGTTTTATTTGCCCTCTCTCTCTCTCTATCCTCCCTCTCTTTCTCTATTTGCCTCCTTTTTGCCCGTTCCTCGTTTGCTTGTGTATTGGATTGCTTGCTTGTCTCGATGCCTCTTCCCCGATTTGGTGATCTTCACCTTAAAAGGTTAGAAGAAATCGAAAGCAACGTTAGGAGTTTTATGGTCTTGTAATTTGAGCATAATAGTTTCTTTAAAAACGAGCTTAAAGAACAAAAAAGCTTTATGAGTTATATGAATAAAGAGCTCGATGATATGTCTAAAGAATTTGATGGTTTGAGATCCCAAATTTCTTGTCTTGATAAGTTAATAGCTAAAGTTTTAGATAAGCAGGCTACCTTAGTTAATAAGATGGCCGCTAAACCGGAAGACCATGATAATAAAGATGAAGATCTAAAAGTTATTGATGTGTCCCCTATTAAATCTTTGTTTTGCAATATGAATCTTGATAATAATGGGATTGAATATGATCCACCTTTACCTAGAAGGCGTTCCAAAAATTCGGAGTTTTTAGATCATGATGCTAAATTTGATAAAAGTGGGATTGAAGAGATCAAAACTCTAGATGTTAATGAACCTACTATTTTGGATTTCAAGGAATTTAATTATGATAATTGCTCTTTGATAGATTGTATTTCCTTGTTGCAAGCCGTGCTAAATTCTCCTCATGCTTATAGTAAAAAAAAAAGCTTTTACCAAACATATCATTGATGCTTTAATGCAATCTTATGAAGAAAAACTTGAGTTGGAAGTTTCTATCCCTAGAAAACTTTATGATGAGTGGGAGACAACTATTAAAATTAAAATTAAAGATCATAAATGATATGCTTTGTGTGATTTGGGTGCTAGTGTTTCCACGATTCCAAAGGCTTTGTGTGATTTTTTAGGTTTCCATAATTTTGATGATTGCTCTCTAAACTTGCACCTTGCGGATTCCACTATTAAGAAACCTATGGGAAGAATTAATGATGTTCTTATTATTGCAAATAGGAATTATGTGCCCGTAGATTTTATCGTTCTTGATATAGATTGCAATCCTTCATGTCCTATTATTCTTAGTAGACCTTTCTTAGAACGATTGGTGCAATTATTGATATGAAGGAAGGAAATATTAGATTCCAATTTCCGTTAAAGAAAGGCATGGAACACTTTCCTAGAAAGAAAATTAAATTACCTTATGAATCTATTATGAGAGCCACTTATGGATTACCTACCAAAGATGGCAATACCTAGATCTATCCTTGCTTTTTATGCCTAGCTAGGGGCGTTAAAACGATAGCGCTTGTTGGGAGGCAACCCAATTTTATTTTTATTCCTTGCTTTTTGCTCCTGTTTAGTAATAAATAATTTATCTAGACTCTTTTTTGGTTGAGTTTTTTGTGTTTAATTAGTGTTTGTGCCAAGTAGAACCGTTGGGAAGACTTGGGGAAAGTCTTGTTAATCTTGCTGTAAAAAACAGAAACTTATTTTAGAATTTTTGGGGTTCCAGATCTTCGCTAGCAACAGATTACTACAGACTGTTCTGTTATTGACAGATTCTGTTTTTCGTGTGTTGTTTGCTTATTTTGATGAATCTATGGCTAGTAGAATAGTTTATAAACAATAGAGAAGTTGGAATACAGTAAGTTTAACACCAATATAAATAAATAGTGAGTTAATTACAATACCTTGAAGTGGTGTTTTGTTTTCTTTCGCTAACGGAGCTCATGAGATTTTCTACTTTAAGTTTTGTGTTGTGAAGTTTTCAAGTTTTGGGTAAGGATTTGATGGATTATGGAACAAGGAGTGGCAAGATCCTAAGCTTGGGGATGCCCATGGCACCCCCAAGATAATCTAAGGACACCAAAAAGCAAAATCTTGGGGATGCCCCGGAAGGCATCCCCTCTTTCATCTACTTATATCGGTAACTTTACTTGGAGCTATATTTTTATTCACCACATGATATGTGTTTTGCTTGGAGCGTCTTGTATGATTTGAGTATTTATTTTTTTATTTTACCACAATCATCTTTTCTGTACACACCTTTTGAGAGAGACACACATGATTCGGAAATTATTAGAATACTCTATGTGCTTCACTTATATCTTTTGAGTTATATAGTTTTGCTCTAGTACTTCACTTATATCTTTTAGATCACGGTGATGGATTTGTTTTATAGGAACTATTGATCTCTCATGCTTCACTTAGATTATTTTGAGAGTCTTAAATAGTATGGTAATTTGCTTAAATAATCCGAATATGCTAGGTATACAAGATTAATAATAAAATTTTCTTATGAGTGTGTTGAATACTATGAGAAGTTTGATACTTGATAATTGTTTTGAGATATGGCGATGGTGATATTAGAGTCATGATAGTTGAGTAGTTGTGAATTTTAGAAATACTTGTGTTAAAGTTTGTGATTCCCGTAGCACGCACGTATGGTGAACCGTTATGTGATGAAGTCAGAGCATGATTTATTTATTGATTGTCTACCTTATGAGTGGCGGTCGGGGACAAGCGATAGTCTTTTCCTACCAATATATCCCCCTAGGAGCATGCGCGTAATATTTTGCTTTGATAACTTGTAGATTTTTGCAATAAGTATATGATTTCTTTATGACTAATGTTGAGTCCATGGATCATACGCACTCTCACCCTTCCACCTTTGCTAGCCTCCCTAATACCGCGCACCTTTCGCTGGTATCATACACTCACCATATACCTTCCTCAAAACAGCCACCATACCTACCTATCATGGCATTTCCATAGCCATTCTGAGATATATTGCCATGCAACTTACCACCATTTCGTTTACTATGACACGCTCCATCATTGTCATATTGCTTTGCATGATCATGTAGTTGACATTGTATTTGTGGCAAAGCCCCTTTCATAATTCTTTCATACATGTCACTCATGAGTCATTGCATATCCCGGTACACCGCCGGAGGCATTCACATAGAGTCATATTTTGGTCTAAGTATTGAGTTGTAATTCTTGAGTTGTAAGAAAATAAAAGTGTGATGATCTTCATTATTAGAGCATTGTCCCGGTGAGGAAAGGATGATGGAGACTATGATTCCCCCACAAGTCGGGATGAGACTCCGGACGAAAAAAATAAAAAAAGAGGCCAAAGAAGCCCAAATAAAAAAAGAGGCCATAAAAAAGGCCCAAATAAAAAAATTATGAGAGAAAAAGAGAGAAGGGACAATGCTACTATCCTTTTACCACACTTGTGCTTCAAAGTAGCACCATGATATTCATGATAGAGAGTCTCCTTTGTTATCACTTTCATATACTAGTGGGATTTTTTCATTATAGAACTTGGCTTGCATATTCCAATGATGGGCTTCCTCAAAATGCCCTAGGTCTTCGTGAGCAAGCAAGTTGGATGCACACCCACTTAGTTTCTTTTTGAGGTTTCATATACTTATAGCTCTAGTGCATCCGTTGCATGGCAATCCCTACTCACTCACATTGATATCTATTGATGGGCATCTCCATAGCCTGTTGATACGCCTAGTTGATGTGAGACTATCTTCTCCCTTTTTGTCTTCTCCACAACCACCACTCTATTCCACCTAAAGTGCTATGTCCATGGCTCATGCTCATGTATTGCGTGAAGATTGAAAACGTTTGAGAACACCAAAAGTATGAAACAATTGCTTGCCTTGTCATCGGGGTTGTGCATGATTTAAATACTTTGTGTGGTGAAGATAGAGCATAGCCAGACTATATGATTTTGTAGGATAACTTTCTTTGGCCATGTTATTTTGAGAAGACATAATTGCTTAGTTACACTACTAGGGAAAACCTTATACACAGACTCTTAGTAGCAGCGCGGCACAAAAAGAAGCGCTACTGCTAATTAGCAGTAGCGCGGGTTTTTAACCCTCGCTACTACTAAGTTGATAGTAGTAGCGCGGGTTTTTAACCCTCGCTACTACTAAGCGGTCTCTACCGTGCCCCCCGACACATGCCATAGTAGTAGCGCGATTTTATACCCCTCGTGACTACTAAGTACGAGGTAGGTGAAGTCGCCATATCCTCGGCCGAATCCCCATCTCCTCCCCCAAATCCCTCCTCTCTTCCACCACTCTCTCCTCTCACTTTCCATACGCTCTCACATGGACCTCTTGCGCATGCACCCATCCTCCTCCATGGCGTCGAAAGAGGGTGCCGCCTCGCGCCACCAGCATCTAGGGGCTCGCCGGTCTTCCACTGATGTCTAGGAGGCCGCCGCCCCGCGCCACCACACCGGAGCACCTCGCCACCGGTGACTAGCTCCGCTACTCCCTACATCACCTTCCTCTCCCTTAGTTTTCCTTTTCTCTCTCTCCCTCTAGTTCGACTCACCCTCCCATGTCCATGCCCGTGCAGGTCATCGCCATGGATGACCCGGAGCTATCTGGCATGGTCGGGAAGAGGAGCCCCACGCCGCGGCCTGGCTCTGCCATAGAAACGGGCCCTCTCCAACAACAACTACTGGATCTGGTCTTCTGCTGTCCGTTCATGCCTCTGGCGACGCCAATCATCGCTAGATCTTACCACTGCTGCCATTGACAGCACGCACGGGATCGAGATTTTTTTTTGTTTTTGAAAGTAATAGCAGTAGCGCGGGGTATAAGACCCGCTACAGCTAATTAGCAGTAGTGCTGTTTGCAACGCACGCTACAGCTAACCATGTATAGCAGTAGCGTCTGTCAACACGCGCTACTGCTACAAGTTAGCTGTGGCGCCGTATCAGTAGCGCGGGCACCCGCGCTACTGATACACCCAAAACCCGCGCTGCTGCTAGGCTTTTCCCTAGTAGTGTTAGTATCCTTGAAGTATTATTATTTTTATGTCAATGTTGAACTTTTGTCATGAATCTTTCGGATCTGAATATTCATACCACAATTAAGAAGAATTACATTGAAAATATGCCAAGTAGCATTCCACATCAAAAAATTTGTTTTTATCATTTACCTACTCGAGGACGAGCAGGAATTAAGCTTGGGGATGCTTGATACGTCTCCAATGTATCTACAATTTTTTATTGCTCCATGCTATATTATCTTCTATTTCAGACATTATTGGGCTTTATTATTCACTTTTATATTATTTTTGGGACTAACCTATTAACCGGAGGTCCAGCCCAGAATTGCTGTTTTTTTGCCTATTTTACGGTTTCGAAGAAAAGGAATATCAAACGAAGTCCAAACGGAATGAAACCTTCGGGAACGTGATTTTTGGAACGAACAAGATCCAGGAGACTTGGACCCTACGTCAAGCAACCAACAGGGAGGCCACGAGGTTGGGGGCGCGCCTACCCCCCCCCCCCCAAGCGCGCCCTCCATCCTCGTGGGCCCCCTGTTGCTCCACCGACGTACTTCTTTCTTCTATATATACCTACATACCCCCGAACAATCAGATACGGAGCCAAAACCCTAATTCCACCGCCGTAACTTACTGTATCCATGAGATCCCATCTTGGGGCCTATTCCGGAGCTCCGCCGGAGGGGCCATCGATCACGGAGGGCTTCTACATCAACACCATAGCCTCTCCGATGAAGTGTGAGTAGTTTACCTCATACCTTCGGGTCCATAGTTATTAGCTAGATGGCTTCTTCTCACTTTTTGGATCTCAATACAAAGTTCTCCCCCTCCCTTGTGGAGATCTATTCAATGTAATCTTCTTTTGCGGTGTGTTTGTTGAGACCGATGAATTGTGGCTTTATGATCAAGTTTATCTATGAACAATATTTGAATCTTCTCTGAATTCTTTTATGTATGATTGGTTATCTTTGCAAGTCTCTTCGAATTATCAGTTTGGTTTGGCCTACTAGATTGATCTTTCTTGCAATGGGAGAAGTGCTTAGCTTTGGGTTCAATCTTGCGGTGTCCTTTCCCAGTGACAGTAGGGGCAGCAAGGCACGTATTGTATTGTTGCCATCGAGGATAACAAGATGGGGTTTTCATCATATTGCATGAGTTTATCCCTCTACATCATGTCATCTTGCTTAAGGTGTTACTCTGTTCTTGTGAACTTAATACTCTAGATGCATGCTGGATAGCGGTCGATGTGTGGAGTAATAGTAGTAGATGCAGGCAGGAGTCAGTCTACTTGTCTCGGACGTGATGCCTATATACATGATCATACCTAGATATTCTAATAACTATGCTCAATTCTGTCAATTGCTCAACAGTAATTTGTTCACCCACCGTAAAATACTTATGCTCTTGAGAGAAGCCGCTAGTGAAACCTATGGCCCCCGGGTCTATATTCATCATATTAATCTTCCAATACTTAGTTATTTTCTTTGCTTTTATTTTACTTTGCATCTTTATCATAAAAATACCAAAAATATTATCTTATCATATCTATCAGATCTCCCTCTCGTAAGTGACCATGTAGGGATTGACAACCCCTGATCGCGTTGGTTGCGAGGATTTATTTGTTTTGTGTAGGTGCGAGGGACTCACGCGTAGCGTCCTACTGGATTGATAACTTGGTTCTCAAAAACTGAGGGAAATACTTATGCTACTTTCCTGCACCACCCTTTCCTCTTCAAGGGAAGACCAACGCAAGTGCTCAAGAGGTAGCAGGATCTCAATACAAAGTTCTCCCCCTCTCTTGTGGAGATCTATTCGATGTAATCTTCTTTTGCGGTGAGTTTGTTGAGACCGATGAATTGTGGGTTTATGATCAAGTTTATCTATGAAAAATATTTGAATCTTCTCTGAATTCTTTTATGTATGATTGGTTATCTTTGCAAGTCTCTTCGAATTATCAGTTTGGTTTGGCCTACTAGATTGATCTTTCTTGCAATGGCAGAAGTGCTTAGCTTTGGGTTCAATCTTGCGGTGTCCTTTCCCAGTGACAGTAGGGGCAGCAAGGCACGTATTGTATTGTTGCCATCGAGGATAACAAGATGGGGTTTTCATCATATTGCATGAGTTTATCCCTCTACATCATGTCATCTTGCTTAAAGTGTCACTCTGTTCTTGTGAACTTAATACTCTAGATGCATGCTGGATTGCGGTCGATGTGTGGAGTAATAGTAGCATATGCAGGCAGGAGTCGGTCTACTTGTCTCGGACGTGATGCCTATATACATGATCATACCTAGATATTCTCATAACTATGCTCAATTCTGTCAATTGCTCAATAGTAATTTGTTCACCCACCGTAAAATACTTATGCTCTTGAGAGAAGCCACTAGTGAAACCTATGGCCCCCGGGTCTATATTCATCATATTAATCTTCCAATACTTAGTTATTTTCATTTCTTTTGTTTTGCTTTGCATCTTTATCATAAAAATACCAAAAATATTATCTTATCATATCTATCAGATCTCACTCTCGTAAGTGACCGTGTAGGGATTGACAACCCCTGATCACGTTGGTTGCAAGGATTTATTTGTTTTTTGTAGGTGCGAGGGACTCAAGCGTAGCCACCTACTGGATTGATACCTTGGTTCGCAAAAACTGAGGTAAATACTTATGCTACTTTGCTGCACCACCCTTTCCTCTTCAAGGGAAAACCAACGCAAGTGCTCAAGAGGTAGCAGGATCTCAATACAAAGTTCTCCCCCTCTCTTGTGAAGATCTATTCGATGTAATCCTCTTTTGCAGTGTGTTTGTTGAGACCGATGAATTGTGGGTTTATGATCACGTTTATCTATGAACAATATTTGAATCTTCTCTGAATTCTTTTATGTATGATTGGTTATCTTTGCAAGTCTCTTCGAATTATCAGTTTGGTTTGGCCTACTAGATTGATCTTTCTTGCAATGGGAGAAGTGCTTAGCTTTGGGTTCAACTTGCGATGTCCTTTCCCAGTGATGTAGGGGCAGCAAGGCATGTATTGTATTGTTGCCATCGAGGATAACAAGATGGGGTTTTCATCATATTGCATGAGTTTATCCCTCTACATCATGTCATCTTGCTTAAGGCGTTACTCTGTTCTTGTGAACTTAATACTCTAGATGCATGCTGGATAGCGGTCGATGTGTGGAGTAATAGTAGTAGATGCAGGCAGGAGTCGGTCTACTTGTCTCGGACGTGATGCCTATATACATAATCATACCTAGATATTCTCATAACTATGCTCAATTCTGTCAATTGCTCAACAGTAATTTGTTCACCCACCGTAATACTTATGCTCTCGAGAGAAGCCTCTAGTGAAACATATGGCCCCCGGGTCTATTTTCCATCATATTAATCTTCCAGTACTTAGTTATTTTCTTTGCCATGTATTTCACTTGCATCTTTATTTCTCTTTATCATAAAATTACCAAAAATATTATCTTATCATATCTATCAGATCTCACTCTCGTAGGTGACCGAGAAGGGATTGGCAACCCCTTTATTGTGTTGCTTGCAAGGAGTTTATTTGTTTGTGTAGGTGTGAGGGACTCGTGCGTGGCCTCCTACTTGATTGATACCTTCCTTCTCAAAAACTGAGGGAAATACTTACACTGCTCTGCTGCATCACCCTTTCCTCTTCAAGGGAAAACCAACGCAGTGCTCAAGAGGTAGCAAGAAGTATTTCTGGCGCCGTTGTCGGGGAGGTTCGCGCAACACAAGTCAAGATTTGACTCCCGACAAGGAGCCATTTATGGCGTCGTTGCCGGGGAGTCTACGCAAATGTAACGCCCTCGATGCGGCTATATCTCCCACGTGTCGAAGCACGACTTAGAGGCATAACCGCATTGAAAGCAATGTCGCAAGTGAGGTAACCTTCGCAAACAACCCATGTACATAAATAAAGGGGAAAGGTACATAGTTGGATTACACTCGCCACGTCACACAAATACATAAATAAGTCATTACATTCATCCAATACACTCAAGGTCCGACTATGGAACCAAAATAAAGATCAACCCCCAAATGCGACAAAGTCCCCGATCGCCCCAACTGGGCACCTCTACTGATCATCTGGGAAAGACATGTAGTAACGACGAGAGTCTTCATCGAACTCCCACTTGAGCACGGTCATATCATCTGGAGTGGTTTCATCGGTCCCTGCATCTGGTTTTGGAAGTAATCTGTGAGTCACGGGGACTCGGCAATCTCACACCCTCGCGATCAAGACTATTTAAGCTTATAGGAAGGGTAAAGGTATGATGTGGAGCTGCAGCAAGCGACTAGCATATATGGTGGCTAACATACGCAAAAGAGAGCGAGAAGAGAAGACAAAAGCATGGTTGAACAACTATGATCAAGAAGTGATCCTAGAACAACCTACGTCAAGCATTACTCCAACACCGTGTTCGCTTCCCGGACTCCGCCGAGAAGAGACCATCACGGTTACACACACGGTTGGTGCATTTTAATTAAGTAAAGTTTCAGGTTATCTACAACCGGACATTAACAAAATCCCATCTGCCCATAACCGCGGGCACGGCTTTCGAAAGTTCAAATCCCTGCAGGGGAGTCCCAACTTAGCCCATCACAAGCTCTCACGGTCAACGAAGGATATTCCTTCTCCCAAGACAATCCGATCAGACTCGGCATCCCGGTTACAAGATATCCTCGACAATGGTAAAACAAGTCCAGCAACACCACCCGAATGTGCCGACAAATCCCGATAGGAGCTGCACATATCTCGTTCTCAGGACACACCGTATTGTCCAAGGTTCCGGTAGGCTAGCCTAGAGTTGCCCCTGGTGGTCACCGGCAGCTGACAGGTTGGGCCAACACTCAGAGGAGCACTGGCCCGGGGGTTTAAATAAAGATGACCCTTGAGTCCGCGGAACCCAAGGGAAAAAGAGGCTAGGTGGTGAATGGTAAAACCAATGTTGGGCATTGCTGGAGGAGTTTTATTCAAGGCGAACTATCAAGGGGTTCCCATTATAACCCAACCGTGTAAGGAACACAAAATCCGGGAACATAACACAGATATGACGGAAACTAGGGCGGGAAGAGTGGAACAGAACACCAGGCATAAGGCCGAGCCTTCCACCCTTTACCAAGTATATAGGTGCATTAAGATAAACAAGATAATATTGTGATATCCCAACAATAAACATGTTCCAACAAGGAACGATCTCCAATCTTGACCTGCAACTAGCAACGCTATAAGAGGGGCTGAGCAAGCGGTAACATAGCCAAACAACGGTTTGCTAGGACAAGGTGGGTTAGAGGTTTGACATGGCAATATGGGAGGCATGATAAGCAAGTGGTAGGTATTGTAGCATAGGCATAGCAAAAGAGTGAGCATCTAGCAAGCAAAGATAGAAGTGATTTCGAGGGTATGGTCATCTTGCCTGCAAAGTTCTCAGAGTTGCCTTGATCCTCGAAAGCGTACTCAATGGGCTCCTCGTTCACGTACTCGTCTCACAGCTCTACCCAAGCAAGAACAACAAGAAAAAGGAACACAATCAACCACGTGCAATGCTCAAGCAACATGATGCACACATGGTATGATATGCGGGATACGATATGTGATGCCTAGGCATGATTTGGAAAGGAAAGATTGACCCTGGCCTCAACATGGAAATCCAAGAGTGCCACTGGAAAGGTGAGTTGATTTCGATCAAAATCTATATAAAGATCACCAGAATCGGATGCACGGTTTGGAAATGGCAAGCAAAACAAATATGGCACCGATCTGCGATAATCAGCACGAGACCATCTAAATACATCAAGAACAACATGCTACAGCACTCCAACAAGACAACAAAATACATGGCAGGGGTCCACTCATGAGGCTTGACAAAAGATGAACACTGAGCTACGGCTAATTCACTCATTAACAGGTTCAAACAAGAATGGCAAAAGTGCAAATGATAACAGGTTTCAGACTTAGTGAAATTAACAGCATGTCAGGAATTTATCATCAGGAAGCAATGTTTAGAGCACGATAAATACATGCTACAGGAACATATCATGGCAAAGCAAGGCATGGCATGAAGCTACTCTAAGCATATAACAAAAGTCCCTTAGTGACCATGAGCAAAAAGGGATCAGAAAATACAATTGCAAGCATGTGAACATAGCAAAAACATAAACAGATTCAGACTTAGTGAAAAACTGGAGCATGGCAAAACAGTTATCAAGTAGACATGTTTACGAGCTTGATGCACTCACTACGAGGCATTTCATGACAAACTAAGCATACACCCAGCAAATAGACATGACATAGAAGCTAGACAAGAGAAGAACAACAGCATAGCATGCACGGATCAACAACAACAAGCTCGGCAAAATCGCTAAACATGTTAACAGTCTGCCAGGAACATTTTATAGCAAAAGTAGAGCTCGATTGACTCAAGCTAGGGTGCTCCATAATTGAAAACAAAGACATGGATGGATAGAGCACAACATTATCTACAAAACATCATTACTGATCATCCTCAAAAGAGGCATGGATCACTAGGAAACAACATGAACATATGACATAAAAATAACAGCATGACAAGGACTTAGTGAAATTCCAAGTCCCTGAAATCAGCATCATTGAGTAAGCTACTTTGCATGCTTGTGCTAGTCACCACAAAGATCACAAAAATACATGGCATACACCCCTGTAAAGATGGCATGGCATTCTTCAAAACACATGTAGAGCTCAAGATCATAGCATGCACACATTAATCATGGCAAAAAATGACAAAAGGCCATTTGCTGAAACAGATCTGACACTTTCCTCACATAGCCCTCTTCCAACAGCATTTCGAGCATCAATATGAGCTCAAATGAAAATGATGCAATGAGATTAAATGATGTACTCGTCGAGCCGAACATTTTGATATGCTACACGCACGAATCAGAGCTACGATGAGGAAGTTATGGCATGATGAAGTTATGCAAAAAAGAATACTGGGAGGAGGTAAAATTCAACCGGATCTAGGGTTTGCACGCGTCCTAAGGTCAGATCCGAGCTCGCCGGAGCACTGTTCGCCGGAGAGTGCGGGCGTCGCCGGAGTGGAAGAGGAGCTTGCCGGGGTCATCGTGGGTCACCGGAGGAGGTGCGCCGGCGAGGGAGGAAGAGGCGGCGGCCGGCGTGCTCCTCCACGGGCGCGCGTGCGCGTGGGGCTCCAGTGGCCACCTCGGGGCGCAGGCGGCACCGGCGAGCGCTACGGCGGCGAGGCCGGCTCGGTGCGGTGGCGGGCAGCGCCGGCGTCGAAGGAGAGGAGCGCTGCGGGAGGAGGCATGCGCGAGGAGGCGGCGGCCCGGTCGGGCGCGGGGAGGGCCGGCGCTGGGCCGCGCGGGCCTGGCGTCGGCGGGGACAGGTGGCGGTGCTCTATTGGTCCGGGGCGGCAGCGGCTGGACGTCCGGCCGGAACGGACATGTCCGGCGTGGCAGAAGGAGATTTTCTAGGGTTTCGGGGGAGGAGACCCGGGATTTGGAGTGGGGGTTCTTTAAATAGAGGTAGAGGGAGCTAGGAGTCTCCAAATTGAGCATGGTTTGCGGCCACTCGATCGTGATCGAACGATCTAGATGATGGAGGAGGTTTAGGTGGGTTTTGGGCTACGTTGGAGGGGTGTTGGGCTGCAACACACACGAGGCCTTTTCGGTCCCTCGGTTAACCGTTGGAGTATCAAACGAGGTCCAAATGGCACGAAACTTGACAGGAAGTCTACCGATAGTAAACCAAGGCCGCATGGAAAGTCCCGGTCCAATCCGAAAATGTTTAGTACCCGCACATGAAAAGAGGTAGAAAGGGACATCGGGTGACATAGGAGCGCCGGAATGCAAAACGGACAACGGGGAAAATGCTCGAATGCATGAGACGAACACGTATGCAAATGCAATGCACATGATGACATGATATGAGATGCATGACAAATACAAAACACATGGAGACAAAAACCTGACAACGAGAAAATAACATAACTTAGTGCCGGAAACGGCAAGAGTTGGAATCCATATGAGGTAAATTACATCCGGGGTGTTACAGCGAAAGACATCATACCAAGTACCCATCACAAACCCTTATCTCCCACATTACTTTATTTGCCATTTGCCTCTTGTTTTCCTCTCCCCCACTTCACCCTTGCCGTTTTATTCGCCCTCTCTGTCTCTCCATCCTCCCTCTCTTTCTCTATTTGCCTCTTTTTGCTCGTTTCTTGTATGCTTGTGTGTCGGATTGCTTGCTTGTCGTGATGGCTCAAGATAATACCAAATTGTGTGACTTTACCAACACCAACAACAATGATTTTATTAGCACTCTGATTGCTCCTCTTACTGATGCTGAATCTTGTGAAATTAATGCTGCTTTGCTGAATCTTGTCATGAAAGATCCGTTTTCCGGCCTTCCTAGTGAAGATGTAGCTACCCATCTAAACAACTTCATTGATTTTTGTGATATGCAAAAGAAGAAAGATGTGGACGATGATATTGTTAAATTGAAGCTATTTCCTTTTTCGCTTAGAGATCATGCTAAAGCTTGGTTTTCGTCTTTGCCTAAAAATAGTATTGATTCATGGAGTAAGTGCAAAGATGCTTTTATCTCCAAGTATTTTCCTCCCGCTAAGATCATCTCTCTTAGAAACGATATTATGAATTTTAAGCGACTTGATCATGAACATGTTGCACAAGCTTGGCAGAGGATGAAATTAATGATACATAATTGCCCTACACATGGTTTGAATTTGTGGATGATTATACAAAAAATTTATGCCGGATTGAATTTTGCTTCTAGAAACCTTTTAGATTCGGCCGCGGGAGGCACTTTTTTGGAAATCACCTTTGGAGAAGCTACTAAACTCCTTGATAATATTATGGTTAATTATTCTCAATGGCACACTAAAAGATCTACTAATAAGAAAGTGCATGCAATAGAAGAAATTAATGTTTTGAGTGGTAAGATGGATGAACTTATGAAATTATTTGCTAATAAAGGTGTTTCTTCTGATCCTAATGATATGCCTTTGTCTAGTTTGATTGAGAATAATAATGAATCTTTGGATGTGAATTCTGTTGGTAGGAATAATATTGGTAACAACGTGTATAGAGGAAACTTTAATCCTAGGCCGTATCCTAGTAATTCCTCTAATAATTATGGTAATTCCTACAACAACTCTTATGGAAATTTTAATAAGATACCCTCTGATTTTGAATCTAATATTAAAGAATTTATTACCTTGCAAGAGAATTCCAATGCTTTGATTGAAGAAAAAATGCTTAAGATTGATGAGTTGGCTAGGAACGTTGATAGAATTTCTCTTGATGTTGATTCTTTGAAACTTAGATATATTCCTCCTAAGCATGATATCAATGAGTCTCTCAAAGCCATGAGAATTTCCATTGATGAGTGCAAATAAAGAACCGCTAGGATGCGTGCTAAGAAAGATTGCTTTATAAAAGCGTGTACTTCTAGTTTCCATGGTAATAAAGATGAAGATCTAAAAGTTATTGATGTGTCCCCTATTAAATCTTTGTTTTCTAATATAAATCTTGATAATGATGGGACTGAATATGATCCACCTTTACCTAGAAGGCGTTCCAAAAATTCGAAGTCTTTAGATCTTGATGCTAAAATTGTTAAAAGTGGGATTGAAGAAGTCAAAACTTTAAATATTAATGAACCCACTATTTTGGATTTCAAGGAATTTAATTATGATAATTTCTCTTTGATAGATTGTATTTCCTTGTTGCAATCCGTGCTAAATTCTCCTCATGCTTACAGTCAAAATAAAGCCTTTACCAAACATATCGTTGATGCTTTGAAGTAATCTTATGAAGAAAAACTTGAGTTGGGAGTTTCTATCCCTAGAAAATTTTATGATGAGTGGGAACCTACTATTAAAATTAATATTAAATATCATGAATGATATGCTTTGTGTGATTTGGGTGCTAGTGTTTCCACGATTCCAAAGAATTTGTGTGATTTGCTAGGTTTCCGTGATTTTGATGATTGCTCTTTAAACTTGCACCTTGCGGATTCCACTATTAAGAAACCTATGGGAAGAATTAATGATGTTCTTATTGTTGCAAATAGGAATTATGTGCCCGTGGATTTTATTGTTCTTGACATAGATTGCAATCCTTCATGTCCTATTATTCTTGGTAGACCTTTCCTTAGAACGATTGGTGCAATTATTGATATGAAGGAAGGGAATATTAGATTTCAAATTCCATTAAGGAAAGGCATGGAAAACTTCCCTGGAAAGAGAAGTAAATTACCTTATGAATCTACTATGAGAGCCACTTATGGATTGCCTTCCAAAGATGGCAATACCTAGATCTATCTTCGCTTTTATGCCTAGCTAGGGGCGTTAAACGATAGCGCTTGTTGGGAGGCAACCAAATTTTATTTTTATTACTTGCTTTTTGCTCCTGTTTAGTAATAAATAATTCATCTAGCCTCTGTTTTGGTTGTGTTTTTTGGTGTTTAATTAGTGTTTGTGCCAAGTAGAACCGTTGGGAAGACTTGGGGAAAGTCTTGTTAATCTTGCTGTAAAAAACAGAAACTTTAGCGCTCACGATAAATGCTGCCATTTTTATTTGGAAAGTGATATTTAGTTAATTATTTTTGAAGATGATTAATAGATAAAGTCCTCACGTCCATAAATTTATTTTAGAATTTTTGGGGTTCCATATCTTGCGTTAGCTACAGATTACTACAGACTGTTCTGTTTTTGACAGATTCTGTTTTCCGTGTGTTGTTTGCTTATTTTGATGAATCTATGGCTAGTAAAATAGTTTATAAACCATAGAGAAGTTGGAATACAGTAGGTTTAACACCAATATAAATAAATAATGAGTTCATTGCAGTACCTTGAAGTGGTGTTTCGTTTTCTTTCGCTAACGGAGCTCACGAGATTTTCTACTTTAAGTGTTGTGTTGTGAAGTTTTCAAGTTTTGGGTAAAGATTTGATGGATTATGGAACAAGGAGTGGCAAGAGCCTAAGCTTGGGGATGCCCATGGCACCCCCAAGATAATCTAAGGACACCTAAAAGCCAAAGCTTGGGGATGCCCCGGAAGGCATCCCTCTTTCGTCTACTTCTATCGGTAACTTTAGTTGGAGCTATATTTTTATTTACCACATGATATGTGTTTTGCTTGGAGCGTCTTGTATTATTTGAGTCTTTATTTGTTAGTTTTCCACAATCATCCTTGCTGCACACACCTTTTTGAGAGAGACACTCATGATTCGGAAATTATTAGAATACTCTATGTGCTTCACTTATATTTTTTGAGTTATATAGTTTTTGCTCTAGTGCTTCACTTATATCTTTTAGAGCACGTTGGTAGATTTGTTTGTTCTCTCATGCTTCACGTAGATTATTTTGAGAGTCCTACAAAACAGCATGGTAATTTGCTTTAATTATGTTAGGCATTCAAGATTAATAATAAAATTTTCTTATGAGTGTGTTGAATACTATGAGAAGTTTGAAACTTGATAATTGTTTTGAGATATGGAGATGGTGATATTAGAGTCGTGCTAGTTGAGTAGTTGTGAATTTGAGAAATGCTTGTGTTGAAGTTTGTGATTCCCGTAGCATGCACGTATGGTGAACCATTATGTTAAGAAGTCGGAGCATGATGTATTTATTGATTGTCCTCCTTATGAGTGGCGGTCGGGGACGAGTGATGGTCTTTTCCTAACAATCTATCCCCCTAGGAGCATGCGCGTAGTACTTTCACTACAAAAAAAATATACTTCCATGATGATACATGTTTGTCACAGTAGGTCGCGTTTTCTATCATGCATGTACATCCATGACAAATTTATGACAGAATTAAGATAGTCATACATGTGCTGTCATAGAAGTGTTCCATGACATTGCCAAAATTATCATCACGGAAGTGTCCACTTCCATGACAATAAATCGCGCGTCACAGAAGTGCTTTCGTCAAGGGTGACCGACACGTGGCATCCACCGTAACAGAACGCCGTTAAGCTATCGGGTCGGATTTTGGACCCGATAACCCGTTAACAGCCACGACCAATGCCAATTTTCCATGTGTAAAATTCTCATTGGCTAACGGATCCACGCGTCCGCTCCGCGCTGGCACAGGTGTCACTCATCCAACGGTCAAGATGGGCCTATGATATGTTGACGCATGGACCGGCCCAAAAGTGGCCCACAAAGATTAAATGGGTCGGCCCAACCGAAGGCCCATAAGATTTAGCGGACCATAATGGGCCGGCCCAGCTAAAGGCCCACAAAATTTAGCGAACCATAATGGGCCGGCCCAGCTAAAGGCCCACACGATTTTGCAGACCATAATGGGCCGACCCAGCTAAAGGCCCACAAGATTTTGCGGACCATAATGGGCCGGCCCAACTAAAGGCCCACTAGATTCTGCCGACCATAATGGGCCGGCCCAGCTAAAGACCCAACATTCTCTGTCAAATCGGCCCGTCAATGGCGTATCCTAAACTTGTCATCAACGCGGCCCATGGTCACTTCTGGCCCGTTAACAGTCGCTAAGTAACTGGGCCGAATTATCGCCCGGTGTATTTCCGGCCTGTTAAACTTTTGGCCCATTTACAGGCCATCAAAACTTTCGGCCCATAAACGACCGCGAAGGATTTGGGTCATATTTGGCCATGTCTGACATTCGGCCTGTTAGAGGCCCACTATAGCTTTGGGCCACTTTTGGCCTATTGTCATTTTCGGCCTGTTAACGCCGGACGTAAAACATGGGCCATATGTGGGCCAACGTCATATCGGGCCCATTAACGGCCCATATAAAAATGATGATAATCTAGCCCGACCGAAGGTCCGGCCTGTTAAAGGCCCGTGTATTAGGTCGATGCATTTATGGCTCGTCCGAATTTCGGCCTGTTAAAGTCCAGTGGGTTATTTGGCACAATCAGGGCCCAATCTCACTTTTGGTCTATTAAAGGCCCATGTATTTTATGGGCTCGAGATATTTACACCTGTAAACGGCCTATTTTTACTGAGGGCCCAAATTATGTTTAGGCATGTTAAAGGCCCACTATGGGCACATGCCTACCAGAAAAATATGAAAGCTTATGCTGATTTAGGCCCAGATATTTTTAGTGGGCTACATGCCAATTTCGGCCCATAATCGTTTTTAGCCCAATTGGAATGGGCCCGACGAATGTTGGCATGTTGGGCTCCTACGAAGCTTTAGGCTGAATACATTACTAAGATAAACCTACACTATACAAAAATAGTGTCATAATTACTGCAGCCTGAGGCAGCATCATAAATGTTGTATCACAACAAAATAAATTCCAACCATACAACAAAAGGCCTGTTGGCATAAAGTTTACAGTCCTTCCAGATAAAAGCACCATAAGATGTATAGAAGCACATATCATTTGACCTGAGTGCTAAAGTTTCAGGCTATAGAATCTGATGGAGCAGCACGATCTCCACCTTTTTCCGCCATTGCTCTTGAACAACAAAGCGAATGTCTGGTAGTCTGGTTTCAAAACCATTCATATCTTGACGATATTTCTCAACCACTATTGTTGTTTCTGAAACAATGTCCACTAGGGATTGGACTTGTGTCTGGAGCACAGATATATCACTCTGTCTAGCAGGAAGATTTTGTTCAGTAGGCAATTTGGACGAGGTTACCTTGACAACCAACCCAGAATTACGCAGGAAGGTGCTTTTTGCACTGTTAGTGGAGAGATACTGACGCACTGCAGCAAGACGTGACATTGTGCATGTAGTAGCCTCGTCACCTTCAGGTGGTTGTGGTTGTTCAATCATTTGTTCCATAGCTTCCTGAAAGTTTGAACTTGTAGATTAGTGTACCAGATAAGTTACTAATGAGACAAAAACAAACAAAGTAGGTTAAACGTTTATACATAACTTATTTTGGTGAACTACTGTAATACATTAGCATGATTGTAGTGCCAACTACATAATAAAATCACTTTCGGAACATATGTCCATGTAGCATGCCTACTATATTGTCTATTTCCTCACATTCATTGACATCTAAGGATAAAGAGACATGGTTTAAAGTAGGATGAACATAGTATGACATCATTCATATCATGGGCAAACAGATATAAAACAAATAGGCTATTTTATCATTGTGTGCGCACGTGAACATAACAACTAGATTACAAATCAAGACCAAAAGAATATCCTTCGTCTCTTTTAAACCATGTAAGGTGAAATGATACGTTAAGACAACTGTGAATAAAAGTGAACAGAGTAACTGACATTGGCTGCAAACCAAGTAGTTAAATGAACACATCACAGTACCAATCAGTTCAAGGCAGGAGGAGTAAGGACTTACAACAGCAGCTTGAACTGGTGTGCTCATGCCCTTCATCTTGCTGGTGTGGCAATCCTTGAAGATTTGCACTGCATTCGGTTCAGGTTCTTTTTGGTCCGCACGGGATTTCCTCTGTATTTGAAACAAGTCAATATAGATACGATAATATGGCACAAAAAAAGAAGGAAGTAGCAGCTATTTACAAGAGCCTCGCAGTGTGCAATATAGCTACGAGATCCTGTGGTCTGTCGGAATTTCACTTTAGAACGGTTGGTTTTGTTCTTCAAACAGTTAGCCTAGAAGAAGATACACTTGTAAGGCACATACATAAATACAAGTTCAATATGTGGTCTGGTCAAATACATATAGCCTACCTGATACTTTGGATCAGACCAGTGTTTAACGAGGGCTGTCCAGTCTTCATCTATAATATATTCCACTGGAGATGTTTGGGCGATTTCATTGATAGCCTTGCCATCAAAGTGAGATTTTCTAAGGTGGTACCGATACTGTCGCAGAGTAGACTGAAAAATATGAGTGCATGCTTGTCTAGTTGCATCATCTTTCGGATCCAACTTGAACCTCATCTGTTGAAAAAAGAATGTGAGTCTTATTAGGAGGAAGCTAGAAAGTATGGGACAGAGCAAGACAATATTACTAATTGCGATGAATAACATTACTTACGGATAAATGGTCAAGGAAGGTGTTAAACTGGGTATTGTCTTTCTCATTCCTGTACTGGATCCACGTTGGGAGGATACGTGCATGACACCTAACGGCAACGGCTGCCTCTGATACTAACTTGGCTGACTCTGTAGCATCACGTGGCCTTTTTAAACCTGCCTCAAAATGGATCTCCATTCTTCCTCCTTTAGATTTTATTAATCTGTCAAGCATTATCCCTGATGTCTGTTTCCGCTTGCGCCGTGGTGCTAGTTCAACAACGAATATGGAAAGTGTTAGTGTACATCAAACTGTGAGAGTACATATAGAGGAGCATGTAACTGCAACTTGACTCGGTCAGGTACCGTCTTGGTGTTGATGCTCATGAGGTTCATCAGATCTTGCCAAGTCATGTTGTGTCAGCAGTGCTTCGGAAGTAGTGTTAGGTGTGAAGGCAGCTTGGGAACTGGCCAGTTCCGGAGCAAACGAACGAGTAACTGGTTGAGATGCTGGTACAGTTGAAGCGGATGCTGCAGCTGGTGGAGCAGGTGATGCTGTGTTTGTAGATTTAGCCGGTGGACTTGGACCTTCTACTGCACTATAAGTACCAGCAGAATCTCGATGGCAGAACCTTTTCCGTTTCACTCGACGAGTAACAGCACTCCCTACTATATTATTTTCCTTGCTCTTTTTGACTTTGCCATGTCAAGATGTACCCACAACACAAAAGAATAAAATCACTCTTCAGAACTCATTGATGCATGATACAAACAAGCAATACTTTGATGTAAGACAACCGTATGAGGATGGAATATGTAAGAAAAACAAGACGGCATGACATATTCATAGCTACGATGTGCAAACTAAGCAGAAGGATTTTCAAGAAAATAGAAGTAATGCAAGCTAGACAGCATATGAAAGATGCAACTAATATTACTCTGCCAAGTTAAAAGTGTCTTGTCATAAGTGGCAATTCGAAAAATTAGAAGCAGTACAACATAGAAATCAATGCAAGATGCAACCACTATCAAACTGCCATGTTAAAAGCGTGCAATCATGAGTGACTAATGCAGGATACACAACAACAGTACTTTGATGTAAGAACATGGTATGCTAGATAGATGCAGTGTGTTCTAGACACAGAAAGCCATGTCATATGCACATGTATAACATATAAACTTAGCAGGTGCAATTTAATCAAAATACAAGAAATACAGGCTAGACAACATATGCAACATGAAACCAATTATCACACTGTCAACTTAGAGCAAGCACCTGTGATGGTGGAGTACGGGAGATGAACTCATCATGTAGACTTGGGACTTCAACTTCATTAGCAGTAGCAGTGGCAAATCTAGAGAGTCTATGTTTGTGTCGG
Organism: Triticum dicoccoides; assembly: GCF_002162155.2. NCBI lineage: Eukaryota > Viridiplantae > Streptophyta > Magnoliopsida > Poales > Poaceae > Triticum > Triticum dicoccoides. The sequence goes on along the minus strand of NC_041390.1, from coordinate 223,011,940 downwards.
TGCGGAGGACCACCAACATCCCCTAACTTACTCTTTTCCTTCCTATTTTCTGATATTGCCTTATGAAGTCAAAACCACAAGAAGATGAATAAAATTAGCTCTGCATAACTGGTTGATGCATGATACAAACGAACACTACTTTGATGTAAGGCAAGCACAAGATAGGAGGATGGAATATATACAAAAAAGATAGCGTTTCATATTCACATGTACGATAGGAGGATGGAATATGTATGAAAAAACAGTAAGCGGAAGGCATTTCAACAAAATTAGAAGAAATGAAAGCTAGGCACCATATGAACATGCAACCAATATCACTCTATCAGGTAAAAAGTGTCTCGTCGTAAGAGCCATTTCAAGAAATTAGAAGCAGTACAAGCTAGAAGACAATGCAAGATGCAACCTATATCACAGTCCCAAGTTAAATGTATCTTATGGGTAAGTGATCGTTGCAGGTATAAGTTGTAAGCTACGCAGATGCAATTCAACATAATCAGAAGCAATACAAACTAGACATCATACGGAAAACGCAACCACGTATAACAGTTCCAAGTAAGAGCAAGCACCTGTGATGGTGGAGTAGGGGAGATGTGCTCATCATGTACACGTATGTTGTAGAAACAGGAACACGTGTCATATTCACAGGCATTATGTGTAAAGTAAGCAGATGCAATTCAAGTTAGAAGCAATACAAGCTAGACATCATATGCAACATGCAACCACATATAATAGTGTCAAGTTAGAGCAAGCACCTGTGATGGTGGAGTAGGGGAGATGTGCTCATCATCTACACAGCTACATTGACTGTCTAGCCTTGTGTTTTCTTGCGAATCTTGTTGGGAGGATGGCGGAGTAGAATCTGTAGAGACCCCCTGTTTGAGTTTCTTCGAAGGACCACCATCATCCACTGCCAGACTAATTTCCTTCAGTTGTAATGATTTTGCATTGTGAAGTCAAACCGATAAGAAAAAGGAATAAAATTCGCTCTTCAGAACTCATTCATGCATGATAATGATGAACACTACTCGGATGAAAGGCAAACACATGATGCGAGGATGGAATATGTATGAAAAACAGGATGGTGTGACATATTCACACCTATGATGTGGTAACTAAGCAGAAGGCATTTCAACAAATTAGAAGCACTACAAGCTAGACACCATATGAAAGATGCAACCAATATCACTCTGCCAAGTTCAAACTGTATGGCGTTTCAACAAATTAGAAGCAGTACATGCTAGAAATCATATGCAAGACACAACCAATATCAAAGTGGCGACTTAAAGGTGCCTTATCATAAGTGACTGATGCGGGATATGCAAGAATAGTAGTCTGATGTAGAAACAGGAACACATGTCATATTCACAGGCATTATGTGTAAAGTAAGAAGATGCAATTCAACAAAGTTAGAAGCAATACAAGCTAGACATCATACGCAACATGCAACCACATTTAATAGTGCCAAGTTAGAGCAAGCATCTGTGATGGTGGAGTAGGGGAGATGTGCTCATCATCTACACAACTACGTTAACTGTCTAGCCTTGTGTTGTCTTGCAAATCTTGTTGGGAGGATGGCGGAGTAGAATCTGTAGAGAACCTCCGTTTTAGTTGCTTGGAAGGACCACCATCATCCAATGCCTTGCCAATTTCCTTCAGCTTTATTGATTTTGCATTGTGAGGCCATACCGATAAGAAAAAGGAATATCATTCGCTCTTCAGAACTCATTCATGCATGATACTGACGAACACTACTCTGATGAAAGGCAAAGTCATGATACGAGGACGGAATATGTACGAAAAATGGACGGCTTAACATATTCACACCTATGATGTGGTAACTAAGCAGAAGACAATTCAACAAATTAGAAACACTGCAAGACACCATATGGAAGGTGCAATCAATATCACTCTGCCAAGTTAAAACTGTCTCGTCATAGGTGGCGTTCATCAAACTAGAAGCAATACATGCTAGAAATCATATTCAAGACGCAAACCAATAACACACTGCCAACTTAAAGGTGTCCCATCATAAGCGACTGATGCTGGATACACAAGAAGAGTAGTTTCATGTAAGAACATGGTGTGATAGACAGATATAGTATGTACCAAAAACATGAAAGCGTGTCATATTCACATGTATCATGTGTAAGCTAAGAAGATGCAGTTTACACTAATTAGGAGCAATACGAGCTAGACACCATATGCAACATGCAAGTAGATATCACACTGCCAAGTTAGAGCAAGCACCTTGGATGGTGGAGTAGGGGAGCGGAGACTTGGACCTTGTAATGCACTATCAGTACAAGGAGAATCGGTACAGATGCTCCGTTTACATTGCTGCAGAGGACCACCATCATCGCCTTCCTTACTCTTTTCCTTCCTCTTTCTTGATTTTGCCTTGTCAAGTCAAACCCACAAGAAAAAAGAATAAAATTTGCTCTTCAGAACTCATTGATGCATGATACTGACGAACACTACTTTCATGTAAGGCATACGCATGATAGGAGGATGGAATATATATGAAAAACGGGACGGCGTGACATATTGACATGTATGATGTATAAAGTGTAAACTAAGCACAAGGTGCTTGAACTTGTTAGAATCGATGCAAGCTAGAAACCATATGAAAGATGAAACCAATATCACTCTCCCAAATTAAAAGGGTTCCCTAACAAATGTATTTGACCAAATTAGAAGCAATACATGGCAACATGCTAGAAATAATATGCAATATGCAACGAATAAAGGTGACTCATCGTAAGTGATTGATGCAGGATACAGAAGAGAGGTAGTTTCATGTAAGAACAAGGTTAACACATAGATGTAGTGTGTACCAAAAATAGGAAGGCATGTCATATTCACAGGTATAGTGTGTAAACTAAGCAGATGCAATTTACCCTAATTAGAAGCATTACAAGCTAGACACTGTACGCAACATGCAACCACATATCACACTGCAAAGTTAGAGAAAGCACCTGTGATGGTGGTGTAGGGGAAGTGCGGTCTTCAGGTACAGAGCTACGTTCAATATCTTCATTTAGGCTTGTTGTTTCTTGAGAATCATGTGGAGAGGATGAAATTGCATTCTTTATAAGAGTATTGCGTCTCATATTGACCCATGCGCGTGACTATCTCATCATAAGCGATAGACGCAGGATACACCAGAACAATAGTTTGATGTAAGAACATGGTGTGATAGGCAGATATAGTATGTACCAAAAATAGGAAGGCGTGTCATATTCACATGTATAATGTGTAAGCTAAGGAGATGCAATTTAACAAATTAGGAGCATTGATGAGGGATACATAAGAAAAGTGCCTTATAATAAGATATAGTATGTACCAAAAACAGGAAAGCATGTCATATTCACATGTATCATGTGTAAGCTAAGCAGATGTAGTTTACACTAATTAGGAGCAATACGAGCTAGACACCATATGCAACATGCAACCAGATATCACACTGCCAAGTTAGAGCAAGCACCTTGGATGGTGGAGTAGGGGAGCGGAGACTTGGACCTTGTAATGCATTATCAGTACAAGGAGAATCGGTATAGATGCTCCGATTACGTTGCTGCAGAGGACCACCATCATCACCTTCCTTACTCTTTTCCTTCTTCTTTCTTGATTTTGCCTTGTCAAGTCAAACCCACAAGAAAAAGGAATCAAATTTGCTCTTTAGAACTCATTGATGCATGATACTGACGAACACTACTTTCATGTAAGACGAACACTACATATCACACTGCCAAGTAAGAGCAAGCACCTGTGATGGTGGTGTGGGGGAATTGTGGTGATCAACTAGAGAGCTACGTTGACTATCTTCATTTAGCCTCGCTGTTTCTTGAGAATCATGTGGGGAGGATGACACTGCACTCTTTAAACGAGTATGGCGTCTCACATAAAGCCACCCGGGTGACTGTCTCATCATAAGTGATTGACGAGGGATACAAAAGAGCATTAGTTTGATGTACGAACATGGTTAATAGACATATTGAAACGCCCTCGATGCGGCTATATCTCCCACGTGTCGAAGCACGACTTAGAGGCATAACCGCATTGAAAGCAATGTCGCAAGCGAGGTAATCTTCACACAACCCATGTAATACATAAGGGAAAGAGATACGTAGTTGGCTTATAATCGCCACTTCACACAATTACATGAATAAAGCATTACATCATCCAAATACAAACAAGGCCTGACTACGGAGCCAAAATAAAAGAAGACTACCCCAAATGCTACACAGATCCCCGATCGTCCCGACCGGGCTCCACTACTGATCAACTAGAACGAAACAACACAAGGACAAGATCTTCATCGAGCTCCCCCTGAGCTGGGTTGCGTCATCTATACGGACTCATCGGCACCTGCAAGCTGGTTTTGGAAGAATCTGTGAGTCACGGGGACTCAGCAATCTCGCACCCTCGCGATCAAGACTATTTAAGCTTATGGGTAAGGTAAAGGTAAGAGGTGGAGCTGCAGCACGCGACTAGCATATATGGTGGCTAACATACGCAAATGAGAGCGAGAAGAGAAGGCAATGCACGGTCGAGAAACTATGATCAAGAAGTGATCCTAGAACAACCTATGTCAAGCATAACTCCAACACCGTGTTCACTTCCCGGACTCCGCCGGAAAGAGACCATCACGGTAACACACGCTGTTGATTCATTTTAATTAAGGTCAACTTCAGGTTTTCTACAACCGGACGTTAACAAATTCCCATCTGCCCATAATTGTGGGCACGACTTTCGAAAGTTCGAATCCCTGCAGGAGTGTCCCAACTTAGCCCATGACAAGCTCTCACGGTCAACGAAGGAATAGACCTCCTCCCGAGACATTCCGATCAGACTCGGTATCCCGGTTCTACAAGACATTTCGACAGGGTAAAACTAAACCAGCAACACCGCCTGAATGTGCCGACAAATCCCGATAGGAGCTGCACATATCTCTTTCTCAGGGCACACTCAGATTGTCTTAGGTACGAGTAGGCCAGCCCAGAGTTGCCCCTGGTGGCCACCGGCAGCTGACAGGTTGGACCAACACTCAGAGGAGCACTGGCCCGGGGGGGTTAAAATAATGATGACCCTTGAGTCTGCAGAACCCAAGGGAAAGAAAAGGCTAGGTGGCAAATGGTAAAACCAAGATTGGGCATTGTTGGAGGAGTTTTATTCAAGGCGAACTATCAAGGGGTTCCCATTATTACCCAACCGCGTAAGGAATGCAAAATCCGGGAACATAACACCGATATGACGGAAACTAGGGCGGCAAGAGTGGAACAAAACACCAGGCATAAGGCCGAGCCTTCCACCCTTTACCAAGTATATAGATGCATTAAATAAATAAGATATATTGTGATATCCCAACAAGTAAACATGTTCCAACAAGGAACAACATCTCCATGTTCCAACAAGGAACAAACTTCAATCTTCGCCTGCACCTAACAACGCTATAAGAGGGGCTGAGCAAACCGGTAACATAGCCAAACAACGGTTTGCTAGGGCAAGGTGGGTTAGAGGCTTGGTTCAACAATATGGGAGGCATGATAAGCAAGTGGTAGGTATCGCAGCATAGGCATAACAAAAGAGCGAGCATCTAGCAAAGCAAAGATAGAAGTGATTTTGAGGGTATGGTCATCTTGCCTGAAATCTCGCAAGGAAGAAGAACGAGTACATGAAGAAGACAAACGGACGTAGTCGAACGGATCCTCACAAATGCGACGTTATCGGAACCAACCCGAAGAAGCAACACGTAAAAGAAGCAAACAACATAGTAAACAACCATCACATAATCATGGCACGATGCGCAAACAAGTATGATGCATGTCCGGTTTAATGAGGCATGGCATGGCAAAGTGCACAAACAATCCTACAAATTAAGTGGAGCTCAATATGCAACGGGTTGCATATTGATGAAACACCACATTCAAGTTATTTAGTTCGATCTCGTTTGTGTACCCAACAATATTAAATGTTGTCAAACATGGCAAGAGGGTGAAGCAAAGTAAAACTACCTATCTAGTCAAGTTTAAATGAGGCCGGAAACAACGACCAACAATTCCGGAAACTCCTCATATGCATATATTAGGTTTGGTCCCGTTCTGCCCTAAACCATATTTTATAGTTATTAAACATGCAAGATGATGCCACCATGTTAAACTAGGCAAAATTCTACCCCATTTACATATAAAGTTTATTAAATTCGGAGTTATGGTTAATTAGTTATGAATTAAAGCATTTTAACATGGCATAGGAGCAAATTTAATCAAACAACATTTTAAACATTTCAAACATAGATGAAAGTTGGATATTATGAATCTAGACAAAATTCTAAGCTAGTTTCATATATAACTTATTTAGATCCGATGCACGGTTCATGAGTTATTATATGCATGATCCACAAGGGTTTTCCTGCAAAAATGCTCTCCTCTGGAAAAATAGACAAATTGTAGATCTGAAAAAAAATAGAGGCGGGCCGAATCGGACTGGGCCAACAGTGCACAGCGGGGTTCTCACCCAGTGGGCCTTTGCCCAAGGCGGTGGAAAGAGCAGGCCGGGCGACTGGGCCGGGAGCTGAGCCTTGGGGCGCATCGGCCCACGCGGGGCCCACACGAGAGGCGCTCTTCCTCCTCGTGCCTGCACGAACAGAAAGGCAGAGACGGCGGCGACGGCGCATGCCGGCGAGGGCGCAGCAACGGTGGGGAGGTCGCGGGGACATGGGGATGGCCGGATCTGGTCACGCCGGGTCCATTCCGGCCGGATCCAACGGCGGTTCATCGTGGGCATCGGCGAGGGGGGCCTGGTGGCGACGCTGACCACGTGGAAGCGCAGAGAGGTCAGGGAGAGAAAAAGAGAAGAGAGAGAAAAGGGAGAGGAGAGGGACGGGGTCGACCTGTTGGAGCTCGTTGCTGCTCCGGCGAGTAGCTCCGGCGAGGACGCCGACGGGGCCTGGTGCGGGAGCTCCCTCCCCTGGAGCTCGGGGATGAGGGAGCGGGAGGCGATGCAGGGGCTGTCCCGAGCCCCAGATGGGCTCAGGTGGGCCGCGGCAGGGCTCGCAGGGCCGGTGGTGGTGGGGAGCGCTGGGGTGAGGTGGCGACACCACATGGCGGCCCAGGGGTGGCTGGAGACGGCCAGGGGCGACGTGGCACACCCGGATTGGTCCGGGGCGCGGCGGCGGCGCCGCCAAGTGGCGGTGGGAGGCTGGATGTGCACGGAATTCGAGGAGGAGGTGGGGATTGCGGCTGGCTAGAGGTAGGGGATAGGTTTAGGCTAGGTTTGTCCAAAAATGGGCTAGGGAAGGTGTATATATATAGAGAAGGGGCTAGGGTTAGGGGGGTTTCGGAGCCCTCCGATCATAATCGAACGGTTCCGGTCGGAGGGGGTTTAGTGGGCTGGACTCGGGCTGTGTAGGAGGGTTGGACTGAGAGGAGAGAAAAGAACTGCAGCCCGACACGGGTTTCCGAAGACCGAAAACGTCCGACGAAAATACCGGCAACGGTGCCGCTATATATATAACGGTTGGGCTATCAAACGAGCTCCGAATGCGACGAAACTTGACAGGCGCTCTGTCTACACTATAATAAGACCGCACGCCAAGTTTCATCCCATTCCGAGAACATTTTCCGGCCACTTATAAAATACTATCTCGGACATGTCGCGGGCGCGTGCAAGTGTGGTTGGGCTCAGAACGGACAACGGAGAGAACTCGGAGAACCCGGACGGATGAAAGTTTCGAAAACATGATGATGCAATGCAGATGATGACATGGCAAGATGCAACACGCAAGCGAATGACAAGGCAACAACAGCGAATAACTGGAGGACACTTGGCACAACGGTCTCAGGGCATTAGAACACTCCACCACTACGAGAGGATCTCGTCCCGAGATCTAGAATGGCACCGGAGGGAAAACGGAAGAGAAAGAGAAGCGGTAAAACTAAGTTGCTTCTTTGACAAACGAGTGAAACCAAAGAACCTTGCAAGGTTGAACAAATTGAAAAGAATAAAACAACAGAGATGAACAAAGTGGAAAACACTCCGTTAGGAAAGAGGAACGAGGAAGAACAAGGTTGAAAGCACTCCGGTAGGGAAGAGTAATAAGGAAGAACAAATTCGAACAGCACTCCGGTTGAGAAGGGATGCAAGACTTGATAAGGCGAAAAGAACTTGAGCAAAAGGCACAACACTCCGGTTAAATGGATAAGCATGAAAAGAACATGATCCTGACAAGAACAAGAAGAAGGTTTGAAGAAAGCAACATCACAATGCCTCCAGAAGAAGTGAGAGAATCGAACTGAATGAACGGGGGAGAAAAAACAAGGTCTTGAGAGAGCACGCTTACACCAAAAGCTAGAACGAAGTTGCTGGGTTATCAACAACGTAAAGGATAAGCTTGATATGGACTTATTGAATACATCTCAAAATTATGAGGTGACAACCTGCCATTCACGGGGAAAAGAATTGGATTGATAAGAACAAGGAGACGAGAAGCTATCTCACCGGGAGGATAAAGAAGAGCTTGGGTCCTTTATAAGCACCATAATTAGCAACAATCCTTAGGGAAAGTTTTAGGTGAAATATAACCCAAGATAACTCCAATGAAGAGATTGATGGATTTACAATACCCCATTCTTAACAACCTGTGAATCATGAAACATGAACTCAAATATCAAGAATGATGTAAAACCACCTCCAATGATATGGTAGAAAGAAATGCACTCCGGATTGCAAGATGAAGAAAGCTTGAGCTCCTTAGAAAAGAAACTCAATGAAAAACTTCTAGACGGAAATAAATCCTTGATGAACCATCATGTAGAGCCTCCATGAAGAACTCTGGTAACAAAAGAATAAAAAGAAAGAGAAATTGAAAACACAAGGTGAATCCTTGCAATGGTTTAGATGGATCTCCGTGATAATTAGAGCTTGGAACTCCGGGAAAGGAAAGATAAAGCATCTCGAACTGAGAATATGATATGATGAACCACTCCGGAAAAAGGAATTAATCACTTGGATGGAATAATAATAAGAATTATGTTATGCGTATCCTTCAACAATTTAATTGCTAACAAGCAACGGATTTGGCATACTACTTATCCTCGTAGAAAGATTAAGATAGATATAGCGCAAACTTGAGAAAGTCTTCAACGATCCACCGGTAGAATTTGAAAAGCACGAATGCATAGATATGATACACGAAGGAAGAAAACTCTTGAACGAACCACCGTAAGAATTGAAAATGAACGAATAAAAGATAACGAATCACCGGGAAGAATTTGCAGATGAACGAAGATGCTTGAGAGAAACTAGATACATGAGAACGAAGGGATCACGAACTGATTAAAGATCACTTGAACAAAGCACCGGTAAGATTGAAGAACGAGAGCTGAAAGCTGAGAATGAATAATATTTGAAAAGATGGATTCCGGATAACAAATTGAGAAGACTCTTGAATTTGCTCTAGATAGTTGAAAAGAATTCTCACAATCCAAAAACAACTATGAGAGGATGGCAACAAGCTAGAATCATGAATCTTGAAGAGAATGGAGCAAGATATGGAGGAAAAATTCTTCTTCGGTCTTCAAGTGTTATTAAAGACGATGAGAGACACCACCATGAATTATTGAGACACTCCGGAATGAAGAATGGAAAAGTTGAGCCAACAATGAAAAGAATTTGAAAGATCTTGAAGAAAAGCATTTGACTGATGATAAATCATTCTTACGTCAAACTTTGAGATGAATATGAGAATAACTCCGGAAATTAGAAGAGTCAGGTAAGATCCTGGGAAAGACCTGTGGGTTAGGGCCCACTCAAAAGATACACCGTTGAACTATTTAAAAGAGAAAACACTGGTTGAGTTAAATGGTTTGAATTAGATAACATCCTCAAAATAGCTTGAACAGATTAAGAGTGGAAACACGAATCTTCGAGACATCTTCAGCACTCCGGAACAATTGAATAGCGAGAAATGAATGAATATGAGTAGCACCGTCAAGAGAAGGTATTTGAAATGAGGAAAGGGGATATGATCGACAAATCTTGACTTGAATCCACCGGAGAAGAGAAGAAACAAAGAATGATAACTTGAAGCTCCGTTAGGATTTTCATGAGAATCACCGGATAAGAATATTGACGGAAAAGGATGGAGAGACTTCACAAGAATAAAAGGATACTTGATTAAGAAATCCGAGTCCTTGAGGAAAAAGGGTGGGTGGGTGGGAAAACAAAGGCAACTTGGAGACGGATGAAACAAACACCGTTGAGAAGAACTGATACTTGATCTTGCGGTTGTTGAAATGATCGGATCCACTTGAAGAGAAGTACATCGGTTGAGAAGAAATTTAGATGACAAGCTCGATGATCGAGAAGGATTAGTATTCCCATAGAAATATGAGAACACCGTTTAGAGAAGGTATGGAATCAACATTTGACTTCGAAGAAACTCGAATACCACAACTCAAAACAAAAACAAAGGGTTGGCTTGTAGAATAAGCCGGAACAAACATATGATAGAGATTTTGCCCGAAGTTTTCGTGGTGGGGCCTACACGGGCTCGATCGTACAGCACCATCATGTACAAGGCAGTGCACATGACATACGAAGCATCCCCAAGTCGGCATAGCCAAGGACTCTTTAAGACATAACGAGACTACTGTAAAACCGACCGTGAATAGGCGGACCACTAGACGTCGAACCCCAATTTCATATCATACATCCGTCGGAAAGATATCCTAAGAGCTACTTGAATTCCCACCTATGAAACTCCCGAACCTTTCCGGTTATGCAATCAGGTGTTGGGGATACAGGGGAAGCATAATATCTCACCCAAAACTAGCAAATCCTACATCCAGCTGTATCCATCCTTCAACACATAACCAAGAAACCTTCAGAAATCATCTACCTCAACCTTCAAAAAGCATCCGTTATACAAGTTATGGCAATACTCCCGAACTCCCGCCCCAGTACTGGGTGGCATCGAGGTTATCTCACCAACGAACTGCATAAAAGAGATTTTCGATGTCGGCGTACTAAACTCAGGTATTCCAGAATTGCAACGATAAAATTATGACGACAACACCTCGGAGCTCAACTCCCCGGGACACTGCCATAAAACCCCTGACAAGAGGCACCAAGACAATGTTCTCGTCACAAAACCATCGGAACGATTCCAAGATACTCGCCTGATCCTAAAAAAAATTAGTGAAATTTGAGAAGAGAAGAGTCAAAACTCTACGTCAGGATGCCTTACCAGAGCGATGAGGAGACTGGGGAGTAAAAAGAATTCCTAAACTCTCCGATATATAATTCCTAAATGACTCAAAACATTTTTCTAGACTCAACAGCGGCTGCTAAAAACGATCAAGCAGTGGGGGCTCCTAAGGTCGGGGAAGGCTCTGATTACCAACTTTAAACGCCCTCGATGCGGCTATATCTCCCACGTGTCGAAGCACGACTTAGAGGCATAACTGCATTGAAAGCAATCTTGCAAGTGAGGTAATCTTCACACAACCCATGTAATACATAAGGGAAAGAGATACATAGTTGGCTCACAATCGCCACTTCACACAATTACATGAATAAAGCATTACATCATCCAAATACAAATAAGGCCCGACTACGGAGCCAAAATAAAAGAAGACTACCCCAAATGCTACACAGATCCCCGATCGTCCCGACTGGGCTCCACTACTGATCAACTAGAACGAAACAACACAAGGCCAAGATCTTCATCGAGCTCCTCTGAGCTGGGTTGCGTCTTCTGTACGGACTCATCGGCACCTGCAAGCTGGTTTTGGAAGTATCTATGAGTCACGGGGACTCAGCAATCTCGCACCCTCGCGATCAAGACTATTTAAGCTTATGGGTAAGGTAAAGGTAAGAGGTGGAGCTACAGCAAGCGACTAGCATATATGGTGGCTAACATACGCAAATGAGAGCGAGAAGAGAAGGCAATGCATGGGTGAGAAACTATGATCAGAAGTGATCCTAGAACAACCTACGTCAATCATAACTCCAACACCGTGTTCACTTCCCGGACTCCGCCGGAAAGAGACCATCACGGTAACACACGCTGTTGATTCATTTTAATTAAGGTTAACTTCAGGTTTTCTACAACCGGGCGTTAACAAATTCCCATCTGCCCATAACCGTGGGCACGGCTTTCGAAAGTTCAAATCCCTGCAGGGGTGTCCCAACTTAGCCCATGACAAGCTCTCACGGTCAACAAAGGAACAGACCTCCTCCCGAGACATTCCGATCAGACTCGGTATCCCGGTTCTACAAGACATTTCGATAGGGTAAAACTAAACCAGCAACACCGCCCGAATGTGCCGACAAATCCCGATAGGAGCTGCACATATCTCTTTCTCAGGGCACACTCAGATTGTCTTAGGTATGGGTAGGCCAGCCCAGAGTTGCCCCTGGTGGCCACCGGCAGCTGACAGGTTGGACCAACACTCAGAGGAGCACTGGCCCGGGGGGGTTAAAACAATGATGACCCTTGAGTCTGCAGAACCCAAGGGAAAGAAAAGGCTAGGTGGCAAATGGTAAAACCAAGGTTGGGCATTGCTGGAGGAGTTTTATTCAAGGCGAACTGTCAAGGGGTTCCCATTATTACCCAACCGCGTAAGGAACGCAAAATCCGGGAACATAACACCGATATGACGGAAACTAGGGCAGCAAGAGTGGAACAAAACACCAGGCATAAGGCCGAGCCTTCCACCCTTTACCAAGTATATAGATGCATTAAATAAATAAGATATATTGTGATATCCCAACAAGTAAACATGTTCCAACAAGGAACAACATCTCCATGTTCCAACAAGGAACAAACTTCAATCTTCGACTGCAACTAACAACGCTATAAGAGGGGCTGAGCAAATCGGTAACATAGCCAAACAACGGTTTGCTAGGGCAAGGTGGGTCAGAGGCTTGGTTCAACAATATGGGAGGCATGATAAGCAAGTGGTAGGTATCGCAGCATAGGCATAGAAAAAGAGCGAGCATCTAGCAAAGCAAAGATAGAAGTGATTTCAAGGGTATGGTCATCTTGCCTGAAATCCCGCAAGGAAGAAGAACGAGTCCATGAAGAAGACAAACGGACGTAGTCGAACGGATCCTCACAAACGTGACGTTATCGAAACCAACCCGAAGAAGCAACACCGGAAAGAAGCAAACAACATAGTAAACAACCATCACATAATCATGGCACGATGCGCAAACAAGTATGATGCATGTCCGGTTTAATGAGGCATGGCATGCCAAAGTGCACAAACAATCCTACAAATTAAGTGGAGCTCAATATGCAATGGGTTGCATATTGACGAAACACCACATTCAAGTTATTTAGTTCGATCTCGTTTATGTACCCAACAATATTAAATGTTGTCAAACATGGCAAGAGAGTGAAGCAAAGTAAAACTACCTATCTAGTCAAGTTTAAATGAGGCCGGAAACAACGACCAACAATTCCGGAAACTCCTCATATGCATATATTAGGTTTGGTCCTGTTCTGCCCTAAACCATATTTTATAGTTATAAAACATGCAAGATGATGCCACCATGTTAAATTAGGCAAAATTCTACCCCATTTACATATAAAGTTTATTAAATTCGGAGTTACGGTTAATTAGTTATGAATTAAAGCATTTTAACATGGCATAGGAGCAAATTTAATCAAACAACATTTTAAACATTTCAAACAAAGATGAAAGTTGGATATTATGAATCTAGACAAAATTCTAAGAAAGTTTCATATATAACTTATTTAGATCCGATGCATGGTTCATGAGTTATTATATGCATGATCCACAAGGGTTTTCCTGAAAAAATGCTCTCCTCTGAAAAAATAGACAAATTGTAGATCTGAAAAAAAAACAGAGGCGGGCCGAATCGGACTGGGCCAACAGTACACAGCGGGGTTCTCACCCAGTGGGCCTTTGCCCAAGGCGGTGGAAACAGCAGGCCGGGCGACTGGGCCGGGAGCTGGGCCTTGGGGCGCATCGGCCCACGCGGGGCCCACACGAGAGGCGCTCTTCGTCCTCGTGCCCGCACGAACCAAAAGGAAGAAATGGCGGCGACGGCACACGCCAGCGAGGGCGCAACAACGGCGGGGAGGTCGCGGGGACATGGGGATGGCCGGATCTGGTCACGCTGGGTCCATTCCGGCCGGATCCAACGGCGGTTCGTCGTGGGCGTCGGCGAGGGAGCCCTGGTGGTGGCGCTGACCACGTGGAAGCGCAGAGAGGTCAGGGAGAGAAAAAGAGAAGAGAGAGAAAAGGGAGAGGAGAGGGACGGGGTCGACCTGGTGGAGCTTGTTGCTGCTCCGGCGAGCAGCTCCGGCAAGGACGCCGACGGGGCCTGGTGCGGGAGCTCCCTCCCCTGGAGCTCGGGGACGAGGGAGCGGGAGGCGACGCGTGGGCTGTCCCGAGCCCCGGATGGGCTCAGGTGGGCCGCGGCAGGGCTCGTAGGGCCGGCGGCGGTGGGGAGCGCTGGGGTGAGGTGGCGACGCCACATGGCGGCCCAACGGTGGCTGGAGACGGCCAGGGGCGACGTGGCACGCCCGGATTGGTCCGGGGCGCGGCGGTGGCGGCGCCAACTGGCGGTGGGAGGCTGGATGTGCACGGAATTCGAGGAGGAGGTGGGGATTGCGGCTGGCTAGAGGTAGGGGATAGGTTTAGGCTAGGTTTGTCCAAAAATGGGCTAGGGAAGGTGTATATATAGAGAGAAGGGGCTAGGGTTAGGGGGTTTCGGAGCCCTCCGATCGTAATCGAACGGTTCCGGTCGGAGGGGGGTTTAGTGGGCTGGACTCAGGCTGTGTAGGAGGGTTGGACTGAGAGGAGAGAAAAGAACTGCAGCCCGACACGGGTTTCCGAAGACCGAAAACATCCGACAAAGAACGGGTAGATCGCCTTCATCTACCTCCAGCGAGCAGTGTTGACGATCTTCCTCAAAACACCAGCGACCACCGGCCCAGTATTCCTCCC
>NC_041390.1:222974964-222996841 GCF_002162155.2 Triticum dicoccoides | reverse complement strand
ATCCATTCAAGCCCCGCCGACCTCCAGATCGGGCGCAAGCAGCTCCTGCGCCCCACACCCCTATGATAGACACCGATGCGCCGCTTCCCCAAGGAACAGGCGGACTAGGTGCTCCGCGTGCCTAAGCAGGTGCTGCTTCTTTTAATTGTGGTTCGACTGACCCTGAATTGAAATCCAGGCGGGCTACTGACCTCTAGAAAAGATGAAATAATAAAAGGGAGGAAACCTTGTGCATTTAGTATCACGAAGAAGATGCAGTAAGAAGCGCCCAACTAGTTTCTTTCATGGGATGAATACGGTGTGAGCAGAGACGTAAGATTTGCACGAATAAGGGAAGAGGAGTACCTGTTTCTGCTGGCAGTGCTGTGTCCTCCTTCTGTTTTTCCGATGATCTTCTTGTTGTTCACCGAAAACCAGAAGTTGTGGAGGACGGTGCAGCCTTGGACGAACCCATGTCCAAGTTGTTGAGTGTGGTGCGGTGGCCGTCTGTCAGCGGCGGGGAAGCGGATCCGAGGCGGCGAACAACGGCGTAGCGGGAACAGCTCTGGTGCGGTGGACGGTTGCGACAGTGGAGCCGCAGCAGTGAGGCACAGGACGGCATGGTCAGAGTGGTTCTGGTACGGCGCACGTCGGCGTCAGCGTCGTGGAGGCAGCTCTGCCTCGGCTTCAGCTGCTAAGTCCTTGAGGGCATTGCGGTTGCGGTTGTGTTGGACGACGACGTCGGGGTACCAGCTCCGGCGTGATGGAGGAGGGCGGCGGTGGATTGGCCGCTATGGGGTGGAGGACAGAGGAGGCTGGGGCTTCGCGGCTGGTGGAGAGTCAAGGGCGTTTTCGCGCCCACGCAGTATGAATGGGGAAACGGAGGGAGGCGGGGAACTAAGGGGGAACAATGTTTTGGTTTGAGACGCGCTTGTTTGAAATTTGGGGAAAGTTACAAACTTTCCCCCCATCTAAAATTTCGGACATATTGCGGGTTGGGGGTAGGACAGTCATCGGTTTGCGGGTGGTGGCTGGCGGCTCAGGGGGGTGGAGTTTGATGATAAACTGGAGGCCCTTGATTTCGTATCCAACGGTTGGAAAATCTAATGACCAGAGATGAAAAAGTCAGTCGACTGACGTGTAGCCTCACCCCGCACGTACACATGCACGAACGCAAGACACGCACGCATGTAGGCGTGCAACACTGACATGTACACACGCACGCATGCTGGCGTGCAACACTGACACGTACACATGCACTCACGAACACGCGAACGTACGCACCCATGCATGCAACACTGAAATGTACCCTTGCACACACGCAACACTTGCACGCCTGCATGCACACAGCACACGACGCAAGACACACGTTCAACCTATACGTGCATGCACCCTTTGTTAAGGACATGGATTGTTACGGGTATTAATCAATCTTATCTGTGATAAGCAGAACATTGATGTTTGCAGCGGTCTTTATGAATCACAATGTATCGAACGGGCTATCAACATAGTAGGCTTATCTACATGAAAAATATGACGTCACACTCAATGAACAATCATCGGTTTATGAAATGCCCGCTTCTGACCGCCCTGGTCCACCAAAGGTTCCTCTGTTGTGCGCTGCCTGCGTTGGGTCACTGACATGCATGCCATGCACCCAAAGAGCCCACATGTCAGTGGAAGAACGGCGCGGTGTCCTAGATCAGAGTCGAGGGCTCCACTCGCGGCACGCCCGGCTGAACACGCCTCCGTGCCGCATTCAAACGCCTCCATGAAACCCGCCCGTGTGGAAGCCGAGAAACCCACTCTAGACACACGTCTATTCATAACCGGGCCGCTCCCCTATCTCCTCCACCATTTTGTCCACTCTTACAATGGCTTACAAAGAGTAGTTATTCCGCATCCAAGCCGGCTGGGTAGCCCGCCGGATACAAGCTATGCAGCTCGCTGATCCACCTCCCTCCCCTCGCCCGACGGAGCCAGTTGCCGCCCCAAGCCGTGGAATTTTGCCATGTGTTGTTTTCATGGACTAGCAAGATGCCCGTGCATAGCACGGAACATCAAGATGCATTTTTTTACAAACTCCCGCATGCATGCAAGGGATAATTAATGTCCTCCTTTGCTAGTACCACGAGGCAAACACCATTAATATTGCATCGATTAGTGTTAGTGGCCTTGTATATCTGCAAATTATAATTTTGATTGTGGCCCCTTGTATATAAAAATGGAGGGAGAAAGATGAGAGATAAGGTGAGGAGGAGTGGGGCGTGGTGGTGACTGGTGGTCGGACTAGGCGGAGGCATGGGGATGGACGGCGCATTATGTCTAGGTTTGTATCTCTCTCACACACACCCACGTAGGTGGGGGACATGCACAAAGAGAAGAGGTGCACGCACGGCGCACGTACTCTCGTCTCTTTCCCAGCCACACTCGCGCGGGTACACGATGGAGCTCATTTCTGTACGAAAAAGGCAGCCCACGTGGTAATTTGGCACGTGTACTGGTTGTCCACTTGGTGGAGGGAGGATCATCTACCACGGGTGAACAAACAAATTGCGACTTGACGCGTTATGTTAAATTAAAAAAAGAGGCAAACCATGTGGGGCCTACCTTAGAGGAAAGGCTCTATACACTGGAGTACTTTTGATGTGTCCCGTTAACTCGCAGAACGAGGAGAAGCTTGCTTAGTACGCCGTATCCCCCGCCCACGGGCGTGGTGGCTCATAGGATGAGGTGAAGCTTGCTTACTAGTACGCCTTACGCCTGCTCCCTTGCCCACGCGCGCGATGGCTCGCAGCACGAGGAGAAAATTTTACTACTCCCTCCGTTTACTCCTCGTCCCTACTACGTACTTTGGTTAGTACTCCCTCCATTTACTTATACAAGGCCACTATAAAAAAATACATTTTGCATCTATACAAGGCCACAAATAGTAATAGAGACAAAAGTTACTACTCCCTCCTTTCCAGTTTATGGCTCAATTTCAAAATCTCTCCAACCAAGGTAGACGGTGAGTGGTCGAATTAATTTCATATTTTGCACAAGTAATTAGTATGCTCGTTTTTCTCAAGAAGTTATGTTTACCGAGGCATTAATTAGAACGAATGCATGAATGACCACTAAATTTCCATGAACTTGTACATGCATTGGTTAGTTTCCTCTTGACACTGCTTGCGTCGGCTGATCTAACGCACCTCGAAATCCAACATGTAATGGTACTACTACTAGTATAGTAGAATTGAGACTTATCAAACGGAAAAACGAATGTTTTTTAGATGAGCCCTATAAACCCTAGTGGGTACGTACTCCGTAAAAACAGATTTTTCCAAAACTAAGTCGCTCCCTTTCATGAATTCTGTAGTATACTCCTCAGTCGACGCTCCCTTTCATGAATTATGTACTTCCTGTCGCCGACATGTGGGACATATAGCAACCGGGTCGACGTGTCAAGCACCAAATAATAGTGCAGAACAGCAGAGGGGATGCACCCCACTCGTACCGGCCCAGTAGTAGTAATGAGCAATGAGACGTCAAATCAAAATGCCGCACTTTCCCAGACGGACGAAGCAACATTATTTCACACTTCGGTTCGCCATCATCTCAAACCACGTACTAGTATTGCTTCTGCCTCAAGAGGGACACGCGCATTGCCTTGGTACATCATGACACGTGGGACCGCATGACAGGCCATGCTCCCTCGCCGATCGCTCGGTAAAATCACCTCATTTTTACTATACTTCCTCTGTATCGGTTTACTACATGGCATGCACGTCGTTCTAGGTTGAGAATTTAACTGGCTATATATGTGATGAACAGTACTCTAGCCTTTTAAGAAATGTATACTTTTGTACAGTAGTACTATCGATGGATTGCGCCATGGAGCAAAAATTGAAATTAAAAAAAAGGTGGTACATATAGAGAGCGCTCGTCGCCAAATTATGCATATAGTACTGTTAAAAAGGCTAGTCACAATAATGGTGTGCAGCACAACCCACCCCTCAAATAAAACTAAGAGGGTGCTTGGATACGTTTTAGTCCCATGAATAAAAGTAGTGAGACTAAAACATGCTAGCCTCACACATGCTTGGATCCAAATACTAAAAAGGCCAAAATCAAGTTAATGAGCATTTATTATCCTCCAAACCCTCCAATCCAGAACTCGCATGTGTTAAAGGAGAGGAGTTAAATGAGTAGAGAGAGGACTAATCCACATTTAGTAGAGGTACCCCTGACTAAAAAATGTTAGTCTCAAGACTAGTTTTAGCCCCTCTTTAGTCAGGGGTGCTTGGAACTTTAGCTCTTAAAGAGACTATTTTTAGTCAGACTAAAGTAAGTCCCTTGGATCCAAGCACCCTCTAAGCATCCTGGAATTCTTTGACAAAACTAAGCACCCTGAAATTCTTTGACAACTAAACTGCTGGCTATATGTTGTTGGCCGTATATATTGTACGTATATAATGTGAAGAAAGAGTGGTAGTACTATACCAACTAAAAGATGAAATGTAAGAAATACTAGTATGTACGTACTAAAGAGTTAAAGTAACGAGAAGAAACATAACATAGTTCTGCTGGGGGCTCAACACAACACACCCCTCAAATTAAATTAAGCACACCTGAAATTAAACTTTGTAACTATTCCGGTAGACACTGCATTAGAACCACCAAGAGCAACGACACTGCCACCTTACTCGGAGTCCTCGTCCACGTCCTCGACTTCGTCCTTGTCCCTCTTCCTCTTGGGCGATACTTCTTTGCTTGAACCGCACACTTGGCTGTTGCTCTTCATCCAACCCTTGTAGATATTGAAGCAAAGGTAGCCATCCATTGCAGTGTAGTGGATGCGGTCTATATCTAGTACATTTGGCTGCCATGCATGACAATGAAACGTGTAATGAGGTTTCTCCAGTTTACCGTACGAAGGATGAACCATGGCTCCTGCCAGGGTCAGCATTGAAGGCTGACGAGAGGACACCAGCCGATTCTTCTGGAGGTCGAAGGTGTTGCCTACAACGAGGCCTATCCGACGCAGGACTTCTTTGTCATTACCAAAGTCTACAGTAACGAATTTCACTGTTTTGTCCTTGAGGAAGTTCTTAAAATCCTGGCACTCAACGTCGGCATGGCATATGTGGTAGACCAAGCAAACGTTATGTACGCAGACCTGGATCACGGCGGGCTTCTTCCTCTCTTCATCCTTTAGATCCTTCTCTCGTCCTAGGACTGTGGTGTACTCAACATCTAGCCGGGCGACCCACACATCATCTGAGTTTTCAAACATGCGGCTGAAGCGAGAAAGGCATCCTTTCACCATCGCGGAAGAACGGGTGTAGATGACGTCGAACTCATTGCCGGTGATGGTTCTAACCTTGTACTCACCGCCGATCGTGGAGATTTGGGACGCCATGGATTTGGGAGGAGGGTTAGGATTAGTGGAACTGCCGTAATGTGAATGGACGGGACGACTAGGAGCGAACCGCCGTAGTATTGAAGGACGTGCGGGGACGAGTAGGTGCGAACTGCCAGCGTGCGAACGGCAGGGTAGTGGCTTTCCATTCTCCCATGATACTGTCTTCCGAGAGCCCTTGGATCTGAGATCGAACGGTTGCATGGCATGATTCTAGACCTATGGGTGAATATCCTATCCTGGAGGGTTATTCTGCAAATTTTCAGGAACTTAGCATGCGACCGTTTGATCTCAGATCCAAGGGCTTCCAGCAACCCGTATCATGGTCCCGCCTACCACGACCGTCGCGTCACTCGCGCGGTCGCGCCCTTGGAGATTTAACACGGTGCGTTAGGCTATCTGATGTTGGCATGTCATACATAGTCATCACTTAGTCACTCATACTACAACAAGGTTGGCTATAAGTGTATTTTTTTACTCCTCTCTATCTCTTTCTTCGTACTCAAGGAAGAAACAGTGCTAAGCGCGTGTATTTATTGCATTTTCCAAGGAGTGACCTCTTCCAATGAAATGGTGTTGCTAAGTTTGCTTCATTTAATTAGCTATAGACTCAAAATTGTCTTTTCACCTAGGTACACGTGCTTAGCACCGTTTCTTCCTTGGGTCACCAAACTAGTCTCTCACTTCTTTATTAACTTGCCACATCAGACTTTATGCCTATGTGGCAAGCTTAAGCAACTGTAGGAGCAAGTAAAAGTAAGTACAATAGTGCGATTTACATGGCATTTTTGCATATGTGGAGGAAAGAGAGGCAAGGAAAAAGTGGAGAAGTGGGCTCTCATGCAAGAGCCAGCCTCTACTACATGGTGGAGCATTGGGAGAGGCACCTGTATGGAGGTGGTCAGGAATCTGGGAGACTCACGCCGGTCATAGCGCCGCAGTTAAAATGATAATGGCAAGTAAAATCACGGGGCCCCACCTGTCCAGCAGTAACTCGCTGTCAAATCACACAACCCTACATTTGCAACAGCCTACTCCCTCGTCTTCTCGCGTCTCTGTCGAACCG
Source organism: Triticum dicoccoides (assembly GCF_002162155.2). Taxonomy (NCBI): domain Eukaryota; kingdom Viridiplantae; phylum Streptophyta; class Magnoliopsida; order Poales; family Poaceae; genus Triticum; species Triticum dicoccoides. Next base: position 222,990,392 of record NC_041390.1, on the reverse strand, counting down.
ACTAGGCAGAACTGCCCCGCCGCCTACCGCACAGGAAAAGCCCCGCCCTCGACTTTTAAATACAACTACATCCGCTTAAGAATCCAATGATATACCTTTTGTGACATAGTAACTCATATTTAGTTAGTCAAATGGATGACCTAGAACTACATGCAGGCCCTATAAACCGAGACGCCTAAAAATATAAAAACCGAGACGGGGAGGGTAGTTCAGCATGTATCTTTTTAGATCAATCTAGTCGGGATTCACCAAGGAGCAAAACCAAGTGGTAGGCTACTCCTGTCGTGTTGGCGTAGCAACTCAAGCAGGGTCAGTCCGCACACGAAATGGCGACACACTTAACAGGACCCCTTTGGCCGACATGTGGCTCATCCACCGTCTTGTTCCACGTGCGATGCACCAAATTACAGTTCGGAGCAGCGGTTGGAATTGGAGGCACCCCGGTCGTAGCACCGCAGTAGTAGAAAATGAGCAACGAGGGGTCAAATCACAAAGCCCCACCTTTCCCGCATTAAGCTGGACGAACGAAGCAACCATCATTTCACTCTAGGGTGCAAGAGCATAAAGAAAAGAGAAAATAATGATGCGTGCGGCAGCTACCTAGGGCACCCTAGGGTAGGGGTCTCCACTACAGATCCTTTTTTTAAAAGCGCCTCCACTACAAATCGGCTTCTCCCGCGTCCTCTTGAAGAAAACCGATGATGAGTGCGGCGGTAGGGTTTGTAGGAGTACTACAGCATGTGGGGCCACGTCGTAGTAAACGGGTTCGAGCCGACGCCTTAAATATGTGTGGGACGCTTGGTTTTACGGGAACGAGGCAGCATTTTGGGTTCGAGGACCAATGGAGATATAGTACGTACAAAAAATTGTGGACGTAGGTTCGACCAAAAGGCAATGATGCATGGGCCCTGCATTTTGATATACCCGGGGCCGCGTGAAATTTGCTACTCTAGTCAAAACTAGTAAGGTACACATGTATTGAACGCATGAGATTTCGAAACCAAATTATGAATAAATACACACTATAGGATGTAAAGCTTTGAGTCATATATGCATGATGTAGATGTTCATTTAGTTCTTATAGTTCATCTCATTCAAAATCAATAAGTTATATAAAAATGTTAAGATTCATGGGGTTGTGCATTGTACTCCCTCCGTTCCAAAATAGATGACCCAACTTTGCACTAACTTTGTACAAAGTTAGTGCAAAGTTGGATCATCTATTTTGGAACGGAGGGAGTAAATCATAAAGTAAAAAACAAATAATGGCAATTCATTTAGAAAAAATAATCAATTATGATACAGAAGATTCTAGAACAAAGGAGAAGTGCTTGTGTTTTGAGGTTTGTGCATTATGCTTAAGTTCAACCATGGAGTCTTCTAAATTGTACATGTGGCGGATCTGGTGGAATGTTGATGATATCCAATGGCCAGTAGTGCTCGGATTTTCCTATCTCTGCACTGTCGGGTTAGCTTCATCTAGCGAACATCTTTCAAAGTTATTGGCACACTATATAGTTCTTGTGCCATAGTTGCATGTTTTGGAAAAAAAAACTACTAGTGGGTTGTACTATCTATTTAGGAATAGAAGATGTATACATGGATGTTGTAGGGAAAGAGATGACATGGAGCATCTCAATTCCTATGAGTAGGGATTGGAAAAGACATGTCATTTGGTTCACATCATAGGAACTTTTCTATTGAATATAGAGATGACATGTTTCTCAATTCCTATGAGGAGGGATTATAAAAGAGATGTAATTTGGTTCATATCATAGGAACTTTCCTATTGAATATACGCTAATGTTTATTTTCCTTTGAAATTAAGGACTATAGGAATCCATTCATATGAACCAAGTGGCTCTAAAGCTATAGAAATGATATCATGTTTATTTCCTTTGAAATGTGGAGTATATGAATCTATTCCTATGAACCAATTGGCTCTAAAGGAAAAAATCCTATAAAAATCATATCATATAGAGTTCATATGATATTCCTCGACACTAAAGGATGCTTGAAATTGCTGCAGGAGATACAATGGTCTTTCTTTGTAGACTCCTCACCCAACTTTATAGTTACCTCTCGAAGATGAATGAAATGATATATATACATGGTATTCTACATGTGCAATTTGGTACACAAAAACTTGGTAAAAGTTTGTGAGGTTCGAATTTTCAATAAAGCTATATGCACCGCATTTCGGAACGGAGGGAGCATACGACAGTTGCTAACACTCACGTGGAAGATTTGTGTGTAGGAGGAGTGGTTGTTCTGTTAAATGACATGGCAAAACTGACAATGTCGGATGCCGATCTAACGGTCCTTACGACGTTCGTCGGGAAAAGGCTTGTGGCAAACGCTTGTCGGATAATGATTTACGGACACATGCATTGCATTGATACGTGCCCCCCTCTCTCTCACGCACACACACCCTCATGAGTCACGACTCTCCCGAGTCCTCTCGCAGACTCGCATGTCGCACCCATCGTGTATATGCAGGTAGACGTCACGCACATATGTGCTCTTCACACCCTACCCTCAGAACTTGTAAAAAACAAAAGACGGCATGCACATTTTATTTTAGCTCACACGTCACACACTTGTACTACTACTCTTGCGGCGAACGTTCTTTGGGCATATTATATTGTACTCTCACAAAGAGAAGCGGTGCACGCACGCACTAGTTCTCTCACACCCACTCGCGGGTACACGTAGGAGCGCATTTTTTGAAGCTGGTACAACAAAATCACTCCACTATATATAAAAGCAGGAGCCTTAGCGCTTGCTTTACTAGGGTTCCTCTCGTTCACTCTCTCATGCTCTCCAAATCTAAGCAACACATAGGTGGCCACACTCTCTCTCAGCTCACGGCTGGTCACAAATCCGGCCGGACAACCTCGACCGGGGTAGGGGTGTAGGTGCATCGTTCACGCTGTCGTCAGCGGCGAGGGAGGAGACCAACGGCTGCCCGCGCGTCCCGATCGGTGGCTGTGCCGTTCTCTCCGAGAGAGCGCCGGCTCGGGAGGGCCTCCGACCCCTTCTTCCTCCCTGCGGTATTGTGGACAAGATGCGGCCTCCTGACGCCGTCTTTGCGACATGCTGACGACCCTCAGGTATATATTCCTTCAAAACCTGCCTTGCTCTACTACCCTAGCTCCCTTCGTGTGGATCCTTTTCTACTTCCGTCCGCTGTTCCAAAGCCACCTAGACTTCTACTAAGGCATGTGCTTTGCACGTATGTTCTGTATGATAGATACTCATATACCTTCTTTTTAGAGAGAGAAATGGGTACTCGTATCTTGAGTAGATATCATAGTGTGTTTGTTTGCATGATCTAAGGACTATTCTGAAATAAGAAGCAAATCACTTGCACAAATCAAACTGAGTTCCAAGTAAGAATTTGATTACAAGATAAAAGTTGTAGTTTTATTATATGTTGTTTCCTGGGTTCCACTGATGTATAGTTCCAGAGTTGTTTGACGGTTTACATGCATGTTTATGGACTATTTTGTGCAACTAAATAAGTCATTTAGGTCTGACAGACACTCATGTCCTGTAATAGCTTGAGGTATAGCTTATGTATGACTGAAATAAAATATGACACTTTTTCTGCGAATAATAAAAATATTACATTCCTTGATGAAGCAGAATAAAACTTTAGCTAGCATCAGCCATGCAATGTTATGTTATGTGAACAGTGTAAACTTTGCAGTATAGCGGCATCTAAAAAATCCATTTTTACAGTAATCTAAAAAAATAAGTTAGTAGTAGAGTGTTTATTTCCCAGGTGACAACGGGGAACCAAAATGTCCTAGCTATTTGCCAACTTGTTGTACTTGCACGTGAGGAGGTGGCAGCAGTTTCTAGACATTTCTCAACTTCAGTAGGTGCAATCCAGATTCAACGGGGACTTCTTTATTTGTTTACTTGGAGAGCAGAGTCGGCCATGTGCACAAGGAGCGGGAGCGAATCCGGCAGCTCTTAGCCATCAGATCATGTCATCTTTTGTTTGATGGACGGCAGTGATATGCATGAGAGGGGAAATGAACGGTGGATTTTGAGCCAATGCTTGTTTGGGCGGGAGAAACGAAGATGGAGTGGTAAATCCAATTTCAAAACTGCCGCATTATAGTAGTAGTAGATTAGAAGTAAAGCTATTTCATACAGTCGACTCAAAGCGTTGGTTCAAATAGGGAAGAAAGTGGGAAAGCTGTAGCATGAATCTAGGACTTGGTTCTAAGAGGAAACGGGGGAAAGTAGTAATATATGTCATTGTTTAAATAACCGTATATCTTATTTGCGCAAACAGGGATGTCTGTCTCCATATCGTTTCGGGATGTGTGTCTCTGTATCGTTTCTATCCGCGCAATCAAAAGCACACACCTCAGTTTTAGTACAACTGTGCAAAATGAGATGGCTATCCCTCGCTGTCGTCGTCTAACCTCCCGTCTTCAAGGTATCCCTACATTGGTAGTAACTAAGGTAGAATGACCAGCGCAATCTAAAAGAAGCTGATTCGTACGTTTTACTTCCTGATTGCAGTGCAGGGACAAGCGAAAACAACTGCATCCTAGTCCAGAATGCACTTTCTACCAGTTCATCCATGGACCAAGGACTAGCTGGCACGGCTGCACGGCGGTTTTTTGGACAGGTGCGCCGACAAGAGGCATTGTGGTCTGCTTATTTCTGCAAATAGCGGTGCTTAAATTTAGTGGAATGCACAAGCATTTCAGCTGGTCAGTACACTGCATGGTTCAGTTCAGCATTCCAGCTGACACGACAATTATAATTGGTTATTCTGGAATGAGAGAACCTAACCCTGAATGGTGGCAACAAGAAAAAACCAGAGTGAACTCCAGGAAATTTAAGCCTGCCGGGAGACCCTTTGCTCAAAGAGAAGCCTTGCTTGTTTTTTCCTGATTTGTAAACCTTCTCACAACTTTGTCTTTTGCTGTGAACTAGTATATGTTTGTTATGTTCTATGAATCATTGAGATGTATAAAATTGCTTAACTTATGCTTTTCAAGTTTTTTATGAAGACGAGTTTAATGTGAGTGTTCCACATGAGCGCTGGACTAGCGTGTGAACGTTTGGAATTTATTACATTGTGGCCTCAATTAACTGCATGAACCACTGTAACAAGATACATAGTTGCTTATATGTCAGACAGCAGATTGTTGATTGTTAGCTGGTCGATAGCCTAGTGTTGAAGCGAGCTGAGCCAATGTGCCGTGTTTTGCACAACTGCTTACAAGTGTGGTAGCACCAATAGTGTTTACAAGTACTTATGTATACGTCGGTGCACGGTTCTCGAACGAGTGCTCTATTTCATCAAAAAAACACTGCTCGGATGATAAACAATGATAACTTATGTCTTACCATGCCATATTCATGAAAAAACTAGTGAGGACGCATCTGTTTCGGCAACAATTACGATGGTTCTCACATGATTCATGGGCACACAAAAGTAGCAGCAGTTCCCATAGACGGATTCAAACAGAGTACTAGCCCCAGAGGGGTCGATAACAGGCAAGGTTCAGATAATTAGACACAATCCAAACTACTATTAAACACTAGCTGGGGCAACTATTTAATGCCTCGATCTAATTTGGGTTGGACACAAGACGGACCTTGCCATGAACATCATCGAGGACGTCCCGCAGTAGCTCAATCCTGTGAACCTTCATGAAGACAACCTTGTGGCCTTGCCACTGATAAAATTGTTTGTGGAGGCATGCCACGTCATCTTCCTGCGTAAGCTTGACAAGAACAGTATTCCTCACAAACGAAGGAGTAGCTTTGAACTTCTTGTGCTTCAGTACACCCTGGACAACACGCCTGACAACAGTGAGGCTGGAATACAACTCTTCAATGGTATAACCGCAAATGGCTTCCAGGATCCAACAGCCTAAGAACTCTATTTTCCTAGTGCGTATATTCAGGTCGTCCGCCTCATAGCGAGTGACATGTACAACCACACAATCCTTGTCTGCATCAGGGCTCTAATTGAAACAGAAACAAATTCTGAATTACTTTTCAGTATAAGAAACACAAGTTATTTAAACCACTACGTATACCATGGCATCGAAGCTAATAAAATTTTGCATTATTAATCACCACATACTTCCTTTTCTAAAAAAAATCACCGCATACTTAGATGAAAAACCACAATCGAGATCGGTAAAGAAGGAAATCACCTTGGGCAGCTCAGCGGGGGGGACACATCCTCGAAGGGGGAAAACTGCTCCTGCAGTGCCACGGGGGCTGTAACCTCAAACGGGGCGTTGACTATCTCAGTATCTGGGGTCGCCTTGGTGGTTGCCTCCATCTTCTTGGAGCTCTCTATCTCGTGGGGATCAGCCTCCCACGTCTGCTCCAATATCGGAAGATCTTTGCCTGGTTCTCCTTGGTCCATCATGAAACTAATGAATACTAGGAGTCCATTGAAAGGAAAACACAATCGCAATGACAATGAAACAAAAAAGAGAGTGAGGATCGGTTACTGCTTTGCAAAAGTTCTTTTTTTTCCTCTGAACGAAAATATACCAACATCACGGATCCGCTTACCTTCCCTTCATTCGGAGAGAAGAACAATGGCAGATGCAAGTGTTGCCTTTCTTGAAGACGGTGAGGGAGAAGGGGATTCAGCGAAGAGTGAAATGATGGTTGCTTCGTCCGTCAAACTTAGACTGCGGGGAGGTGGGGTTTTGTGATACGACGGCTCGTTACTGCCGCGCTACGACCGGGGTGACTCTCCGCATGCATACTGCCTTCTAATTTGGTGGATGGCATTTGGGCCTGTGCGCTGCATGGCCCGCATGTCGGTGAACAAAAGTATAACAACATTCAATAGAGGGAGACGATTCAATGACCTAGGAGGAGCCGGAAGCGGTAGAGTGTCTCCAATGTACTAGTAGTAATTGTTTTTCTGGGTAGCTATAGAGTGTCTCCACTGTACTAGTAGTAATTGTTTCTCGGGTCCCAAGACAAAACAACCCATCCACACTAGTAAATAGTAAAATCAATTCAAAAACCTGGGTGCTATTCTTCCTCCTCGCTCCCACCCACCTCACGTCAGCTCGCTCCACTCATACCCCCAAATTCCTCACCTCACTCCTATAGAAAACCCCAGCTCTCCTTCTTCCTCACTCCTACAGAAAACCCCCAGCTCCCCTTCTTTCTCGCTCGCACTACAACTAGGCTCGTCATTCGTTACTCTGCTCAAATCCGTGAGTGCGACGCGACGCCCTCGAGGAAAATGGAGTCGGCTGACCCCAGCGCCAAGAAGATGAGGCTCCCGCCAACGGTGACGCCTGTTGTAGATCCCACACCCGGCAGCGCGGGGAGAAGCGGTGACCCCGCCCCCACCGGATCCCAGGAACCCGTAGAATCTCGTGTGGACCACATCAACGATCTTCCGGATGCCATCCTTGGGGAGATCATCTCGCTTCTCCCCACCAAGGATTGCTGCCGCACCCAAGTCCTCTCAATTCGGTGGCGCCCTCTATGGCGCGCCGTTCCCCTTAATCTCGACTGTCGTCAGCTATCTCTCTTCAATGATTTTGAAATCCCCAGAGCCATCATCTCCTCCCACCAGGGCTCCGTTCAAAGCCTCTGCATCCCATCATGCTACCTGAGCAAGCATACCATGCCCTGCACGGTGGACGCCTGGCTGGAATCCCCTGAATTCACAGAACTACAGCTACTTGAATTCTACTATTCCCTTGGAAATCACATACCACATACCGAACGCCATGAACTTGTGCCCTCGGCACCGATGTCCATATTGGGGTTTTCGTCCTCTCTCCACACCGCCACCTTTGCGCAGTGCTACCTACCAGACAATCTGGTACTAAACCTTCGACTCCCATTTCTCAAGAAACTTTCACTTGTGCGGGTTCGTATATCGGATGCCTCATTGCACAACATCATCCACTCCAGTTGCCCTGCACTGGAGTGCTTGGTACTTGTTTTCACAGTTAGAATCGGTTGTCTCCAAATAAAGTCGCCTAACCTTGTAAGAATTGGAATTTCTTTTGACGGAAGGTAGCTCACCATCCAATATGCCCCTTCACTGCAAAGGTTGATCCTTTATTCTAGTTATTCACCGTTGCAAATAACCGTCCTCTCTGGGCCTAAACTGGAGACCTTGGGTGTAATACATGATCTCTGTGCTCATTTCAATATGGTGTTTGGCTCCACAGTTCTTCAAGTACTTTATATTATCATCTACACTTGTTACCATAAGCTGCATTTTAAATTTCTGCGCATAATTTATATATCATCTTGGAGTACACATTTTGTACTAATATTATGTTCTATGCTCAATGAAGAGTTTCTCCATGGATGGCCTATCAATGGTGCTGGATTCTGTCAAGATCTTATATATCCAAATGAATAGTTTTGATCTGAACAAGATTATTGGCTTGCTGCAATGCTTTCCATGTCTAGAGAAGTTGTATATAAAGGTGATAATTTCACGCACATTGGAAGCCCACATATAGTGTACTAGAATTAACCGTTCAGCTGTTGCTCTTTCGACACTCTTCTTTTAGACCTTAACTGTTTTCAATCTTCATGTCTATTTAGGCAACAGGACGGGGTAAGAAAGTTATAACCAATCGGTGGATTTGTAAGCATCGGGATTTTCTCACTTCTCATGAGATTCGATTGAAGACAATAACACTAGAATGATATGTAGCCAACCGTGCAAATACAAGATTTGTCATATTCTTTCTGCTGAATGCAAGGTTACTATTGTCCATCAGGCTTAAGTTTATCAGCAGCATGGTTTTGACGGATGGGTATGTCGAAGAGCAAAAAAAGGAGTTTCAGGTGGGCAAAAGAGCTTCTGAACGTGTCGGGCTTCTATTTACAACATATTGTGGTCATAATCCAGTAAATTTTACAACCCAGGATGTTCATTCTATGGACCTGACCGATCCATTTGACAGTGACTGCCGAAAACAGTGCTGGAGTTAGATGTTGTTGCCCTTTTCAATCTGGTTTTTTTTGTAAACCTGATGAACAACTAACCCTCGTGCTTTTGTACAGTTTTTAAGCTAGAGTTAGATGTTCCTGCCCTTTTCAACTCGGCTGTGACCGTCATATTTTCTTTGAAACAAGGCAAATGGCTTACCATTCGTTTAATTTAGAGTGAAATATTATAACAAATCCAAACCAAGGGAAATAACATCACTCTCGCCGGCTGGTTGAGCTCACTGTGCATTACAGAAGCCAAGTGATTAGCCCCCACCAGCACCCACAAACTTATTTCAAACTAGCACATCAAATGGGCTGTAAATTTCCATAGGAAAGGCTGCATGACCGTGACAGATTTGGATTCTGACATTTGGGACCCGCGAGGAAATAGCCTATCCAAGGTGGTGTCGACTTACTAGCTAGTCAACAAACGATTGTTCCTACCAGCCGTTGGATTGACATCCAACATCTGTCGTGTATCTTCTATCTCTTGTCTTCTTCTTCCTCCAATCGCCCAAACCAAACCACCCCGTCGGCTCCGCCTGCTCCCGCCTCCCATGGCTGCCTGCGCCTCCGCCGCCCTACCGTACGTACCCTCCAACGTTGGCCAGTCCCTCCCTCTATTCCCCCACATGTCCTGTTATTCTCCGGCGACGTCAGCCCCAACATGCACCCGCGCCCGAACCAGTCAACCCTCGTACTCCCCTCCGCCTGCGACTGGATCAGCTCACCTTCAACGGCTCCTGTTCGTTCCATCCGAGGCCTCGCCGTCGTCCTCCGCCTTGCGGCCTTGGTTCGCTCGCCGTGCGCGATGCGCCTCCCTCTTGCATTGTCAACATCGTCAACAACCGAGAGGAACAAGGAGATGACTGTACGTGGAGAGGATGACAGTATGGACCCACCAGCATCATGGTAGTACTCAAACAAGTGCCTCCATAGTACAATCCCGAAAATATGGTTCCTCCTAATGGTTGGACATCTGGGGCTCACGCCATTGTCAACGTAGTCTATAAACGAGAGAATTACACTACGAGCGGCTGACGCCAGGGACCCAGCAAGTCGCGCAGTTTTTTTTTGAGGAACAAGCAGTTGTTATTTATACTAGTTTTAGCAACGGATCAGGGTAACAACGGGGCTGTGCAGGGGTTGTGGCCCGTCTAGCCAGGATTTTATTTATGTTTACCACATCATGAGCCCAGTTGTGTTTTTTTCTTACTGAAAATGGCTAGCCCAGTTCTATTTTTAAAAAAGAAATACCCAAACAAGGCCTACTTGCTTTATCGGCCCTGCTAGGCTGCAAATCTTTCAAGACGAGGAGAGTTTCATTCGGTTTGCCCAGAAATGGGATGTACATTTTTTAAACACATCAAACCGAGAATTAGTTTCAATTTTTTTTTTCATTACAAGATCTTAAATTCCATTGATTTTTATGCGTGGACAATTATTTGGATTTTATATTTATATAAATTATTTTTCAAAATAGTTTGAATGTGAATTGATATTTCTGGATTAAAAACAGTTGACCGCACCGAAATATGCAAAATTTCGTATACTTTTAAACCGTGGCCACAATATGGGGTATGATGCTAACAAAGAGAAGATGGGCTCCAAAAAAATTCTTAAGAATTAGCAAATGGGCTGCACATTATTAGAAATAATGGCAGATGGGCTGTATGCTATTTTCCACAGATTTGAGGCTGACTTGTGCGCCTACTACAGGTTGACGTGTATGCTTTCATAAAAAAAAGGTTGACGCACACGCAATGCCCTATCAACTTAGTCAACACACGAGAGCAGTGACTGTTGGATGTCCATCCAACGGCTGTCGTGCTTCTTCAATCTCTGCTCTTCATGCTCAAGCCGCTCAAACAAGCGCCGACGGGACTACTTGCTCCCTCCTCCCACGGCCGGCTATGCTGCCGCGCAGGCCTCACGGCCCCACCGTACTCCCATCGCTGGCCTGGCCATCCCTCTACTCACCCACACATGATGTTATTCTCTGGCGACGGCAGACAAACCAGTAAACCCTCGTACTCCTCCGCGTGGGAAACAACTGCCGAGTATTCCCTGGCTCCGTGTCGTTCCCTTCCTAGGCCTCGCCGTCGTCCACCGCCCTGGTGCTCTTGGCGCAGTCTGGTCAGCGTGGTCAATGAACGACATCCATCAGAAGTGGACTGTATGTGGAGAGGCTGACAGTTGGGTCCACGGTCGCACGCAAGGAAATGCCTCCTTATTACACTCAAAATAATGATTCCTCCACCTGACAGCTAGGACCCACAGGAAGGGCCTCTGTATTTTGCGAAAAAAACATTCCCCCCACTGACAGGTCGGACCCACCAGCTATATCTTCGCACGCAAGGAAGTGCCTCCTTATTACGCCCAAAAAAATGAATACCCCCCTGCTAGCTGGGACCCACCATATTGTTGGGCTGACTTGTGGGCCTACTAAGTTGATAGGGACGGAGAGCTTTGTAAACTTAGTGAATACTCCAGTGACCGTATAATGTCCATCCAACGGCCATAGTGCTTCTTCAACCTCTGGTCTTCTTACTCCAGCCGCCCAAAGCAGCGCAGGTCATGCCGCCTGCTCCTACCTTTCGTGGCTGGCTGTGCTACCGCGGAGGCCTCACCGCCCCCATACTACTCCCACCACTGGCCAGGCCATCCCTCCACTCACCGACACCCCCTGTTATTCTGTGGCGACGGCAGCCTCACACCGCAGCCGAACCAGTGAACGCTCGTACTCCTCTCCGCGTGGACATCCACTGCCGCGTCTTGCACGGCTCCGCGTCGTCCCCTTCCTAGGCCTCGCCGTCGTCCACCACCGTGGCGCTCTCGGCGTGGCGTGGTCAATGTGGTCAACGACCGACTTCCATCGGAAGAGTACTGTACGTGGAGAGGCTGATAGCTGGGTCCACGGCAGCCGCAAGGAAGTGCCTCCTTATTACGCGGAAAATAATTATTCCTCCACCTGACAGCGGGGACCCACCAGACGGGCCACCAATATTTTGCGAAAAAAAATCATTTCCCTAGACTGCTGGGACCCATCGGACGGGCCACCGTATTTCGCGAAAAAAACGTTCCCCCACTATCAGCTCGGACCCACCGGAAGTGCCTCCTTATTACGCACAAAAAATGAATACTCCCCCGGCTAGCTGGGACCCACCTTGCTGGGAGGCTGACTTGTGGGCCTACTAAGTTGACGGGGACGAAGGGCTTTGTCAACTTAGTCAATATGAACGATTCTAGCTCCAGTGACCGTACGATGTCCATCCAACGGCCGTAGTGCTTCTTCAACCTCTGGTCTTCTTGCTCCAGCCGCCCAAAGCAGCGCCAGTCGTGCCGCATCTCCTGCCTCCCGTGGCCGGCTGTGCTGTCGCAGAGGCCTCGCCGCCCCCTACTATTCCCACTGCTGGCCAGGCCCTGCGGCAACGACAGCTTCACACCGCAGCCAAACCAGTGAACCCTTGTAGTCCTCTCCGTGCGGGCTTCCACTGCCGCATCGTCCCCTTCCTAGGCCTCGCCGTCGTCCACCGCCGTGGTGCTCTCCGTGCAGCATGGTCAACATGGTCAAGGAACGACTTCCATCGAAAGAGTACTGTACGTGGAGAGACTGATAGCTGGGTCCATGGCCACAGCCCAGTTTTTTGTGATTTGCCAAGTAAGTCGCTTTGTCAGGCCTGTTGGGCTGCAAATCTTTCAAGATGAGGAGAGCTTTCATTCGGCTGGCCGAGAAAATGGCCCATCAGCAATGAGAAATGGGTTGTACATTTTTAAAACACATCAAACCGGCAATTAGTTTCAAATATCTTTTTTTTCATTTAAAGATTTTAAATTACATTAATTTTTATGCATGGAGAATTTGTTGGATTTTATATTGATATACATTTATTTTTAAAATCAGTTTGAATGTGAGTCGAAATTTCGGGATTAAAAACAGTTCGGATCACACCGAAATATGCAAAATTTCGTATAATTTTTTAACCGTTGCCACAATATGGGCTGTAATGCTAATAAAAAGAATATGGGCTCCAAAAAAACCTTAAGAATTAGCAAATGGGCTGTAAATTATTAGAAATAATGGCACATGGGTTGTATGCTGTTTTCCACAGATTTGAGGCTTTCCTAAAAAAAAGGTTGATGCACAAGCACTGACTGTTGGATGTCCATCCAACGGCCGCCGTGCTTCTTCAATCTCTGCTCTTCCTGCTTGAGCCGCTCAAACAAGGGTCGGCAGGACTGCCTGCTCCCTCCTCCTCATGGCCAGTTGTGCTGCCGCGCAGGCCTCACCGCCCGACCGTACTCCCATCGCTGGCCTAGCCATCCCTCTACTGACCCACACCTGCTGTTATTCTCCGGCGACGGTAGACGAACCAGTAAACCCTCGTACAGTCGTACTCCCCTCCGCGTGGGAAACAACTGCCGAGTCTTCCCTGCCTCCGTGTCGTCCCCTTCCTAGGCCTCGTCGTCGTCCACCGCCCTGGTGCTCTCGGCGCGGCCTGGTCAATGTGGTCAATGACCGACATGCATCTGAAGTGGACTTTACGTGGAGAGGCCGACAACTGGGTCCACGGCCGCACGCAAGGAAATGCCTCCTTATTACACGCAAAATAATGATTCCTCCACCTGACATCAGGGACCCACCGAAAGGGCCTCTGTATTTCGTGAAAAAAACGTTACCGCCGCTGACAGCTCGGACCCACCAGCTATATCTTCGCACGCAAGGAAGTGCCTCCTTATTACGCACAAAAAAAATGAATACTCCACCTGTTAGCTGGGACCCAGTATAGTGGCAGGCTGACTTGTGGGCCTACTAAGTTGACGGGGACGGAGGGTTTTGTCAACTTAGTCATTATGCACGATTCTAGCTCCAGTGACCGTACGATGTCCATCCAACGGCTGTAGTGCTTCTTCAACCTCTGGTCTTCTTGCTCCAGCCGCCCAAACCAGCGCCGGTCGTGCCTCGTGCTCCTGCATCCCGTGGCCGGCTGCGATGCGGCGGAGGCCTCACCACCCCCTACTACTCCCACTGCTGGCTAGGCCATCCCTCTACTCACCCACACCCCTGTTATTCTACGGCGACGGCAGCCTCACACCGCAGCGAACCAGTGAACCCTCGTACTCCTCTACGCGTGGGCATCCACTGCCGCGTCTTCCCCGGCTCCGCGTCGTCCCCTTCCTAGGCCTCGCCGTCATCCACCACCCTGGTGCTCTCGGCGCGGCGTGGTCAACGTGGTCAAGGAACGGCTTCCATCGGACGTGGACTGTACGTGGAGAGGCTGACAGCTGGGTCCATGGCCGCAGCAAGGAAGTGCCTCCTTATTACATGCAAAATAATTATTCCTCCACCTCAACAGCGGGACCCACCAGACGGGCCACCGTATTTCGCCCCCCTGACTGCTGGGACCCACCAGCTACATCTTCGCATGCAAGGAAGTGCTTGACAGTCGGGACCCACCTGGTCAAAGCGTACGTAGCGTTGTCATTCTGGTCGCGAACGTGTACGTACATATATATTGGTCGATGTAGAGGTGCGCACGTGTCATAGTAGAGGCGGCCAGGGTGCAAGAAAGAAAATAAGGCCACGTATGTGTACATACGGGCGGGGTCTCGAACGCCTACTCGCGCATACGTACGGCCAGGGCTCGTGTACATGGCTAAGTCGAAACGGAGAAACGGCGTCGTCGTCGTGTTCATGGGGAGGCAACGGAATGCGTCGTGTTCATGGGGAGGCAACAGAATGCGTCGTGTTCATGGGGAGGCAACGGAATGCGTCGTGTTCATCGGGAGGGCTTGGACGGAACAGGCGATGGAAACGAGGTCTGGCGTACCGCAGAATGGAGGAAACGGCCTTGTGTTCGACCGGCCACGTTTGAAACAGGATCCTGTTCATCGGGAGGGGTCTGGCGTACCGCAAAACGGAGGAAACGGACCTCCTATGGTCGAAACGGGGGTCATGTTGATCGGGAGGGGTGTGGCATACCGCAAAACGGACGAAACGGACTTGTGTTGGAGCGCTACGGTCGAAACGGGGGTCCTGTTCATCGGGAGGGGTGTAGCGTACCGCAAAATAGGACTCCACAGGATACTGTTCATCTCCATCATCGACCCCCTCCAGCCTCCACAAGCTACTGTTCATCCACCGTCGACCTCCTCCAGCCTCCACCTGCGACTGTTCATCCACGGGCTCCTGTTCATCCAGCCTCCACCGCGCGCTACTCCACCGGCTACTGTTCAACCAGCCCTCTCCACGGGCTCCTGTTCAACCACCCCTCTACGGGCTACTGTTCATCCTGCCCTCCATCGTCTACTGTTCATCCTGCCCTCTATGGGGTGGTCCTGTTCATCCAGCCCTCCATGGGGTCCTGTTCATCCAGCCCCAACCGGCTCGATCGATCGGGGTCCTGTTCATCCAGAGGCAACACCACGGGGTCCTGTTCATCCAC
>NC_041390.1:222907574-222974605 GCF_002162155.2 Triticum dicoccoides | reverse complement strand
GATCGGCTTCAGTTAGTAGCAGTAGCGAAGGAATCGCTCGATCGGGTTCAGTTAACAGCCATCGATCGATCACTCGGGTTCAGTAACGCGTAGCCTGCAGTGCAATCGCTCAGGTTCAATTAGAGCCCAACGCCTCACTCGGGTTCAGTTAGAGCCAACGCCTCGCACACACGCGTGTACGTGTACAAGAGAAACGCGCATCGCTCGGCCCCGACCTCCCACCATAACCGGGAACTCCCCAAAAATTTCCTCGCCCTCGCTTCTACCACGGTTTTTTCCGTCATGGACGGCCCAAAGAATGTCATGCAGCTGCGTCTCCGGTCCGCCCAGGACGAAAAGCCCATTTTCTGTCATGATTTTTTGTCATAGAAGTAGGAGCCCACCACATCCATGATGATACCGGGTTTTGTCACAATTATCGTCATAGAAGTGTCATATGTATGAAAAAAAAATTCGTTCGGCCCAAAATATCACGGATGTGTCTTTTTTTGTAGTGTTTGCTTCGATAACTAATAGATTTTTGCAATAAGTATGTGAGTTATTTATGACTAATGTTGAGTCCATGGATTATACGCACTCTCACCTTCCACATTTGCTAACCTCTCTAATACCGCGCACCTTTCACCGGTATCATAAACCCACCATATGACTTCCTCAAAACAGCCACCATACCTACCTATCATGGCATTTCCATAGCCATTCCGAGATATGTTGCCATGCAACTTTCCACCATTATGTTTATGATGACGCGCTCCATCATTGCCATATCGCTTTGCAAGATCTTGTAGTTGACATTTTAGTTGTGGCAAAGCCACCGTTCATAATTCTTTCAGATAAGTCACTCATGCATCATTGCTATCCCGGTACACCGCCGGAGGCATTCATATAGAGTCATACTTTGTTCTAGTATCGAGTTGTAATCATTGAGTTGTAAATAAATAGAAGTGTGATGATCATCATTCATAGAGTATTGTCCCAATAAAAAAAGAAAGGCCAAATAAAAAAGAGAAGGCCCAAAAAAAGAGAATAAAAAGGGGCAATACTACTATCCTTTTTTTTCCACACTTGCGCTTCAAAGTAGCACCATGATCTTCATGATAGAGAGTCTCTTATGCTATCACTTTCATATACTAGTGGGAATTTTTCATTATAGAACTTGGCTTGTATATTACAACGATGGGCTACCTTAAAATGCCCTAGGTCTTCGTGAGCAAGCAAGTTGGATGCACACCCACTTAGTTTCTTTTTGTTGAGCTTTCATATACTTATAGCTCTAGTGCATCCGTTGCATGGCAATCCCTACTCACTCACATTGATATCTATTGATGGGCATCTCCATAGCCCGTTGATACGCCTAGTTGATGTGAGACTATCTTCTCCCTTTTTGTATTCTCCACAACCACCATTCTACTCTACCTATAGTGCTATGTCCATGGCTCACGCTCATGTATTGCGTGAAGATTGAAAAAGTTTGAGAACACCAAAAGTATGAAACAATTGCTTGGCTTATCATCGGGTTTGTGCATGATTTGAATACTTTGTGTGGTGAAGATGGAGCATAGCCAGACTATACGATTTTGTAGGGATAACTTTCTTTGGCCATGTTATTTTGAAGAGACATAATTGCTTAGTTAGTATGCTTGAAGTATTATTATTTCTATGTCAATATTAAACTTTTGTCTTGAATCTTTCGGATCTGAATATTCATACCACAACTAAGAGAATTACATTGAAAATTATGCCAAGTAGCATTCCACATCAAAAATTCTGTTTTTATCATTTACCTACTCGAGGACGAACAGGAATTAAGCTTGGGGATGCTTGATACGCCTCCAACATATCTATAATTTTTTATTGTTCCATGCTATATTATATCCTGTTTTGGACATTATTGGGCTTTATTATACACTTTTATATTATTTTTGGGACTAACCTATTAACCGTAGGCCCAGCCCAGAATTGTTGTTTTTTGCCTATTTTAGGGTTTCGCAGAAAAAGAATATCAAACGGAGTCCAAACAGAATGAAACCTTCGGGAACGTGATTTTCGGAACGTACATGATCTAGAGGACTTGGACCCTACGTCAAGCAATCAACGCGGAAGGCACGAGGTAGGGGGCGCCCTACCCCTCCCCCCCAAGGCGTGCCCTCCACCCTCATGGGGCCCACGTTGCTCCACCGACGTACTCCTTCCTCCTATATATACCTACGTAACCCCGAACTACCAGATACGGAGCCAAAACCCTAATTCCATTGCCGTAACTTTCTGTATCCACGAGATCCCATCTTGGGGCTTGTTTTGGAGCTCCGCCGGAGGGGGTATCGATCATGGAGGGCTTCTACATCAACACCATAGCCTCTCCGATGAAGTGTGAGTGGTTTAATTCAAACCTACGGGCCCATAGTTATTAGCTAGATGGCTTCTTCTCTCTTTTTGGATCTCAATACAAAGTCCCCCCCTCTCTCGTGGAGATCTATTCGATGTAATCTTCTTTTGCGGTGTGTTTGTTGAGACCGATGAATTGTGGGTTTATGATCAAGTTTATCTATGAACAATATTTGAATCTTCTCTGAATTATTTTATGTATGATTGGTTATGTTTGCAAGTCTCTTCGAATTATCAATTTGGTTTGGCCTACTAGATTGATCTTTCTTGCAATGGGAGAAGTGCTTAGCTTTGGGTTCAATCTTGTGTTGTCCTTTCCCAGTGATAGTAGGGGCAGCAAGGCACGTATTGTATTGTTGCCATCGAGGATAACAAGATGCGGTTTATATCATATTGCATGAGTTTATCCCTCTACATCATGTCATCTTGCTTAAAGCATTACTCTGTTCTCTTGAACTTAATACTCTAGATGCATGCTGGATAGAAGTCGACGTGTGGAGTAATAGTAGTAGATGCAAGCAGGAGTCGGTCTACTTGTCTCGGACGTGATGCCTATATACATGATCATACCTAGATATTCTCATAACTATGCTCAATTCTGTCAATTGCTCAACAGTAATTTGTTCACCCACCGTAATACTTATGCTCTCGAGAGAAGCCTCTAGTGAAACCTATGGCCCCCGGGTCTATTTTCCATCATATTAATCTTCCAATACTTAGTTATTTCCTTTTCCATTTATTTTACTTGCATCTTTATTTCTCTTTATCATAAAAATACCAAAAATATTATCTTATCATATCTATCAGATCTCACTCTCGTAGGTGACCGTGAAGGGATTGACAACCCCTTTATCGCGTTGGTTGCGAGGAGTTTATTTGTTTGTGTAGGTGTGAGGGACTTGTGCGTGGCCTCCTACTGGATTGATACCTTGGTTCTCAAAAACTGAGGGAAATACTTACGCTGCTCTACTGCATCACCCTTTCCTCTTCAAGGGAAAACTAACGCAGTGCTCAAGAGGTAGCAGCCTTGGGCACTTCCTTCTCTCCGTCAACCATACTCTTTGGGTGATAAAACCCTTAAAAAGAGACGAGCCTCTGATACCAATTGAAAATGATCAATATGGTTGACTAGAGGGGGTGAATAGGCAACTACCAATTTTTAGCTTTTCTTACCGAATTAGGATTAGCGATAAATAGGTTGTCTAAATATGCAACTAGGTGAACAACCTATATGATGTTAGTAACGACAAAAACAAAAGCAAGCAAGATACACAGCACAAGTAAAGCTTGCACAAAGTAAAGATAAGAGATAACCACAAGTGGAGTCAGTGGAGACGAGGATGTGTTACCAATGTTCCTTCCCTTTGAAAGTATGTCTTTATTGGAGCGGTGTGGAGGCACAATGCTTCCCAACAAGCTACTAGGGCCACCATATTCTCCTCATGCCCTCACACAATGTGAGATGTTGTGATTCCACTAGTGGTGCCCTTGAAGGCGGTGACCAACCTTTACAAACAAGGTTGGGGCAATCACCACAACCGAATTGGAGGCTCTCAACACCACCATGGAACTTCACCACAATGGAATATGGCTTTTAGGTGATATCAACCGTCTAGGGTGTTCAAACACCCAAGAGTAACAAGATCCGCAAGGGATTGGTGGCGGGAATCAAATTTCTCTTGGGGGAAGTGTAGATCGGGGCCTTCTCGAGCAATCCCTACAAAATCAATAAATTTGATTGGCTAGGGAGAGAGATCGGGTGAAAATGGGCTTTGGAGCAACAATGGAGTTTGGGCAGGAAGAGGTGGGTCTTCTTGGGGAAGAAAACCCCCTTTAGGCCTTGTTTGGTCAGGATGGTTTTCAAGCCCCAAAGGGGCTAGGGATTTTGGGGGATTTGGTGAATCCCTCCCTTCAAATCCCCACCAAACCTCTCCCCCGTCCTAATCCCCTTCCCCATATTTAGTATTGAGTGTTTGGCATATAGAGGTTCGTGATTTTGCTTTAGTTTTATTCCATCATATATAAATGACTTGTGGCTCTCATATCCTACAATTTTACTCCATCACAACACATGTGTGAAATAAACTACTATATTTCTCAATCTTTACTACAACATGAACAACCATATACTTCGTCAACTAGTACTGGAAGCAAAAAAATATAAATCTTTTATTGCTCAAAGGACACACTCCATCCCAAGCCTCATTGTCATATGAACAAAGAACATCAAAGGCTAGCAAGCATCAGGATGCAACACCATCACCCATTTTCTTAACAATGGCACAATCATTTTCCATGACTTTGGATCAAATAAAACAAGAATACATCATCTAGGCTAAAGAAAGAGAATCGTGACAGCATTTCATAACAGTTCCTCATATCAGTTCACAGCAAAAGTTCATAAATTTTGATCACTTCGCTCGCCTTCACTTTGAACTCTTGGGAGCGAACTTCCTTCTTGGCTAAAAATAAGATTTGATCATCATTTTTTGTTGGACCAAAAAGTATAAAATCATGAGCTTGCGGTGTATGTAATAAGTAATAACACAACAAATTTTAGCTGAACAAAAATATATATAAAGCCCCAGCTAGCTTAATGCTACTAGATACAAAACAGTCCATAGCTAGCTCATGTAAAAGTCCACCTAGCTACCTCCAGTGAAGCAAACATAGTACAATGCAGTTCTCTGCGGACCGAGAATACTTACTCCATAAAACATATGTTATACTTGTTCTCTACAGCCTCATTGTCATGTAAAAGTCAACCAGTTCCAAAATATGGTTTCAACTGCATTGCTCACAACTAAATTTATATGTACAAAAACTATATATATACTTCAATTACTTTCTCAAGAAAGAAAAAAATCCTTTGAATACACAAAATACACAATACATGACATATTTTGCACTCACTCGGTTTGCTAAGTGGATTGCCAAATAAACATATTGCTAATGTGGCCAACATACTTCAAGATGAAAAGTTGCAACTTCCGTTTCATACCAACAATTCAAAATCCCACAACTACATATGAGAACCATGATGCTTCAGAAGGAACAGGGGGAAAATATACCATGGAGTCTGTTTCTTATACTAACAATTCATAGGGAACTTCTTCTACCTCTATTTAACAAGAAGATGAGAAAAGCTTTGATTGACTTCCTCTGTCGCAGTTTCGGTATGTGCAAATCTAGCAATCTATGATGGCTTTGTTGGGGAACGCAGTATTTCAAAAAATTTACCTACGATCATGCAAGATCTATCTAAGAGATGCATGGCAACAAGCGGGGAGAGTGTGTCCACGTACCCTCGTAGACTGAAAGCGGAAGCGTTTAGTAACGCGGTTGATGTAGTTGAACGTCTTCGCGATCCAACCGATCCAAGCACCAAACGTACGACACCTCCGTGTTCAGCACATGTTCAGCTCGATGATGTCCCTCGAACTCTTGATCCAGTTGAAGTCGGGGAAGAGTTCCGTCAGCGCGATGGTGTGGCGATGGTGATGATGAAGTTACCGGCGCAGGGCTTCGCCTAAGCACTACGACTATATGAACGGGGTGTGTAACTGTGGAGGGGGGCACCGCACATGGCTAAGAGAAGACTTGGTGTGCCTTTGGAGTGCCCCCCTCCCATGTATAAAAAGGGGGAGGAGAGGTGGCCGGCCCAAGGGGGGCGCGCCATGGGGGGAGTCCTACTTGGACTCCCGGTCCAAGTAGGATTCGGCCCCCACCCCTTTCCTATTCCCACTAGGAGAAGGAGGGAAGGAGGAGGAGAAGAGAAGGAAAGCCCCCACCCCCCAACCCTAGTCCAATTTGGATTGGGCTTGGGGGGCGCGCGCCACCACCTGGCCGCCGCCTCCTCTCTCCACTAGGGCCCATGAAGGCCCATTAACACCCCGGGGGTGTTCCGGTAACCCCCGGTACTTCGAAAAATGCATGAACCTTTCCGAAACCATTCCGGTGTCCAAACACAACCTTCTAATATATCAATATTTATGTCTTGACCATTTCGAGACTCCTCGTCATGTCCGTGATCTTATCCTGGACTCCGAACAAACTTCGGTTCATCAAATCACATAACTCATAATACAAATTGTCATCGAACGTTAAGCGTGCGGACCCTACGGGTTCGAGAACTATGTAGACATGACCGAGACACATCTCCGGTCAATAACCAATAGCGGAACCTGGATGCTCATATTGGCTCCTACATATTCTACAAAGATCTTTATCGGTCAAACTGCATAAGTTGTTCCCTTTGTCATCGGTATGTTATTTGCCCGAGATTCGATCGTCGGTATCATCATACCTAGTTCAATCTCATTACTGGAAAGTCTCTTTACTCGTTCCATAATGCATCATCCTGTGGCTAACTCATTAGACACATTTCTTGCAAGGCTCATATTGATGTGCATTACCGAGAGGGCCCAGAGATACCTCTCTGATACACAGAGTGACAAATCCTAATCTCGATCTATGCCAACTCAACAAACACCATCGGAGACACTTGTAGAGCATCTTTATAATCACCTAGTTACATTGTGACATTTGATAGCACACAAGATGTTCCTTCGGTATTCGGGAGTTGCATAATCTCATAGTCAGAGGAACATGTATAAGTCATGAAGAAAGCAATAGCAATAAAACTAAATGATCATAATGCTAAGCTAACGGATGGGTCTTGTCCATCACATCATTCTCTAATGATGTGATCCCGTTCATCAAATGACAACACATGTCTATGGCTAGGAAACATAACCATCTTTGATTAACGAGCTAGTCAAGTAGAGGCATACTAAGGACACTCTGTTTGTCTATGTATTCACACATGCATTAAGTTTCCGGTTAATACAATTCTAGCATGAATAATAAACATTTATTATGATATAAGGAAATATATCTAATCAACTTTATTATTGCCTCTAGGGCATATTTCATTCAGTCTCCCACTTGCACTAGAGTCAATAATCAAGATTACATAGTAATGATTCTAACACCCATGGAGTCTTGGTGTTGATCATGTTTTGCTCGTGAGAGAGGCTTAGTCAACGGGTCTGCAACATTCAGATCCGTGTGTATCTTGCAAATCTCTATGACCCCTCCTTGACTTGATCGCAGATGGAATTGAAGCGTCTCTTGATGTGCTTGGTTCTCTTGTGAAATCTGGATTCCTTTGCCAAGGCAATTGCACCAGTATTGTCACAAAAGATTTTCATTGGACCCTATGCACTAGGTATGACACCTACATCGGATATGAACTCCTTCATTTGCTGCTTCCGAAGAAGCTATGTACTCCGCTTCACACGTAGATCCCGCCATGACGCTCTGCTTGGAACTGCACCAACTGACAGCTTCACCATTCAATATAAATATGTATCCAGTGTGTGACTTAGAGTCATCCAGATCAATGTCAAAGATTGCATCGACATAACCATTTACGACGAGCTCTTTGTCACCTCCATAAACGAGAAACATATCCTTAGTCCTTTTCAGGTATTTCAGGATGTTCTTGACCGTTGTCCAGTGATCCACTCCTGGATTACTTTGGTACCTCCCTGCTAAACTAATAGCAAGGCACACATCAGGTCTTGTACACAGCATTGCCTACAGGATAGAACCTATGCCTGAGGCATAGGGAATGACTTTCATTTTCTCTCTATCTTCTGCAGTGGTCGGGCATTGAGTCTGACTCAACTTCACACCTTGTAACACGGGCAAGAACCCTTTCTTTGACTAATCCATTTTGATCTTCTTCAAAACATTATCAAGGTATGTTCTTTGTGAAAGTCCAATTAAGCGTCTTGATCTATCTCTATAGATTTTGATGCCTAATATATAAGCAGCTTCACCGAGGTCTTTCATTGAAAAATTCTTATTCAAGTATACTTTTATGCTATTCAGAAATTCAGTATCATTTCCGATCAACAATATGTCATCCACATATAATATCAGAAATGCTACAGAGCTCCCACTCACTTTCTTGTAAATACAGGCTTCTCCAAAAGTCTGTATAAAACCATATGCTTTGATCACACTATCAAAGCGTGTATTCCAACTCTGAGATGCTTGCACCAGTCCATAAATGGATCACTGGAGCTTGCACACTTTGTTAGCACCTTTTGGATCGACAAAACCTTCTGGTTGCATCATATACAACTCTTCTTTAAGATATCCATTAAGGAATGCAATTTTCACATCCATTTGCCAAATTTCATAATCATAAAATGCAGCAATTGCTAACATGATTCGAACAGACTTAAGCATCGCTACGGGTGAGAAGGTCTCATCGTAGTCAACTCCTTGAACTTGTCAAAAACCTTTCGCAACAAGTCGAGCTTTGTAGACAGTAACATTGCCAACAGCGTCAGTCTTCTTCTTGAAGATCCATTTATTCTCTATTGCTTTCCAATCATCAGGCAAGTCAACCAAAGTCCACACTTTGTTCTCATACATGGATCCCATCTCAGATTTCATGGCCTCAGGCCATTTCGTGGAATCTGGGCTCATCTTTGCTTCCTGATAGTTCGTAGGTTCATTAAGGTCAAGTAGCATGACCTCTAGAACAGGATTATCATACCACTCTGGTGCGGATCTTACTCTGGTTGACCTACGAGGTTCGGTAGTAACTTGATCAGAAGTTTCATGATCATCATCATTAGCTTCCTCACTAATTGGTGTATGAATCACTAGAACTGTTTTCTGTGATGAACTACTTTCCAATAAGGGAGAAGGTACAATTACCTCATCAAGTTCTACTTTCCTCCCACTCACTTGTTTCGAGAGAAACTCCTTCTCTAGAAAGGATCCATTCTTAGCAATGAATATTTTGCCTTCAGATCTGTGATAGAAGGTGTACCCAACAGTTTCATTTGGGTATCCTATGAAGCACATTTCTCCGATTTGGGTTCGAGCTTATCAGGTTTAAGCATTTTCACATAAGCATCGCAGCCCCAAACTTTAAGAAACCACAACTTGGGTTTCTTGCCAAACCACAGTTCATATGGTGTCATATCAACGGATTTAGATGATGCCCTATTTAACGTTAATGCAGCCATCTCTAAAGGATAACCCCAAAACGATAGCGGTATATCTGTAAGAGACATCATAGATCGCACCATACCTAATAAAGTACGGTTACGACATTCGGACACACCATTACGCTGTGGTGTTCCAGGTGGCGTGAGTTGCGAAACTATTCCACATTGTTTCAAATGAAGACCAAACTCATAACTCAAATATTCACCTCCACAATCAGATCGTAGAAACTTTATTTTCTTGTTACGACCATTTTCCACTTCACTCTGAAATTCTTTGAAATTTTCTAATGTTTCAGACTTATGTTTTATTAAGTAGATATACCCATATTTGCTCAAATCATCTATGAAGGTCAGAAAATAACGATACCCGCCGCTAGCCTCAACACTGATCGGACTGCATACATCAGTATGTATTATTTCCAACAAGTCTGTTGTTTG
The DNA here is from genome assembly GCF_002162155.2 of Triticum dicoccoides. Lineage (NCBI taxonomy): Eukaryota > Viridiplantae > Streptophyta > Magnoliopsida > Poales > Poaceae > Triticum > Triticum dicoccoides. Next base: position 222,964,748 of record NC_041390.1, on the reverse strand, counting down.
CAAGCATCAAGTGATTCATAATCAAGTGATTCCAAAAGTCCATCAGCATTGAGTTTCTTCTTGCGCTTTACACCAATATGACCTAAATGGTAGTGCCACAAATAAGCTGCACTATCATTATTAAACTTGCATCTTTTGGCTTCAATACTATGAATATGTGTATCACTACTATCAAGATTCAATAAAAATAGACCACTCATCAAGGGTGCATGGCCATAAAAGATATTACTCATATAAATAGAACAGCCATTATTCTCTGATTTAAATGAATAACCGTCTCGCATCAAACAAGATCCAGATATAATGTTCATGCTTAACGCTGGCACCAAATAACAATTATTTCGGTCAAAAACTAATCCCGAAGGTAGATGTAGAGGTAGGTGCCGATGGCGATCACATCGACTTTGGAGCCATTTCCCACGTGCATCGTCACCTCGTCCTTAGCCAATCTTCATTTAATCCGTAGCCCCTGTTTCGAGTTGCAAATATGAGCAACAGAACCAATATCAAATACCCAGGCGCTACTATGAACATTATTAAGGTACACATCAATAACATGTATATAAAATATACCTTTCACTTTGCCATCCTTCTTATCCGCCAAATACTTGGGGCAGTTCCACTTCCAGTGACCAGTCCCTTTGCAGTAGAAGCACTCAGCCTCAGGCTTAGGTCCAGACTTGGGCTTCTTCACTTGAGCAGCAACTTGCTTGCCATTCTTCTTGAAGTTCCCCTTCTTCCCTTTGCCCTTCTTTTTGAAACTAGTGGTCTTGTTAACCATCAACACTTGATGCTCCTTCTTGGTTTCTACCTCCGCAGCTTTTAGCATTGCGAAGAGCTCGGGAATTGTCTTATCCATCCCTTGCATATTATAGTTCATCACGAAGCTTTTGTAGCTTGGTGGCAGTGATTGAAGAACTCTGTCAATGACACTATCATCAGGAAGATTAACTCCCAGTTGAGTCAAGTGGTTGTGGTACCCAGACATTATGAGTATATGTTCACTGACAGAACTATTCTCCTCCATCTTGCAGCTATATAACTTATTAGAGACTTCATATCTCTCAATCCGGGCATTTGCTTGAAATATTAAATTTAACTCCTGGAACATCTCATATGCTCCATGACGTTCAAAACATCGTTGAAGTCTCGATTCTAAGCCGTAAAGCATGGCACACTGAACTATCGAGTAGTCATCAGCTTTGCTCTGCCAGGCGTTCATAACATCTGGAGTTGCTCCTGTAGCGGGTTTTGCACCTAGCGGTGCTTCCAGGATGTAATTCTTCTGTGAAGCAATGAGGATAATCCTCAAGTTACGGACCCAGTCTGTGTAATTTCTACCATCATCTTTCAACTTAGATTTCTCTAGGAACGCATTAAAATTCAAAGGAACGGTAGCACGGGCCATTGATCTACAACAACATAGACATGCAAAATACTATCATGTACTAAGTTCATGATAAATTAAAGTTCAATTAATCATATTACTTAAGAACTCCCACTTAGATAGACATCTCTCTAGTCATCTACATGATCACGTGATCCATATCAACTAAACCATGTCCGATCATCACGTGAGATGGAGTAGTTTTTAATGGTGAACATCACTATGTTGATCATATCTACTATATGATTCACGTTCGACCTTTCGGTCTCAGTGTTCCAAGGCCATATCTGCATATGCTAGGCTCGTCAAGTTTAATCTGAGTATTCTGCGTGTGCAAAACTGGCTTGGATCCGTTGTATGTGAACGTAGAGCTTATCACACCCGATCATCACGTGGTGTCTCGGCACAACGAACTGTAGCAACGGTGCATACTTAGGGAGAACACTTATACCTTGAAATTTAGTGAGAGACCATCTTATAATGCTACCGCTGTACTAAGCAAAATAAGATGCATAAAGGATAAACATCACATGCAATCCAAATAAGTGATATGATATGGCCATCATCATCTTGTGCCTTCGGTCTCCATCTCCAAAGCACCGTCATGATCACCATCGTCACTGTCTTGACACCTTGATCTCCATCGTAACATCGTTGTCGTCTCGCCAACTATTGCTTCTACGGCTATCGCTACCGCTTAGTGATAAAGTGAAGCAATTACATGGCGATTGCATTTCATACAATAAAGCGACAACCATATGGCTCTGCCAGTTGCCGATAACTGTTACAAAACATGATCATCTCATACAACAATTTATATATCATCACGTCTTGACCATATCACATCACAACATGCCCTGCAAAACAAGTTAGACGTCCTCTACTTTGTTGTTGCAAGTTTTACGTGGCTGCTACGGGCTTCTAGCAAGAACCGTTCTTACCTACGCATCAAAACCACAACAATTTTTCGTCAAGTGTGTTGTTTTAACCTTCAACAAGGACCGGGCATAGTCAAACTCGATTCAACTAAAGTTGGAGAAACAGACACCCGCTAGCCACCTGTGTGTGAAGCACGTCGGTAGAACCAGTCTCATGAACACGGTCATGTAATGTCGGTCCGGGCCGCTTCATCCAACAATACCGCCGAATCAAAGTAAGACGTTGCTGGTATAAGCAGTATGACTATTATCGCCCACAACTCTTTGTGTTCTACTCATGCATATAACATCTACGCATAGACCTGGCTTCGATGCCACTGTTGGGGAACGCAGTATTTCAAAAAAATTACCTACGATCACGCAAGATCTATCTAGGAGATGCATAGCAACAAGCGGGGACAGTCTGTCCACGTACCCTCGTAGACCGAAAGTGGAAGCGTTTAGTAACGCGATTGATGTAGTCGAACGTCTTCGCGATCCAACCGATCCAAGCACTGAACGTACGACACTTCCGCGTTCAGCACACGTTCAGCTCGATGACGTCACTCGAACTCTTGATCCAGTTGAGGCCGGGGAAGAGTTTCGTCAGCACGATGGCGTGGCGACGGTGATGATGAAGTTACCGGCGCACGGCTTCGCCTAAGCACTACGACGATATGACCGAGGTGTGTAACTATGGAGGGGGGCACCGCACAAGGCTAAGAGAAGACTTGGTGTGCCTTTGGGGTTCCCCCTCCCATGTATATAAAGGGGGAGGAGAGGTGGTCGGCCAAGGGGGGCGCGCCATGGGGGGAGTCCTACTTGGACTCCCGGTCCAAGTAGGATTCGCCCCCCTTCCTATTCCTACTAGGAGAACGAGGGAAGGAGGAGGAGAAGAGAAGGAAAGGGGGTGTGCGCCGCCACCTGGCCGCCGCCTCCTCTCTCCACTAGGGCCCATGAAGGCCCATTAACTCCCTGGGAGGGTTCCGGTAACCCCCGGTACTCCGGAAAATGCCCGAACCTTTACGAAACCATTCCGGTGTCCAAAATCAACCTTCCAATATATCAATATTTATGTCTTGACCATTTCGAGACTCCTCGTCATGTCCATGATCCTATCCGGGACTCCAAACAAACTTCGGTTCATCAAATCACATAACTCATAATACAAATCGTCATTGAACATTAAGCGTGCGGACCCTACGGGTTCGAGAACTATGTAGACATGACCGAGACACATCTCCGGAAAATAACCAATAGCGGAACCTGAATGCTCATATTGGCTCCTGCATATTCTATGAAGATCTTTATCGGTCAAACCACATAACAACATACGTTGTTCCCTTTGTCATCGGTATGTTCCTTGCCCGAGATTCGATCGTCGGTATCATCATGCCTAGTTCAGTATCATTACTGGCAAGTCTCTTTACTCGTTCCGTGATGCATCATCCCATGGCTAACTCATTAGACACATTGCTTGCAAGGCTCATATTGATGTGCATTACCGAGAGGGCCTAGAGATACCTCTCCGATACACGGAGTGACAAATCCTAATCTCGATCTAGGCCAACTCAACAAACACCATCGGAGACACCTACAGAGCATCTTTATAATCACACAGTTATGTTGTGATGTTTGATAACACACAAGGTGTTCCTCCGGTATTTGGGAGTTGCATAATCTCATAGTCAGAGGAACATGTATAAGTCATGAAGAAAGCAATAGCAATGAAACTAAACGATCATAATGCTAAGCTAACGGATGGGTCTTGTCCATCACATCATTCTCTAATGATGTGATCCCGTTCATCAAATGACAACGCATATCTATGGCTAGGGAACATAACCATCTTTGATTAATGAGCTAGTCAAGTAGAGGCATACTAGGGACACTCTGTTTGTCTATGTATTCGCACATGAATTAAGTTTCCAGTTAATACAATTCTAGCATGAATAATAAACATTTATCATGATATAAAGAAATATAAATAATCAAGTTTATTATTTCCTCCAAGGCATATTTCCTTCAGGCTCAGTAGTGGTTGTCAAGTTATAACGGCCCTGAAAAATGAGAACTGCAACAAGAATGAAATTATCAACCACGTAACTATAACTCTGTAACTAATTAAGATGTATGGGTGCCACTGAACTAACCATCATAGAGATCTCCTCGTAAGTTGAAGAGAGGAAAAGGTTTGGACTTGAACTTATTGATCCTCGAACCAAATGACTGCAAAAAAACAAGGGGTGATAGAAGTTAAACAACTACCAGTAGAGAGTTAATAAAATGATATAACTAGTCCAATACTGAAATTAGGAGGAAAGCACTTACAATCGTCAACTCATCCCAAAGATGTTCATCAGCTTGTATCATGCACCTAATTTCATCCCAATCAACTCCACTTTGTTTACGTGCCTCCTTTAGCATTTTATAGTCTCTCTTCAATTCCTTTTCCTTCTCTTGAACTTGGGACTTTGTGAATTTGACATAACTATGTCTAGCATGGAATATTCCAACCATCATATTCCAAATTTCACCATTCCATCCATTCCGCCCTCGGTGATAAGGAGTATTGTGCTGAAGAAGTATCTCCACCAAAGCCTTTTCAAGTTCTAGATTCCATTAGGCTCTGGATTTCAGATCTAAGGACATAGAAGAAGGACTACAATTCTAAATTTGATTGAAAACAACCAGTTTTTACCATACAAAAAGAAGAAAGACGAGCAAAAGATAATGTATTGTTGGTTAGTATACAAGTTTGCATATAAGCATGCAACTGTGATCTCGATAGACAAGTTATCAAAAGCCAAAGTCGACAGATAGATGAAACAGTTATAAAATTCAAGTATGGCCAATTTCTCCGACAAGTATTTCCGGACGGAGGGAGTACATACTACTTCTCTATGATCCACAATTTTGTGCAACCAAATATCTAATATATGGACTATCTTGAACTAATAAAGAGACATTGTAACAATAGGATATGAGAATACCATTTGGAGAATCCCTTTTGGTAATCTTTCGCGAATCCAGTTTTGTTCCAAGTGCAACTTTCCTTCCCCTTCCAGCTTGCACCAAGTTAAATTCGCTACTTGCATCCATGTATATTTTCCTAATGGACAACGAATTATATGAATCGAGAGACATGAATCAACAAAGTGACAATGCAAAGGAAGCAAGATTAAACAGAGGTAAAAGAAGTGATGTATATTAGGGAAATGCTACTAATCTTAACACATGTTCTCTGGGCTTATGAATTATGTCAGCAATAAATAGTACGCCAACTAATAAAATTTCTTGTATCAAGTTACTACTGATGATGTGTACATCCCATCCACGATTGAGTTTAGAACTAAACAACATGGTCATCTGGATTGGTTTTGTAAACATGTTCATCTGAAAAAGCATACTTATCCGAATCAGAACAAAGACAAGTTTCAATATTATGCAAAAGCAAGAGGTACATAGCTACCTTCCTATTTCTGCGGGACACGAAAAAGAAAAAATATTCTTGTGCTTCCCATGATCCCTTAATACGTTGCATTGTTCCTGCTGATATGTCGAGTCCAGATTCTGAAACTGAATCATGTTTGGTTCATTCTATAAGGAACGAGAGCCAATCATCAATTCAAGATGCCAATGTCTATGTATCAGCATGAATAAAGTTAACTATCATCTTGGTTTCACTACCAAGATCAATCAAGACTAAAATTACAGTAAATGATGTTTCCATTGCTGACTACAGAGGGAACATGAGACAATACCGCCGGTGGTGCTAGAAAGGAGAGAGGAGCGGTGGTGGCTGTCGGTGACGACATGCTTTACGAACTCACCGAGGACTACGATATGAACAGAGGACCAATCAGCGGCGGCTATATTGACAAACCCTAGATGAAGATGGAAGGGAGGGGAGGGGGGAGGGGGATGGAGTACCTCGGGGGATGTCGGCGTCATGGGAAGGGGGGTCCCCAGACTTGCCTGCCTGCGGCCCGCTGCGTGGCTAAGCCAGCAGGCCGTATGGCCTATCATCATCAACAAGGCATCCAAGACCCTCGCGAGGGGCCAAGCCTCGCGAGGAGGACGACACGAGACCTCCTATGGAGTGGCCTAGTCAAGCAGGCTCACGAGGAGCGGAGATATCAAGGCGAGGCGAACCTCACGAGGCTCTCGTGACGTGAGCCATGACGATCGACACCAGGCGGGCGCCAGCACGCGTAGCGTCCTTGTTTCCTCTTTTGTGCTAAGGAAACTAGCGCAGGCGAGGAGTACCGAGGCATCAGGCAAAGGTTGCCATTTTGGTGCAACAAGACCAAGACCAGAAGGACGGCAAGACGGAGGTCATCGTGGAGCCCAAGACGGCGTCACCACCAGAGCCTTTTGATGCGCAGACCACCTTTTGTCAGGATAGCTTGTACTAGTTGTCCCCCTTCAAATTAGACCGCCGTTGTTGGCTCCCTTCCCGCTCAATATTTGGGAAGAGGACCAGGGCCTCTATAAGTAGGGCTAGCCACCACCAGGGGACGGCGGGGAGACGACATCTTAGATCACTCTCTCACCCATACAAGTTAGCCACGCACAAGAACACCTCAACCTCAGGAGGCTGTTCTTCCCCTTGTATTGTTCATCATCAGCCCAAGAGGCAATCCACCACCACCACACTGGAGTAGGGTGTTACACCACAACGGTGGCCCGAACCAGTATAAATCATGTGTCTTTCTGTGTTGTGAGTTCGTCGAGTTCGTCCACGAGATCTTAGAGAGTTAGGGCGTAGATCGGTGGGAGGAAAAGACTTCGCGCGCACCCTAGTGTTCGAACCTTAAGGGTTTGCCAAAACCCCATATCCGACATTTGGCGCGCCGGGTAGGGGTGCGCTGTAGCTTTCCTTCCGTCAGTTCATCGCTCCATCGTCTCCATGGCAGACGCTCGTCGCGCTCGAGCCGAGCGTCGGGCTGCTCTCACCGCCCGCGTTGCTCAGACAGCTCCCATCGGCGGGCCACCACGTCGTTCTCTGTCCCCTACTGCCAACGCTGCCACCAGCCTAATGGGGAACGAGCAGCAAGCGTCTTCGCTGCATCCCTTAGTGCGGCAGGACGGCCGCACCGCCACCCCATCCCTGGCCCCAGCCGATTCTTTGTCCCACGCACACCGCGCTCCCATGGAGGCGCGGGCCGCACTCCTCGCCGCAAACGAGCTCCTGCGCTACCGCCCAGTCGACGACCTCTATGAGGAGTGGCTCGACCGCGTCGCCGAGATCGTCCATGCCGTAGGGGGCTCCCCGGCACCGTCCCTCTCTCGGCCTCACCCTCAGCCAGCCACGGGCGACGAGGCCCGAGGCGTGCCTCCACCACCCCAGCTCAAAGACGGTGCCTTGGCACCAAGGCGCGTGGCTCCGCGATGCGATCCGCCACGACCGGTGCCCGCGCGCGAAGAGAGAAGCTGCCAAGAAATCCCACGGCCGCGAGAAGCTGCACCCGCGCTTCCCGCGCCGCCTCGTCAAGACCGTGCGTCGCTTGCGTCGACACCGCGCGGACCTCGACAAGACCAAGCTCCACCTCCAAGGTGGGCCCTAGTAACCACGGCCGGCTGCCGCACCTTCACCCCCGAGCTCCGCAGCGTCATCTGGCCAGGCAAGTTCAAGCCGGATCTGCCTCCTCGCTACGACGGCATCGCCGACCGCGCAGAGTTCCTGCAGCTCTACGAGCTGAGCATCGAAGCAACCAACGGCGACGAGAAAGTCATGGCGAACTGGTTTCCCATGGCTCTCAAGGATGGGGCCCGCACCTGGCTCCTGAACTTGCAGCACGGCTCGATCTCCTCCTGGGACAAGATGCGCGACCGCTTCATCGCCAACTTCCAGGGCACTCGCGACCGCCCGCCGGCCGCGACCGATCTGCGCCGCATCAAGCAACAACCAGGGGAGACCCTCCAGAAGTACATCCAGCGCTTCAACAACACCCGCCTCAAGATCCCCAAGGTCACGGATGAGGCCATCATCTACACGTTCTTCGACGGCGTCCGTGATGTCAAGATGAAGGAAGAGCTAGCCATCCACGAGGAGCTCTGCATGTCTCAGGAGCTGTTCAACCTGGCGACCAGGTGCGCAAGAGCTGAGGAGGGGTGTCTTTCCCTCCTTGAGCTGCCAGCCACAGGCACAGAGGAGAAGAAAGCCAAGGCCAAGGACGTGAAGCGCAAGGAAGCGGTAGTGCTAGCTGCGGAGCCCGACACCAAACGGGGCAAAGATCAACCCGAATCATCCAAGAATAGCCGACCGTTCTGCGCCTTCCACAACCTGAACACCCACAACACCAGCGACTGCCAAGAGCTCCGAGCCCTACGCGAGGGACGCTACGGTCGACGCCCCGAGCGCGGCGACCGGGGCTACGGCCATGGAGGAGGATGAGGAGGCGGACGCTGGGACGACCGCGGCCCGTGCCAGGAATGGAGCGACAGGCCTCGTGAGGACCACTGGCAGGACCATCCTCGCGAGGGGCCCTGGAGGGACCAGCCTCGCAAGGATCGCCCCCAAGGCAACAACGGTCTTCCTCCACTGCCGCCACCAAGAAGGAACGATGACCATCATCAGGACGACGGGGCTAGGGGCTTCCAGGAGCCGCGTGCAATCGCCTGCATCTTGGGCGGTGCCCAGGCCCCAGCCTCTCAACCCATCTTCAAACAATTCGTTCGCGAGGTGAACGCGGCGCTCCCCAAGCTTGAGGTTGCGCGCCCGCTCGAGTGGTCCCGGTGCGCCATCACTTTCAACTCGGCAGATCAGCTCAAGTGCGCGGCCACTGCCGGTGTCCTCCCGATGTTGTGTTTCCCAGTCATCAGCAATGTGCAAGTTACCAAGACTCTCATCGACGGCGGTGCAGGACTCATTGTCCTATCCGTTGACACTTTCGATAACCCCCAAGTGCCATATGAGCAGCTCCAGCCTACCAAACCTTTCTCGGGAGTGACCGATGGCTCCACCACACTGATAGGGCAGGTCTGCCTGCCTTTCACCTTCGGCACACGCGACAACTACCGCACTGAGCTCATCGACTTCGACGTCGTGCACATCCGCCTGATATACAACGCCATCCTTGGGTATCCGACCTTGGCAAAGTTCATGGCGGTCACCCACCACGGCTACAACGTCCTCAAGATGCCTGGAAGTAGTGGGGTCATCACGGTCCCGTGTGAAGAGAGGGATGCGATGTGCTCCCTCGAGCGTGCCTTCCAAGCTGCAGCAATCGATGACCCCGACAGCAGAAGTGAGGGTCCTCCGGAGGCCATCCCCAAGAAGAAGCAGCTGCGCCGCGGAGGACCTCAGGAGGATGGCGTCGCGGCAGGAGCCTCATCAGAATTAGCGTCCGTCCTAGGGGTGCCTCCCTCCATCGCATAGGAAGGTGCGCCCGACGCCCTCCTCAAGCAGGGCTCGGGGGCTCTCTTCTGGAGGGCCTCAGACCTTTCCCACCTCACGAGGGAGGCGCTTGGGCACCACTTGGAGGCGTGCTAGGCGGCATGTTTTCCTCAGGAGAACATCGGGCAAGGGGTGCCCGCCACTCAGGAGTTCATCGCCAAGACCACACAGGAACTGCAAGACGCAAGAGCCATGCGCGGGGATAGCCGCTCACAGGGCGCGGCTCGCCACCCAGGCGAGGGTGCCGAGCTGCGTGTCTGCATCGACATTCCAGGGCTCAACAGGGTCGCGTCTCAGGAGCGCTTCTGGCCTTCACGTGTGGGCCGTTGCGGAGGCCCGCCACACAGCTACGTTCGCATGCCCCTCGGCTTGCCGAGCGTGGCGTCGGCCTATCAGCGTGCCATGCGGCGTGACCTGGCGACTCAAGAGGCCAGCTACCGCGTCATACTTGAGGGAATGAACACGGTCTTCAGGGAGCCTCCTGAGCCCCCAGGGACTCCCAAGGCTCAGGGCTCCGGTGGCTCATGAGGAGTCATTTCTTCGACGCACGCCTTCAGCTGCACCAACTCTGCTTCGTCTACAGAACCAGGTGACATCTTCCAAGCTCGTTAAGCTGGGAGCGCCCCTTGGGCTGCATCATTCACAGGCCGTGTGGGTCCATCGCTACGGCATGTGTCCCATTTGATTATGTCTTTAGCTTACCTTGCTGGGGGGCGCCCCTCGGGCTGCATCATCCCCAAGCTGCTCGGGCCGGACCCAGTGGCATGTATCTTCCTGCATTTACCCAAGCTGATTTGTCTTCCCTTCTTAACCTGCCTACGGTCATCATCTTCCCGATCATCGCCTCCCACGGGGCCTCCTCACAGGCACGGCGCTGGTGCATGGGTCCGTCCCTGCCACGTCGACAAACCTGAGCGGTCGAACTCTGGCTCGCGGCACGCCCCGCGCACGTCACCTCACCAGACCCTCAGTGCCTTCATTTCATCCGGACAAACCAGCGGTAGGCTGACGGCTGTAACGGCAAACCATGTTCTTCTTGTGCCTGTTCACAGGGACCCCGTGGGAAGGATAGCAGGCGGCATCGCGAGTCTCCTTTTCTCTCGTGCAATTCGCTTGCGCGTTAAAAGGGGGCTCCTGAGCATCGCGACTCAGGAGCTCCTACTGGCTCTCCAGCCCTCACCCCCTGGCCTTGACCATGGCATCGCGACTTGGCATACCAGCGGCGGCTGAGCTCGCTCGAGGGCCGGGACCTGAGGACGCAGAGCACTAACGAGAGCATGGGAGGAGGGGAACTTGTATGGGCCGGCCCGGCTATGCCGCACAAGTTGGCGCGCAGCCCCAACACAACGTCAGGAATCGTCATGAAGTTCACAAGATATGTCTCGCCCTCGGATCGGCTAAATGTCTGGGCCTTATGGACACTCACGCCTTGCCGCAATCCCGTTGGCCATTGCGGCCACGTCAACTCCCTTTCTTCCCTAACCATGGCCGCTTGAGCGCTAAGGGGGACCTCCTGAGCATCGCGCCTCAGGGGATCTTACTGGACCTCGGGCCGCACACCTCCTGGCCTTGACCACGACACGCGACCTGGCATACCAGCGACGGCTGTAGCCTGCCTGGGGACCGGGACCTGTCGGCGTAGAGCAACAAGCTATCGCGAGGAAAGAAAGGGGGACCGAGCCTTAACGGGAAGCGCGTTCATCAAATCTTCATAACAAGGAAGAAAAACACAAAAGACATTACAGACCCTTACATGCCCCCACGGGGCGCTTCATGATTCTTCGCAGCAAAAGCTAAAACTGAGGAAGATCCTATATACACCCCCTGCGGCAGACACCATCATCAACAGTGGGCCACGGGAGGCCGGCGCCAACCCCATCCAAATCAGAGGCGGCGGCGGCCGGACGCGGCAGCACTGCTCCGAGCGCGGCGAGAGCTCGGGGGCACGTAGCTGTCGTCGCTTGTCTCCGGAGTCTCGTAGAGCTGCTGGACTCCCAAGGGCTGCTGCTGCTGGAGTGGTCACAAGCGGAGCGCGCATTAGCCTCGCGCCCCTCTCCGGAGCAGCACTCCAGGAGGCGGCCCTCGGCATCGAAGACCTTGAAGAAGAGCGTGGAGACGCCGTCGTACTCAAGATGGATCGCGAGGGCGCCCCTCACGCGGCAGACCCGTGCGATCTCGCCCCAGCCGTGGGTCATGAAGATCTTGCCGGAGGGGACCGCTTCGATCTCGCTCCAGTCGCAGGAGCGCCGCAGTCGGCGTGCTGCAACCAGAGCTCGAGAGGCCCCCTCGGCGGCATCACGTCAGAGAAGAACCGTGGGAAGCGGACCGAAGAGCTTGGCAGCATCGGCGCCCACAGCACCAGCTCACGCGAGGATTTCGCGGCGTGGATTCCGGGGGCGAAGGCGCGCGTCGCCGTGGCGCGGTGACCCCGAGCGCGGCGTCGGCGGCACTGCTCGTCGCCCCGCCCTCCTGAGCCCTCGGCTTGGGCATACAGGGGTAGCAGGTACCCTGGAGGAGGCCGCTCGCACCAAGGCCTCGCCACCACCTGCATCGCCGCTTCTTCACGGCGGTGGATCGACCTCTTCTTCGGCGAGAGTTGCTCCAGGACATCTCGGGGGGCTTTCCCCTTTTCTTCGGCGGAGAACCTTCTAATAGGCGCCATTCGTGCTAGCAGTGGAGCGAGGAAGAAGAAGCCGCAAGCGAGGAAGAGATGGGCGATGGGGGCTCCGTCCCCCTCCCCATTTATAGCAAAAGAAGGCCAACCGGCACCTTCCTCGACCGCAGGTAATGATGGTTTCCCTTGCATGTCGCAGGGACTCGTCAAGTCGTGCAGTCGCCGAGGCAGCGTGGGGAAGCGCAGACGCCCACGACCAATCAACCGCCACGCGTTAACCAAGGCCGCGGGCTTTTGGGGCCCGCGGTGCTCCGTGCTTGGCCCTTGGCTTCGCCGCGAAGCCAAGCCTGAGCGCACCTTGGGCCCGGGGGCTACTATCGGCGTCCTGGGAACGGGGGTCCCCAGACTTGCCTGCCTGCGGCCCGCTACGTGGCTAAGCCAGCAGACCGTACGGCCCATCTTCATCAACAAGGCATCCAAGACCCTCGCGAGGGGCCAAGCCTCGCGAGGAGGACGACACGAGACCTCCTCCGGAGCGGCCTAGTCAAGCAGGCTCACGAAGAGCGGAGATATCAAGGCGAGGCGAACCTCACGAGGCTCTCGTGACGTGAGCCATGACGATCGACACCAGGCGGGCGCCAGGCGGGCGCCAGCACGTGCAGCGTCCTTGTTTCCTCTTTGGTGCTAAGGAAACTAGCGCAAGCGAGGAGTACCGATGCATCAGGCAAAGGTTGCCATTTTGGTGCAAAAGGACCAAGACCAGAAGGACGGCAAGACGGAGGTCATCGTGGAGCCCAAGACGGCGTCACCACCAGAGCCTTTCGCAGGCGCAGACCACCTTTTATCAGGATAGCTTGTACTAGCTGTCCCCCTTCAAATTAGCCCGCCGTTGTTAGCTTCCTTCCCACTCAATATTTGGGAAGAGGACCAGGGCCTCTATAAGTAGGGCTAGCCACCACCAGGGGACGGCGGGGAGACGACATCTTAGATCACTCTCTCACCCGTACAAGTTAGCTACGCACAAGAACACCTCAACCTCAGGAGGCTGTTCTTCCCCTTGTATTGTTCATCATCAGCCCAAGAGGCAATCCACCACCACCACACTGGAGTAGGGTGTTACACCACAACGGTGGCCCGAACCAGTATAAATCCTGTGTCTTTCTGTGTTGCGAGTTCGTCGAGTTCGCCCACGAGATCTTAGAGAGTTAGGGCGTAGATCGGTGGGAGGAAAAGACTTCGCGCGAACCCCGATGTTCGAACCTTAAGGGTTTGCCGGAACCCCACATCCGATAGGGGAGATGGCCAGCCAGCCCTAGGAAGAAGCGGAATCAGGCATCCGACGAAGACGGAGGCAGTGGTGGCGGCGAGGGAGACGGTTGGTGTGCGTCGTTCTTGCGGCTGGGTCTCGCGCGAGGCGTGTGAGCTGCAAGGTGCCCCTCGATGCTGGAAAGCCCGGTGGATCAGGGAGGATGTGGCGGGATATTTGGGGCTGGCCCGGTCGAAGCCCACTGTACCAACCGCTTCTCTTGGGCTTTTAGGGGCTTGCAAGCCCAATGGGGAAAATCCACTAAAAACCCTTTCAATCCCGGTGTGCCAAACAAGGCCTTATATAGTGGGGGACAAATCCAACCGTTATGCAGCCCTCAGCCCGCACATAAATGGAACTACTGCTCGGGGAGCGGTACTACCGCCCAAGCGGTAGTGGCAGAAAAGTAAGTGCAATGACACAAGGTCACAAGCTAGTAGTGCTGCCGGAGCGGTACTACCGCTCGCTCCGACGGTACTACCACTGGGTTGCAGTACCACCGCACTGTGATGGCGGGGGTTGGTAGTATGGTAGCAGCGGTATTGCCGCCTAGAATGGGCGGTACTACCTCTAACAGTCGGTACTGCCGCTCCCTACTACCCCTAAGAAAAACAGGGGAGCGCTGAAGAGCAAAGCTGCGAGCGGTAGCGGTAGCAGAAGTAGGCGTGGTACTACGACTTATAAGTGGTAGTACCACTCCTACTGTCGCTTGCTCTACTGGGTCAAAGGGGGTTCCACGGAAGTGAGCCAAAGGGATTACCGTTGGACTACCGTGCAACGGTGCAACCCGACACGAAGAATCGAGACCCGAGTAGATGGCGGTACTACCCGCGGTACTACCGCTAACAAGCGATACCACCGCTGGCAGCTCCCCAACGACCCTTCTCCAAAACAGAGGGAGAACTCCATCGAAGCGAAAAGGCCAATATTTATAATTGGTGTTGCTGCTTTAGAGCATCTCCAACAGGCGCCGAACGCAGCGCGCGCAAAAAACAACTTTAACGCGCGCCCATCGCCTGGTTTGGCGCGGCGCGCAGCGACCGCTCCAGCAGCCGCGCTAAAATGCATGGGGCGCTCATTCTACAAACTAGAAATGTAGGCATTGGAAGCATAAAAACTAGATAGATTGCATAGATTTTAAACGATACAAATGTATTTTACATCGGAAACATAGATTGCATAATAATAAAAACGACAAACGATAAAAAACGAAATAGATTGCATAAAAAAACTACTCTAAGTCGCTATCATCATCACCATTATCATCCTCGGCGGTGTCGTCCGAGGTATCTAGCCAGATGTCCAGCCATCGATCATCGTCCGGCGTGAAGAACGACTGCCCACCTGCTGGAACGGGATCGGACTGCGCATTCGCCAACGCCTTCCGCCGACGCCTGTCCAGCCGCTCCTCGCGGCGCCTTCGCGTGTCCTCCTCGCGGCACCTTGCCCAGTAGACCTGCTCGTAGGCGACGTCCTCCGGGTGGCGCCGGCGCCACTCCACCATGACCCGCTCGTCCTCCTGGGCGACGAGGAGGCGGCGCTGCCGCTCGGCGTGCTCCGCACGGTCTTGCGCCGTGTTCAGACGAGGCGGCGGGGCGACGTCGAGCGCCTGCTGGAGCGTGTACACATCTTGGAAGTTCATCTGGCCGCGCGGCCAGCCTAGGCGCCACGCCGCCGCGTCGTACACGCGGGCGGCCTTGTGCGCCGTCCCGTAGGTGCCGAGGCCGAGCCGGAGATCGCCGGAGCGTATCTCCGAGTAGTAGCCGCCGTTGGGGCGCAGGCGAACACCGCGGTAGCCGGACGCTCCTCGGCGGCGCGTCGGTGGCGGGGCGCTGGAGCGGTGGAGGCGCGTCGATGGCGGGGCGCTGGAGCGGCGCGTGGCAGAGAGGGACAGGAAGAGGAGAAAAGGAGGCGTGGAGAAGGCGCGTGGCGCGCGCCGCACTTTATAGACGCGCCGGAAGCGGTGCGCAAAAAATGGCGCGCGAGCTGGCGCCTTTTCACACGCGCGCAAACGGTTCCCGCGCGCATGAGTTTCCCGCCGCCACTGGAGCGCGACAAAACGCCCCGCGCGCGCTAAAAACTGGGTTTACCGCGCGCGCGTCGTTTGGCGCGGACGTTGGAGGTGCTCTTAGGTGTGTCCACTCCAGTTACCGGGCCTTCTTTCAAACGAACAAGACTGAGACCAGGTAGAGGGCCTTGTTAGTCTAGTCACGTGCCATGGTAACATGCATTGTCTGCGTACATGTCATGACATGACAAGCAATGAACAGTGTAAGGCTTCCACTATGTGGGCCAAAAGCGATGCCAAATTGACTTTTGGAGTATTTGGCACCGGTGTCCTCCGTTGCCCAGCCAGTGCCATAAATTTTTTGGGGGGCACCGGAGCACCTTGCTCCGGTGCCAAATTCATCGAGCGAATAAAAAACTTATTCCACACCCGTCTCTCGTCCTTCTCGCGCGAATCAACTGCGGTGACTACCTTCGCTTCGTCCACCACCTCCGGTGAGCTCTTCGCTGCTCGCCTCCAACGCTGGACCACCACCCTTTGGCCATGACCTCCGCCCCAAGACGCGAGCTTGGACAGCCTGCACAGCACCTGTGTGTGGCCCGACGCTGACAACTCCGGCCGTGAGCTTGGCCTGCCCACAACCAGAACCCTCTCGCCACGACCTCCGTCGTTGGATGCGAGCCCGGCCAGCCCGCACAGCTAGGCAGCCCGACACCGGTAGCCTCCGTTGTGAGGTCGTCCAGCTCAGGATGGTCCGATCTCCTCCGCCACATGGTCTCCTGCTCGCGACCCCCACCCGCTTCGGCCCATTCACTTCCTCCGCCAGTTTCTGGCTGCACAAGCTTGGATTTGGAAAGAGGGAGGATACAATTTTCTGATTTGGTTTGGATAAACAAAGGGGATCTTTCGGGCGAGAGGAGGAAGAACTCGGCGAGGCACTCTGAAGGCTAGCTCAATGATTATTTTTTTGCGTGGGGTCATCTACTTTTAGATCGAGCGGTGCCCTACGTTGTGAAGCCGGTGCCACAAAATTTTCATTTGGCATCAGAAGTGACGTGGCACCCTTTTCAGTTATTTGGCACCGGTGACATAGTGGAGGGCCTAAGAAAGCAAGAACTGTGCTCTCACGAGAAAACAGATGCTAGTGCAGAGCAGCCACATTCTGACAAAATAAGACCAGTCACAAATTAAGAATTAACGGATGAGATTCGTCCCGTCTCAACTGATCACTGGTGCAGTTCTAGCAGTAATCAAGCCACGAGGACAGCAAAACATAATAAAATTCTTAACCATAAATCTGAAGAACATCTCTACTGCATATTACAACATTCACATCAACACCAACAGCGCTTGCACCTCGCTAAAATTCTCCACGATACATGCATGGGCAAACCATAAATCTGAAGTTCCCATCTTCCCCTACTAGCTTACTACCAGTTACCAAGCTACTAATAATAATACAGTATGAAGCAAACATACTACTTGGAGATGGCTGTTGGTTCTCGGTGCTGGGATGGGAAATGGGAATCACCACTTGTAGCGGCGGTAGATGGCCTCGGCGTGCGCGTTCTTGTAGGCGCTGCAGCCGATGAGGTAGAGGAAGACGAGCGAGACGGTGGCGACGACGAGCGCGATGTTGGCCTTGTGCCACTGGCTCCGCAGCGCCGCCAGGAGGCCCGCGCGGCACGACTCGCACTCGTAGCACAGCTGCGCCGGGTCGTTGCTCCACAGGCCGCAGTCCGGGTCCGACGCCGGCCGCGCCGGGTTCGTCCACACCGTCGGGCTCACGTACCCGAACCCGCACACCGACGGGGGCTTGCAGCAGCCCGACTGCATCCACACACCACACCACACCACAAGCTCCGTCAGTTGTCAGAGACTCAGAGCCCACGTTTCAGCTTAGTTATTAGTATTGTTATGCTGAGAAATTTTACAGGAATCAGTCATCCTGCGACATTGCCAGTGGCTGGATCTGAAGCAATTTTCTTTTCTCTTAATCACGTGAGGTGGAATTTCCTAGAAATGGATGCATGAACGTGTGAGAGACCAAAGCTCCGGAACACGCGGGGGCAAACAGAGGCAGACAAAACCTCCTCAGATGAGGAATCGAGATGCTGCGTGCGGCCACTGCAGAACCGAGCTCAAGTGCCCTCGACCCCAGAACTAAGATGATAAGCAGGAGTAATCAACACACGACTCTAGAACTAATCACAAGCCCCCACGCACCGACCCATGCGACCCTTGTCCCCGGCACTGTCCCCGTCCATTTCTCGTTCTTGGGACAGCAACTCTTCCATGGTTCTGTTGCCGATATATACGGTACTTGGGTTAAGCTTTCACTCAGGGGATGGAGTGAAAAGTAGCATTGATACGCCACTCAATTATATTCGCAGTCTAAATCAGTGTCAGATTTGTTCCACAAAGGGCTTAATTACATGGGCCTACGCGCGGATTCCCCTCAAGACCATTTGGCAATTGGAGAACCCGAGTGGCCCACATCACAGTGACCGTGAAGAATGGGGGGCACCGCTTCTTTGTGCCCTGTCAGAAAGTTGCCACCGGATGGATTCCCCTCCTCATCGTCTAGTAGCACCTCCGAGGGCCAAGATAACCTGATGCCCGGATCCTTCTAAAGCACACCTCAACGTCTTGTTTCGGCTATAAGTGTGACTACCGATGCGTTTGCTCACATCATATCTAGTGGAGTAGTATGGCCACAGTTTCAGTCGAAACAGTGTGAGTTGGACATGCTCATTTTGTGGAATCCTATGTTTGAGAAGGTGGGAGTATTTCATAAATCTATGGCTAAACAACGATATACTAGTATACGTAGTAAGTTTCTTGCAGGTTATAAGAAGCAGTAAATGTGAAACTGTTACTCCTAGCTAGTTCTAGTACTACATGGTAGCGTCATTCAGCTAACACTCCAATATGCTTCCCCGCAAAAATCAACTAAAAATATAGGACTGGGATTAGGTGATGGATAACACGTAGTACCTGGAGCGGCGTGAGGTGGGACTGGTAGAACTGGTCGGCGGTGACGTAGCCGGCCTGACGGGCGAGCTTCTTGCAGGTGTCAGAGACGGCGAGGCAGGACCTAATCCCCTCCCACCGGGCGGGGTCGTCGGAGACGTAGCCGCGCAGCCACATGGAGAAGCCGTCGAGGCGGTACTCGTCGTACTCGCGGCCGAGCACCGGGTAGGCGCCCGAGCCGCGGGTGACCGCGAAGGCGAAGACGAGGAGCGCGATGAGGAGGGCGATGAGCGCGGCCATGGCGAAGAGGTAGAAGGCGAGGAGGCGGCGGCGGTTCCAGTAGGCGCCGACGAAGCCCGCCAGCGCCGCCAGGAGGATGAGGCCGCCCAGGATGGCCACGGGCCAGCGCGCCAGCCGCGCGCACTCCTCCCCCTGCGCCGACGCGAACCACACCCCCGAGGCGATGACGGGGACCGCGCAGATGAGCGCCATCAGCGTCACGCACGCCGTGATGTTGTTGCTCACCGCCATGGCTGCAGGCTCGCCGCTGCCGCTCTCGCTCTCGCTCTCCCAGACCTGTGCTGTGTGTTCTTGACGCGGTGCGGGCTTCCTTCGGGGGTGGGGGGTGGCATAAAAGGGGTTTGCGGTTTTGCGGAAAGGTGGCGGGGTTTGCTGGGGCTGGCACGCTGGCCAGGGGAGAGCATGTGTGATCCTGATCCCCGCTGCCGACGCATCGTGCGCCGAGCGGCTTGTCAGCCAGCGCGTTCAGCGTGTGTGGAAGACCGGGATTGTTTGGACGAGTATGGCATGGGCATGCTTGTTTTGCTTTGGGCTTTCACATGCCACGTCGATCCGCTAGTTTAGGGCATCTCCAACCACGTCCCAGGAAGGCTTTTCAGGCGTTTTTTTTTTGCGCCGGCTTCGAAAAATCGGTCCAGTCACGTCCCCAGGAGCCCGATTTTCGTCGGCTTGGGCCGAAAGCAGCGCCAGCGGACCCAGGCCGAACCCGGCGCGCTGGGGGGCACCCGGGGGCGCCGGGACGAACTGTTTTGGCGCGAAACAGCCGCGGGCCCGCCGCGTCAGCGACTCTACCCTCTTCTCGGCCCTTCGTCGTCCTCAACGCCTCGTTTCCCGCGGCGAATCAATGCCAAAGCTGCCGTGCCGGTCAGCTTGCGCCATTGATGCCTCACGGGCGGCGCAGTGAAGACCGGATGACGCGCGTCCCTCGCCCTCCCTCGCCCGCCACGCGTACTCACGGCGGCTCGCGCACGGGCGGCGCCTCGGCCTATATAAGATGCGTCCCAGAGCACTCGGCGACTCGTACTCTCTCGCCGTCGTCGTTTCTCCCTCGTCTCTCTCTCGCCGTCGTCGTTCCTCCTTCTCCTCTCCCTCGCCGTCTCCAGCACCCATGGCCGAGCGCTTCCCAGGCGACGGCGCGGCGGCGAACGGATTCGGCCGCCGCCATCTTCATGAGAGCGAGGCTCGCCTCCTTTTCGAGGCCGAGTACCCGGTCCCGCCGGACATGCGGGTACCCGGGGCGTGGAGGATCAGCGCCGGCGGCGTGCCGGTGCCCCCGATACCCACCGGCGCGCGTGCGGAGATCGCACGCATCCGCTCGTCCCTGCCGCGTGCGGCGAGGAAGGGGCCACGGTACATCCCCGACAGCCCGCTCTGGGAGACCTACTTCCGCCGCCGTCATGCCGAGCAGCTCGAGGCCACCAACGGCGTCGAGCCCTCCGGCAGGCTCAACGCCGTCGGCCGGCGTCGGTGGTGGGGCGTGCCCGGGCGCACGTTGAAGGCCGTCCTCGAGTACATCGAGGGCGGCAACACGCCGCGCCTCGAGTACCCCGCCCCCCTTCCTTCTCACGCCGCCAGGGAAGCTCCTGGACCCCGAGGTGCATGGAGACCGGGGGGTCCTCCTCCTCGTCCGGCGGCTCGCCCTGCCTCCGCCCCGTCAAGCCGGAGCCCCAGGGCACGCCGGTCAGCGCGCGCACCCGCAGCTCCGGCGTTCGCATCGGCGCCAACGCCTCCCCACCCACCGGCCGCTTCGTCCTCGTCGAGCCCAAGTCGGAGCCCGGCCTCCCCGCGGAGTACGAGGAGATAGCCCGACGCGGCTTCTCCGACGAGGACGCCCTGCGGTGGGCGCGGGACGACTACCTCCGCGACGAGATGGTCCAGCAGCGCCGGGCCCTGGAGGAGATCGCCGCCCGCAAGCGTGGGCGCGAGGACGAGCACGGCGTCGTGGTCCTCGACAGCGACGACGACGCCCCCGGACCGTCCAACCAGCCGCGCCAACCAGGGGAGGGATGCAGCAGGGACGGCGGAGGCGTAGGCGGGGGCGGCGACGACGACGGCGGTGACTACACGCAGTTCTACCGGCATGTAGAACCGCGTGGGCGGGCGGCGAGGCGGACGGCGAGGGAGACGGCGGGGGTAGCCCGCGGTAGTTTTTTCCTTTTTTTGTAAAATATGTTTAAGTTTGAACGAACTCGCCGATGTTTGCATTAAATTTGAGTCATTTTTGCGCCGTAATTGACTTTTTTAACTAACCGTGGGCGCCGCGACTGGGGGGGCATCACGCCCCCAGTGCGCGGTTTAGCGCCGGTGCGCCCCTAGGGGGCGATTTTTTGCCCCTCCTGGGGGCCAACGGCTGGAGATGCCCTTATAGCTTTAGGCCAACTCCACCACGCGACTCCAAACGAACGTCCGTTTTGTCCGGATTCTGTCCGTTTGGGTAGGGATTTGGGGTTGTGTCCGGGCGTGTCCTGGGATGCGGTGACCGTGCGCCCAACGCGCGGACGCATCCAGGACGCATCCTGTCCACGTATTATTTCTTTGCAAGTCCTTAACTTTATTTCATCATTCATTTTTGGTACATGAAAAATACATTATCACATTTTGACTAGTAAAGTAAGACCAAAGAAAACAAGAACCACAAGAATACATTTTAAAACATACCCAACTTCCATAACTGCTCCCTTGAGTTGGGTTAGGGCCTTCTCGATGCACTCGTTATTGATCTATGGAGGAGGAGGCTCGATCTGGCATCCTCCTTTCTTCTTCAAGCCAAAAGTCGATGTTGCTTCCTCCTCACACCTAGTCTCGTGTCTAGCCTCTAATCTAGCAACAAGTGCACTTGTCTCATTTACAGCCTCTATGCTAGCTAAAAGTGCACGAACATGTACTAAATTTCGCTCTATCAATATATCGATGTACACTTCTTCCCAATACCAAAACTTGCATCCATTCTACACAACAAAATTTGAAGTTAGTACAACTAGTCAAATCTAGAGCACAAACCGAAGCTAAAAAAAGCGCATACCCCATCGTTTAAGCACTTGATGAACACTCATCCGGGATGTTCCGGCGTTGTAGGCACGCGGCGCACGACCATCCTTGAGCAGTGGTCGCACTTAATGAGTGGCAACGGTGCGCCGGCGAGCTTTTGGGCAAGCACCGAGCCCGGCCGACCGCCATTCGTGTATCTGCTGGCGGACCACCGATGGTGCAGATCCGAGCGGCTAGAAGAGGAGTCACTGCCTGCATGTGGTCTTGCGGCCCTGCCAGGGCCTTCCGGCGAGGTGTCCGGCCAGTCCATGGCGCGGCCCGGCCTCCCACAGCCGGCCGAGCTCAAGACCGACCGGATCCGCCGCAAAATCGGCCGGCGGGTGCGCAAACCAGGTGGCCGTGGTTGGATAGCTCGGCGGCGCCGAGGGGAAGGGGTTGGGCGAGCTCGCGTCCGAACTGCACGGCTGCAATGGCAGCGGCGACGGCGAGGGGAAGAGTGGGGAAGAGTGGAGGGGGTGCGGCCGGAGGGAGGGAGGGGGTGCGGCCGGAGGGAGGGAGGGGGCGGATAGAAAAAAGGCCTGCGTTGTGCCACCGACGGGCGGGCCAGGGGAGGACACGCGCAGACGACCCGCGTGTCCTCGTGGTGTCCGTTTCACTCCAAAAGATGGCGCAAACTTGGACCGCGGATGGGTCGAAAGCGGACTAAAGTCCGTTTACGGCCGCGCGCTGGGCCGTTTCATTTGTGCCTTTTACCCCAAACGGATGGGGGCGGACAGGATAGGGTCGCGCGGTGGAGTTGGCCTTATAGAAAACGAAAAAAAGATGAATTTTAGTGAAAGTTAAGAGGAAAAAGGATAAAGGGAGAAAAGACTAGCAGTTGTATATGTACAAATGTGCCAACGAGGATGGTGTTTAGCAGTTGTATAATGGTCGGATGAGGAATGACAACCTGATCGATCGATGCAGAAGAAAGCCATGAGATCCTTTCGTTCTTTTCTTTTCAAAACTAATAACTACACGGTGGCTCGGCGGGTGTCTAGGCACCATCTTTACCGGAAGTGTACATGTCCAAAATCAGGCGGGTCATTATCTCGCTTTTGTGGTTGACATGATAGATGGATCCGGCCGGTATACATGCGTAGTAAAGTCATCTCCCACCGTCAAATTTCTCTATAAGGGATCAGTCCGCGGATA
Organism: Triticum dicoccoides; assembly: GCF_002162155.2. Classification (NCBI taxonomy): domain Eukaryota; kingdom Viridiplantae; phylum Streptophyta; class Magnoliopsida; order Poales; family Poaceae; genus Triticum; species Triticum dicoccoides. Next base: position 222,941,659 of record NC_041390.1, on the reverse strand, counting down.
CGGATGCGGGAAAACGTTATTCAAACCTAGCCGTATTTTGACCGCAAGCAAATTTAAGTTCAAATTTACGCTGATCCGCACAACACGCCGGATCACACCCGCGTCGAATTGTATCCCGGATCACAACCAAAAACAGGTAAATATGCTTAGTTTTAACATGTCAAAATCCAAAAGAGCATCAGTCCGGCAGTCCGTACATTTCTGCTCTGTCAGACCGGCCATCTCAGCAAGATGCTTCTCGATCAAGGAGGTGTCGTCGCCGCCGCATAGGCCGCCTTCGCGTCCACCTCCGCCTCCGACGTCTTCCGCCGCCACCAACTCATCTTTCTACCACTCCAGCATCTGGTAGCGGACAGATTACACGACAATTCTAGAATCGATATTCAAGGTCAACATCTTGGCGTCCCCTGCATTTGTGGCGATCTTCACCCTCTCATCCTAGAGCGCGACCTTCTTCTCCTGGAACGCCACCTTACTCTCTTCGATCATGGTTCTCCTCTCTTCGAGTTTGATCTTCTTCTCCGTCGCCTCCATCAACTGCTTGAACATTTCCGCCTTCCGCTCCTCCTTGATGTTCAAGCGCCTCACGCATGCCTCTTCCTTCTTCGTCAAGATCTCCTCGAACCTCTCTGTCAGCTTGACAGCCTTACCATCTCGCTTCGTCCTCTCCTCCTCCCACATCTTGCCCCACAGATTTCTTCTAACCTTCTTCGGTGGTTCTTGGGCTGGGTCGGTAGGGTCACCGGTTTCTTCCTCGTTAGCTTGAGCAGCGGTCTTGGCAATGAAAAGGTTCCACTTCGGCTGCCCATTCAACTTCAACCAACAATGCATGACGATGAATGACTTCTTCTCCAACTTCTTGTACACCACACAAGCACGAGTGTGCTACAAAAGTGAAACAATGCATATCTGTATAGTGAGCAGCAAAACAATACATGTCCGACTAGTGATCAACAAAACTAAAGCACATCCAGCTAGTGATCGACAAAACTAAAGCATATCCGGCTAGTGAGTAACAAAACAAAATCATGTCTGGATAGTGATCAGCAAAACTAAAGCATATTCGGCTAGTGAGCAACAAAACTAAAGCATGTCCGGCTAGTGATCAACAAAACTAAAGCATATTCGGCTAGTGATCAACAAAACTAAAGCATGTCCGGCTAGTGATCAAGAAAACTAAAGAATATTCGGCTAGTGATCAACAAAACTAAAGCATATCCGGCTAGTGATCAACTTACTTGCTCGGTGATTCATGCACCGCTAGGCCACCGTGCCATGGACAGGATCGAGGCTAGTGTCCAACCATACGTCGCACAACAGCCCGTCCTCCCGCATGTTGAAACTTTCTCCTATACCCTTCTTCTTCGGATCACCGACTGTATCATCTGGATCATCGTCGTCGCCGTCCTCCTCCTCCTCCCCCCTCCTCCCACTCCCCCTTCGGAATGCTTCTCTCGGCGGACCAATATTGTTGTTGTTGTTGTTGTTGTTGTTGTTGTTGTTGTTGTTGTTGTTGTTGTGAGCCATCGCCGGTCTGGGTGTAAGACAGTTGTGTGGCCGTCTGGGTGTAGGACTGTTGCTGCTGGTAGTAGCCGGACTGGGTGGGATCCGAGTATTCCACCTGCCCGTCCTCATAGCCCCCTCCTCCTCCCTCGCCTCCATCATGGATGATATCGAGCATCTCTCTTTCCGCATCGTACGCCGACTCCCCCGCTCTCGGCATTGCAGCAAACAACGCGCAGGCACCCATCTGCTCTCCGCCCCTCGTCCTCGCCCGGATGAGCAAAGATGAAGAATACTCGGAGAAGAGTGGTGCCACATTAACATCGACATTGTAAGGAACCGTATCATTGGGGTTTGCAAGCTGCTTGGCGGCGTAGTAGTGCTACTTGTGAGTTGCGTTGGGATTTCCTCGAAAAGGAGAGGATGAAGTAGTACAGTAGATATAAGTATTTTCCTCAATTAAGAACCACGGTTATCAATCCAGTAGGAGAACCACACAGAACCTCGTTAGCAGCACATGCACACACAAAAGCAAATACTTGCACGGTTGCACCAAACGCGAAAAAGGGGGTTGTCAATCCCCTCGGCGGTTATTTGCAAGGACAAAATCTCGTAGTGGTAGGTAATAATATAAATTGCAAAACAAAATAAAATAAATATAAGTGCAGCAAGGTATTTTTGTTTTTATATATGATAAAAGTAGACCCGCGGGCCATAGTTTTCACTAGAGGCATCTCTCTCGAGCACATAACATATGGTAGATGAATAAATTACTGTTGGGTAATTGATAGAAAACAACATAGTTATGACAATATTCAAGGCGATGATCATGTATATAGGCATCATGTCCGAGACAAGTAGACCGACTCCTGCCTGCATCTACTACTATTACTCCAGCTATCTGAAGGAAATATGCCCTAGAGGCAATAATAAAGTTGTTATTTATAATTCCTTATATCATGATAAATGTTTATTATTCATGCTAGAATTGTATTAACCGAAAACTTAGTACATGTGTGAATACTTAGAAAAAAAGAGTGTCCCTAGTATGCCTCTACTTGACTAGCTCGTTAATCAAAGATGGTTATGTTTCCTGACCATAGACATGTGTTGTCATTTGATGAACGGGATCACATCATTAGAGAATGATGTGATGGACAAGACTCATCTGTTAGCTTAGCATTATGATCGTCTAGTTTTATTGCTATTGCTTTCTTCATGACTTATACATATTCCTCTGACTATGAGATTATGCAATTCCCGAATACCAAAGGAACACCTTGTGTGCTATCAAACGTCACAACGTAACTGGGTGATTATAAAGATGCTCTACAGGTGTCTCCGAAGGTGTTTGTTGAGTTGGCATAGATCGAAATTAGGATTTGTCACTCCGTGTATCGGAGAGGTATCTCTAGGCCCTTCTCGTTAATACACATCACTATAAGTCTTGCAAGCAATGTGACTAATGAGCTAGTTGCGAGATGATGCATTACGGAACGAGTAAAGAGACTTGTCGGTAACAAGTTTGAACTAGGTATGAGAATACCGATGATAAAATCTCAGGCAAGTAACATACCGATGACAAAGGGAATAACCTATGTTGTTATGCGGTTTGACCGATAAAGATCTTCGTAGAATATGTAGGAGCCAATATCAGCATCCAGGTTCCTCTATTGGTTATTGACCGGAGATGTGTCTCGGTCATGTCTACATAGTTCTCGAACCCGTAGGGTCCACACGCTTAACGTTCGATGATGATTTGTCTTATGAGTTATGTGTTTTCGACACCGAAGTTTGTTCGGAGTCCCGGATGAGATCACGGACATGACGAGGAGTCTCGGAATGGTCGAGAGGTAAAGATTCATATATTTGAAGGTTTTATTCGGACATAGGAATGGTTCCAAGTGATTCGGGGATTTCTCCGGAGTACTGAGGGGTTACCGGAACCCCAGGGGAATATTGGGCCTACATGGGCCATAGGGGAGAGGGGAGGCAGCCCACAAGGGGTGGCCGCACCCCCTCCCTATAGTGAGTCCAAATTGGACTAGGGAGGGGGGCGCCCCCCTTTTCCTTCTCCTCTTCCTCTCCCTTCCCTCTTTCCCCCTCCGGAAAAGGAAAGGGAGTCCAACTAGGATTGGGAGTCCTAGTTGGACTCCCCCCTTTTGGTGCGCCCCCTAGGTCGCCGCTTCCTCTCCTCCTCCTTTATATACGGGGGCAGGGGGCACCCCAAAGACACATCAATTGTTCCTCATCCGTGTGCGGCGCCCCCCTCCACAGTTTACCACCTCGGTCATATTGTCGTATTGCTTAGGCAAAGCCCTGCGCAGATCACATCACCAACACCGTCGCCACGCCGTCGTGCTGATGGAACTCTCCCTCGACCCTCTACTGGATCAAGAGCTTGAGGGACGTCATCGTGTTGAACGTGTGCTGAACACGGAGGTACCGTACGTTCGGTACTTGGATCGGTTGGATCGTGAAGACATTCGACTACATCAACCGCGTTACTAAATGCTTCCACTTTCGGTCTATGAGTGTACATGGACACACTCTCTCGTCTCGTTGCTATGCATCTCCTAGATAGATCTTGCATGATCGTAGGATTTTTTTTGAATTACTACGTTCCCCAACAGTGGCATCCGAGCCAGGTCTATGCATAGATGATATATGCACGAGTAGAAAACAATGAGTTGTGGGCGATAATAGTCATACTGCTTACCACCAACGTCTTACTTTGAATCGGCGGTATTTTTGGATGAAGCGGCTCGGTCCGACATTACATGACCGCGTTCATGAGACTGGTTCTACCGACGTGCTTCACACACAGGTGGCTAGCGGGTATCTGTTTCTCCAGCTTTAGTTGAATCGAGTTTGACTACGGCCGGTCCTTGTTGAAGGTTAAAAAAGCATACTTGACGAAAAATCATTGTGGTTTTGATGCGCAGGTAAGAACGGTTCTTGATAGAAGCCTGTAGCAGCCACGTAAAACTTGCAACAACAAAGTAGAGGACGTCTAACTTGTTTTTGCAGGGCATGTTGTGACGTGATATGGTCAAGACGTGATGAGATATAAATTATTGTATGAGATGATCATGTTTTTTAAAAGTTATCGGCAACTGGCAGGAGCCTTATGGTTGTCGCTTTATTGTATGAAATGCAATCACCATGTAATTGCTTTACTTTATCACTAAGTGGTAGCAATAGTCATAGAAGCAATAGTTGGCGACAACAATGATGCTACGATGGAGATCATGGTGTCAAGCCGGTGATGATGGAGATAATGACGGTGCTTTGGAGATGGAGATCAAAGGCACGAGATGATGATGGCCATATCATGTAACATATTTTGATTGCATGTGATGTTTATCCTTTATGCATCTTATTTTGCTTAGTACGGCGGTAGCATTATAAGATGATCTCTCACTAAATTTCAAGGTATAAGTGTTCTCCTTGAGTATGCACCATTGCTACAGTTCGTCGTGCCGAGACACCACGTGATGATCGGGTGTGATAAGCTCTACGTTCACATACAACGGGTGCAAGCCAGTTTTGCACATGCAGAATACTCGGGTTAAACTTGACGAGCCTAGCATATGCAGATATGGCCTCGGAACACTGAGACCGAAAGGTCAAACATGAATCATATAGTAGATATGATCAACATAGATATGTTCACCATTGAAAACTACTCCATCTCACGTGATGATCGGACATGGCTTAGTTGATATGGATCACGTGATCATTTAGATGACTAGAGAGATGTCTATCTAAGTGGGAGTTCTTAAGTAATATGATTAATTGAACTTTAATTTATCATGAACTTAGTACCTGATAGTTTTTGCATGTCTATGTTGTTGTAGATCTATGGCCCGTGCTACCATTCCCTTGAATTTTAATGCGTTCCTAGAGAAAGCTAAGTTGAAAGATGATGGTAGAAACTACACGCACTGGGTCCATAACTTGAGGATTATCCTCATTGCTGCATGGAAGAATTACGTCCTGGAAGCACCGCTAGGTGCAAGACCCGCTGCAGGAGCAACTCCGGACGTTATGAATGTCTGGCAGAGCAAAGCAGATGACTACTCGATAGTTTAGTGTGCCATGCTTTACGACTTGGAATCGGGACTTCAAAGACGTTGTGAACGTCATGGAGCATATGAGATGTTCTAGGAATTGAAGTTAACATTTCAAGCAAATGCCCGAATTGAGAGATATGAAGTCTCCAATAAGTTCTATAGCTGCAAGATGGAGGAGAATAGTTCTGTCAGTGAACATATACTCAGAATGTCTGGCTACCACAACCACTTGACTCAACTGGGAGTTAATATTCCTGATGATAGTGTCATTGACAGAGTTCTTCAATCACTGCCACCAAGCTATAAAAGCTTCGTGATGAACTATAATATGCAAGGGATGTATAAGACAATTCCCGAGCTCTTCGCGATGCTGAAGGCTGCGGAGGTAGAAATCAAGAAGGAGCATCAAGTGTTGATGGTTAACAAGACCACTAGTTTCAAGAAAAAGGGCAAAGGTGAAGGAATATGCCCTAGAGGCAATAATAAAGTTGTTATTTATATTTCCTTATATCATGACAAATGTTTATTATTCATGCTAGAATTGCATTAACCAGAAACTTAGTACATGTGTGAATACATAGACAAACAGAGTGTCACTAGTATGCCTCTACTTGACTAGCTCGTTAATCAAAGATGGTTAAGTTTCCTAGCCATGGACAAGAGTTGTCATTTGATGAACAGGATCACATCATTAGAGAATGATGTGATTGACTTGACCCATCCGTTAGCTTAGCACTATGATTGTTTAGTTTATTGCTAATGATTTATTCATAACTTATACATGTTCCTATGACTATGAGATTATGCAACTCCCGAATACCAGAGGAACACTTAGTGTGCTATCAAACGTCAAAACATAACTGGGTGATTATAAGGATGCTCTACAGGTGTCTCTGATGGTGTTTGTTGAGTTGGCATAGATCGAGATTAGGATTTGTCACTCCGATTGTCGGAGAGGTATCGCTGGGCCCTCTCGGTAATGCACATCACTATAAGCCTTGCAAGCAATGTGACTAATGAGTTAGTTACGGGATGTGGCATTACAGAATGAGTAAAGAGACTTGCCGGTAATGAGATTGAACTAGGTATTGAGATACCGACGATCGAATCTCGGGCAAGTAACATACCGATGACAAAGGGAACAACGTATGTTGTTATGCGATTTGACCGATAAAGATCTTCATAGAAAATGTAGGAGCCAATATGAGCATCCAGGTTCCGCTATTGGTTGTTGACCGAAGAATTTTCTCGGTCATGTCTACATAGTTCTCGAACCCGTAGGGTCCGCACGCTTAACGTTTGATGGCGATCGGTATTATGAGTTTATGTGTTTTGATGTACTGAAGGGAGTTTAGAGTCCCAGATGAGATCATGCACATGACGATGAGTCTCGAAATGGTAAAGACATAAAGATTGATATATTGGAAGGTTATATTCGGTCACCGGAAGGGTTCCGAAGTGTATTGGGTATTTTTCGGAGTACCGGGAGGTTACCGGAACCCCCCGGGGAGTCCATGGGACTTATTGGGCCCTAGTGGAGAAAGAGGGAAGCAAGCAAGGTGTGTGGCACGCCTCCCTAGGCCCAAACCAAATTGGTTTAGGGTTTGGGGGCCCGACCCCTTCTTTCCTTCTCCCCTCCTCCTCTTTCCTCCTTCTCCTAGTAGGAATAGGAAAGGGGGCCAAACCTACTTGGAGTAGGATTGCCCCTCCTTGGCACGCGCTTCCTCCTAGGCCGGCCTTTTCCTCACTCCCTCCTTTATATACTTGGGGAGGGGCACCCCAAAGACACACAAGTTGATTGTTTAGCCGTGTGCGGTGCCCCCTCCACATATTTCCACCTCGGTCATATCATTGTAGAGCTTAGGTGAAGCCCTGCGTCGGTAACTTCATCATCACCATCATCACATCATCGTGCTCATGAAGCTCACCCTTGATACTCAGCTGGATCTAAAGTTTGTGGGACGTCACCGAGCTGAACATGTGCAGATCACGGAGGTGTCGTACCTTCGGTGCTAGGATCGGTCGGATCGTGAACACGTACGACTACATCAACCGTGTTGTCATAACGCTTCCGCTTACGGTCTACGAGGGTACGTGGACAGCACTCTCCCCTCTCATTGCTATGCATCACCTAGATGGATCTTGCGTGTGCGTAAGAATTTTTTTGAAAGTACTGCCTTCCCCAACAGTGGTATCAGAGCCAGGTCTATGCGTAGATGTTATATGCACGAGTAGAACACAAAGGAGTTGTGGGCGTGGGTATATACATATTGCTTGCCATCACTAGTTGATTCTTGATTCAACGGTATTGTTGGCTTAGACCGACATTACGCGTATGCTTACGCGAGACTGGTTCTACCGATGTGCTTCGCACACAGGTGGCTAGTGGGTGTCTGTTTCTCCAACTTTAGTTGAATCGGATTCAATGAACAAGGTTCTTTCTAAAGATCAAAAAGCAATCACTATACCGCATTGTGGTTTTTAATGCGTAGGTAAGAACGGTTCTTGCTAAGTCCGTAGCAGCCACGTAAAACTTGCAACAACAAAGTAGATGACGTCTAACTTGTTTTTGTAGGGCTTGCTGTGATGTGATATGGTCAAGACGTGATGATATATAAATTGTTGTATGGGATGATCATGTTTTGTTACAGTTATCGGCATCTGGCAAAAGCCTTATGGTTGTCTCTTTATTGCATAAGATGCAAGCACCATATAATTGCTTTACTTTATCGCTATGTGATAGCAATAGTTGCAAAAGCAATAGTTGGTGAGACGACCATGTGACGACACGTTGATAGAGATCAAGATGATAGAGATCATGGTGTCGTGCCGGTGACGATGGAGATCATGACGGTACTTTGGAGATGGAGATCAAAGGCACAAGATGATGATGGCCATATCATGTCACATATTTTGATTGCATGTGATGTTTATCTTTTATGCATCTTATTTTGCTTAGTAACGATGGTAGCATTATGAGATGATCCCTTACTAAAATTTCAAGGTATAAGTGTTCTCCCTGAGTATGCACAGTTGCGATAGTTCTTCGTGCTGAGACACCATGTGATGATCGGGTGTGATAACCTCTACGTTCACATACAATGGGTGCAAGCCAGATACTCGGCTTAAACTTGACGAGCCTAGCATATGCAGATATGGCCTCGGAACACAGAGACCGAAAGGTCGAGCGTGAATCATATAGTAGATATGATCAACATAGTGATGTTCACCATTGTAAACTACTCCATCTGACGTGATGATCGGACATGCTTTAGTTGATATGGATCACGTGATCACTTAGATGATTAGAGGGATGTTTATCTAAGTGGGAGTTCTTAAGTAATATGATTAATTGAACTTAAATTTATCATGAACTTAGTCCTGATAGTATTTGCATATCTATGTTGTAGATCAATTGCTCGCGTATAGCTTCCCCGTTTTATTTATGATATGTTCCTAGAGAAAACTATGTTGAAAGATGTTAGTAGCAATGATGCGGACTAGCTCAGTGATCTGAGGAGTATCCTCATTGCTGCATAGAAGAATTATGTCCTTGATGCACCGTTAGGTGACGGACCTATTGCAGGAGCAAATGCAGACGTTATGAACGTTTGGCAAGCTCGGTATGATGACTACTTGATAGTTTAGTGCGCCATGCTTTACGACTTAGAACCGGGACTTCAAAAACGTTTTGAACACCACAGAGCATATAAGATGTTCCAAGAGTTGAAATTAGTATTTGACTCATACCCATGTCGGGAGGTATGAGACCTCTGACAGTACTTTTCCTACAAGATGGAGGAGAATAGCTCAACCAGTGAGCACGTGCTCAGATTGTCTGGGTACTACAATTGCTTGAATCAAGTGGGAGTTAATCTTCCAGATAAAATAGTGATTGAAAGAGTTCTCTAGTCACTATCACCAAGTTACTAGAACTTAGTGATGAACTATAATATGCAAGGGATAACGTAAAACGATTCCCGAGCTCTTCGCAATGCTGAAATCGGCGAAGGCCGAAATCAATAAAAGCATCAAGTGTTGATGGTTTACAAGACCACTAGTTTCAAGTAAAAGGGCAAGGGAAAGAAATGGAACTTCAAGAAAGAATGGCACACAAGTTGCCACTCCCGTGAAGAAACCCAAAGCTAGACGTAAGCCTGAAACTGAGTGCTTCTACTGCAAAGGGAATGATCACTGCAAGCGGAACTACCCCAAATACTTGGCGGATAAGAAGGATGGCAAAGTGAAAGGTATATTTGATATACATGTTAGTGATGTGTACTTTACTAGTGTTCATAGTAGCCTCTAGGTATTTGATACTGGTTCAGTTGCTATGATTAGTAACTCAAAACGTACTTTATTAGATATGGTGTGATTTATGATGTCTCTTACCGATTTACCACTATCGTTTTGGGGTTATGCATTAGAGACAATTGCATTCACGTTAAATAGGGCACCATCTAAATCCTTTGAGACGACACCATATGGACTGTGGTTTCGCAAGAAACCTAAGCTGTCATTTCTTAAAGTTTGGGGCTGTGATGCTTATGTGAAAAAGTTTCAAACTGATAAGCTCGAACCCAAATCGGAGAAGTGTGTCTTCATAGGATACCCAAAAGAAACTGTTGGGTACACCTTCTATCACAGATCCGAAGGCAAGATATTTGTTGCTAAGAATGGATCGTTTCTCGAGAATGTGTTTCTCTCGAAAGAAGTGAGTGGGAGAAAAGTATAACTTGATGAGGTAATTGTACCTTCTCCCGAATTGGAAACTAGCTCATCACTAAAATCAGTTCCAGTGATACCTACACCAATTAGTGAGGAAGTTAATGATGATGATCATGAAACTTCAGATCAAGTTACTACCGAACCTCGTAGGTCAACCAGAGTACGTTCCGCACCAGAGTGGTATGGTAATCCTGTTCTGGAAATCATGTTACTAGACCATGACGAACCTACGAACTATGAGGAAGCGATGATGAGCCTAGATTCCGCGAAATGGCTTAAGGCCATGAAATCTGAGATGGGATCCATGTATGAGAACAAAGTATGGACTTTGATTGACTTGCCAAATGATCAGTGAGCCATTCAAAATAAATGGATCTTCAAGAGGAAGACAGATGTTGATAGTAGTGTTACTATCTACAAAGCTCGAATTGTCGCAAAAAAAGGTTTTCGACAAGTTCAAGGTGTTGACTACGATGAGATTTTCTCATTCGTAGCGATGCTTAAGTCTGTCTGAATCATGTTAGCAAATTGCCACATTTTATGAAATCTAGCAAATGTATATCAAAACTACATTCCTCAATGGATTTCTTAAAGAAGAGTTGTATATGATGCAACCAGAAGGTTTTGTCAATCTAAAGGTGCTAACAAAATGTGCAAGCTCCAGTGATCCATCTATGGACTGGTGCAAGCATCTCGGAGTCGGAATATAAATTTAATAAGTTGATCAAAGCATATAGTTTTATACAAACTTGTGTTGAAGCCTTTATTTACAAGAAAGTGAGTGGGAGCACTACAACCTTTCTAATAAGTATATGTAAATGACATATTGTTGATCAGAAATGATGTAGAACTTTCTGGAAAGCATAAACGAGTGTTTGAAAGGAGTTTTTCAAAGAAAGACCTCGGTGAAGCTGCTTACAAACCGAGCATCAAGATATATAGAGATAGATCAAGACGCTTGATAAAATTTTCAATGACTACATACCTCGACAAGTTTTTTGAAGTTGTTCAAAATGAAACAGTCAAAGATTGCCTGTGTTGTAAGGTATGAAGTTGAGTAAAGACTCAAAACCCAACCACGATAGAAAATAGAAAGAGAATGAAAAGTCATTCACTATCCCTCAGTCATAGTTTCTATAAAGTATGCTATGTTGTGTACCAAACCTATTGTGTACCTTGCATGAGTTTGGCAAGGGAGTACGATATTGATCCAAGAGTAGATCACTTGACACCGGTCAAAATTATCCTTAGGAGATTAAGGTATCAATCCAGTAGGAGACTACACGCAAATCGCCTAGTACCTGCACAAACAAAAAAGAACCTTACAACCAACGCGATAAAGGGGTTTTCAATCCCTTCACGGCCACTTGCAAAAGTGAGATCTGATAAAGATAATAAGATAAATATTTTTGGTATTTTTGTATAGATTGGAAAGTAAAGATTGCAAAATAAATAGTGAACTAGAAATGTAGATTGGAACCTTATATGATGTAAAGTAGACCCCGGGGCCATAGGTTTCACTAGTGGCTTCTCTCAAGATAGCATATATTACGGTGGGTGAAAAAATTACTGTCGAGCAATTGATAGAAAAGCGCATAGTTATGAGAATATCTAGGCATGATCATGAACATAGGCATCACTTTCATGTCAAGTACACCGAAATGATGCTGCATCTACCACTATTACTCCACACATCGACCGCTATCCAGCATGCATCCAGATTATTAAGTTCATAAGAACAGAGTAACACATTAGGCAAGATGACATGATGTAGAGGGATAAACTCAAGCAATATGGTATAAAACCCATCTCTTTATCCTCGATGGCAACAATACAATACGTGCGTTGCTGCTCCTGCTGTCACTGGGAAAGGACACCGCAAGATTGAACCCAAAGCTAAGCACTTCTCCCATTGCAAGAAAGATCAATCTAGTAGGCCATACCAAACTGATAATTCGAAGATACTTGCAAAGATATCAAATCATGCATATAAGAATTCAGAGAAGAATCAAATATTGGTCATAGATAAACTTGATCATAAACACACAATTCATCGGATCTCGGCGAACACACCGCAAAAAGTATTACATCGAATAGATCTCCATGAACATCGAGGAGAACTTTGTATTGAGAACCAAAGAGAGAGAACAAGTCATCTAGCTAATAAATATGGATCGAAGGTCGACGATAAACTGCTCACACATCATCGGAGAGGCTATGGTGTTGATGTAGAAGCCCTCCGTGATCAAATCCCCCTCCGACAGATCCCCGGAAATGGTCCTCAGATGGGAACTCACGTGTACAGAAGGTTGCGGCGGTGGAAAAGTGGTTTGTAGCTCCCCTGGATGTTTTCAGGGTATAACAGTATATATAGGCGAAAGAAGTAGGTTGCTGGAGCTGCGAGGAGCCCACGAGGGTGGGGGGCGCGCCGCCGTACCTCGTGGCCACCTCGTGGCTTTCTTGACCTCCACTCCGAGTCTCCTGGATTACGTTTGTTCCAAAAAAGATCCTCGCGAAGGTTTCATTCCGTTTGGGTTCTGTTTGATATTCCTTTTCTGCGAAACACTGGAATAGCCAAAAAACAGCAATTTGCACTGCGCCTTCGTTTAATAGGTTAGTCCCAAAAATAATATAAAAGTGCATATTAAAGCCCATTAAACATCCAAAACAGATAATATAATAGCATGGAACAATCAAAAATTATAGATACGTTGGAGACGTATCAAGCATCCCCAAGATTCCTGCTCATCCTCGAGTAGGTGAATGATAAAAACAGAATTTTTGATGTGGAATTCTACCTGGCATAATTTTCAATGTAAATTCTTTATTGTGGCATGAATGTTCAGATCCGGAAGATTCAAGACAAAAGTTTAATGTTGACATAAAAACAATAATACTTCAAGCATACTAACCAAGCAATTATGTCTTCTCAAAATAACATGGCCAAAGAAAGCTATCCCTACAAAATCATATAGTCTGGCTATGCTCTATCTTCATCACACAAAATATTTAAATCATGCACAACCCCGATGAGAAGCCGAGCAATTGTTTCATACTTTTGATCTTCTCAAACGTTTTCAATTTTCACGCAATACATGAGCGTGAGCCATGGATATAGCACTATAGGTGGAATAGAATGGTGGTTGTGGAGAACACAAAAAGGAGAAGATAGTCTCATCTCAACTAGGCGTATCAACGGGCTATGGAGATGCCCACCGATAGATATTAATGTGAGTGAGTAGGGATTGCCATGCAACGGATGCACTAGAGCTATAAGTATATGAAAGCTCAACAAAAGAAACTAAGTGGGTGTGCATCCAACTTGCTTGCTCACAAAGACCTAGGGCATTTTGAGGAAGCCCATCATTGGAATATACAAGCCAAGTTCAATAATGAAAAAAATCCCACTAGTATATGAAAGTGACAACATAAGAGACTCTCTATCATGAAGATCATGGTGCTACTTTGAAGCACAAGTGTGGAAAAGGGATAGTAGCATTGCCCCTTCTCTCTTTTTCTATTATTTTTTTTATTTGTTTGGGCCTTTTCTTTTTTTGGCCTCTTTTTTTCTTTATTTTTGGTCCGAGTCTCATCCCGACTTGTGGGGGAATCATAGTCTCCATCATCCTTTCCTCACTAGGACAATGCTCTAATAACGATGATCATCACACTTTTATTTACTTACAACTCAAGAATTACAGCTCAACACTTAGAACAAAATATGACTCTATGTGAATGCCTTCGACGGTGTACTGGGATGTGCAATGAATCAAGAGTGACATGTATGAAAAATTATGAATGGTGGCTTTGCCACAAATACGATGTCAACTACATGATCATGCAAAGCAATATGACAATGATGGAGCGTGTCATAATAAACGGAACGATGGAAAGTTGCATGGCAATATATCTCAGAATGCATATGGAAATGCCATGCTTTTTGGCTTTTCCTTCCAATAAACATCAGGGTGCGAATCTAAGTAGTTCCTTGCTCAAGACCACGAAGTAAGAGCGAAGCAGAACCGGTGCTTCTTCGAATCTCGAAATAACAGAACATATAGAAAGTGTTTTTGTGATGAGACCATTCTCTTCGGGGAACCTATAGAAAGATTATCAGACGGCAGCTTGTGTTTCAATCACGGGTAACACAGTCGAGCTACCTGCACTTGTCTGGTCCGATCGTTTAGCGGCTCTTTCTAAGAGACGGGAATGTAAATAGAAAACATCCCCTGGGAAAGCCTCACGGCCTGGTGGTCAGCGTAACAATAATGACATTTGTATAATAGGTAGGTATGGTGGCTGTTTTGAGGAAGGTAAATGGTGGGTTTATGGTACCGGCAGAAGTTTCCCGGTACTAGAGAGGCTAGCAATGGTGGAAGGGTGAAAGTGTGTATAATCCATGGACTCAACATTAGTCATAAAGAACTCACATACTTATTGCAAAAATATATTAGTTATCGAAACAAAGTATTACACGCATGCTCCTAGGGGGATAGATTTGTAGGAAAAGACCATCGCTCGTCCCCGACCGCCACTCATAAGGAAGACAATCAAAAAATAAATCATGCTCCGACTTCATCACATAACGGTTCACCATACGTGCATGCTACAGGAATCACAAACTTTAACACAAGTATCTCTCAAATTCACAACTACTCAACTAGCATGACTCTAATATCACCATCTTCATATCTAAAAACAATCATCAAGTATCAAACTTCTCATAGTATTCAAATGCACTCTATATGAAAGTTTTTATTATACCCATCTTGGATGCCTATCATATCAGGACTAATTTCTTAACCAAAGAAAATTACCATGTTGTTCTATAAGACTCTCAAAATAATATAAGTGAAGCATGAGAGATCAATAATTTCTATAAAATAAAACCACAACCGTTCTCTAAAAAGATATAAGTGAAGCACTAGAGCAAAATTTATCTAGCTCAAAGATATAAGTGAAGCACATAGAGTATTCTAATAAATTCCGATTCATGTGTGTCTCTCCAAAAGGTGTGTACAGCAAGGATTATTATGGTAAACTAAAAAGCAAAGACTCAAATCATACAAGACGCTCCAAGCAAAACACATATCATGTGGTGAATAAAAATATAGCCTCAAGTAAAGTTACCGATAGATGAAGACGAAAGAGGGGATACCTTCCGGGGCATCCCCAAGCTTAGGCTTTTGGTTGTACTTGAATTTTACCTTGGGGTGACTTGGGCATCCCCAAGCTTAGGCCCTTGCCACTCCTTGTTCCAAAATCCATCAAATCTTTACCCAAAAACTGAAAACTTCACAACATAAAACTTAACAAAAAATCTCATGAGCTCCGTTAGTATAAGAAAACAAACCACCACTTTAAGGTATTGTAATGAACTCATTATTTATTTATATTGGTGTTAAACCTACTGTATTCCAACTTCTCTATGGTTCATACCCCCTGATACTAGCCATAGATTCATCAAAATAAGCAAACAACACACGAAAAACAGAATCTATCAAAAACAGAACAGTCTGTAGTAATCTGTAGGTTTCGAATACTTCTGTTACTCCAAAAATCCTGGGAAATTAGGACGTCCTTAATAATTTTTATATTGATCTACTTCAGTTAAAATTGGTATTTTATCACTCTCTGGTAAAAAATGAAAATTATTCTCATGAGCACATACTTTCTGTTTTTTTCCAGCAAGATCAAACAACAATCATTCAAGAAGATCCTAAAGGCTTTACTTGGCACAAACACTAATTAAAACATAAAAACACAATCATAACAGAGGATAGATTATTTATTTAACACTAAACAGGAACAAAAAGCAAGGAACAAAAATAAAATTGGGTTGCCTCCCAACAAGTGCTATCGTTTAACGCCCCTAGCTAGACATAAAAACAAGAATAGAACTAGGTATTGCCATCTTTGGTATGCAATCCCTATGTGGATCTCATAATAGATTCACAGGGTAATTTAATTCTCTTTCTAGGAAAGTGTTACATGTCTTTCCTTAACAGAAATTGGAATCTAATATTTCCTTCTTTCTTGTCAATAATTGCACCAATGTTCTAAGGAAAGGTCTACCACGAATAATAGGACTTGAAGAATTGCAATCTATATCAAGAAGAATGAAATCTACGGGCACATAATTCCTATTTGCAACAATAAGAACATCATTAATCCTTCCCATAGGTTTCTTAATGGTGGAATCCGCAAGATGCAAATTTAAAGAACAATCATCAAATTCAAGGAAACCTAACACATCACACAAATTTTTTGGAATCGTGGAAACACTAGCACCCAAATCACATAAAGCATAGCATTCGTGATCTTTAATCTTAATTTTAATAGTAGGTTCCCATTCATCATAAAGTTTTCTAGGGATAGAAACTTCTAATTCAAGCTTTTCTTTATGGGATTGCATTAAAGCATCAACGATATGTTTAGTAAAAGCTTTGTTTTGATCATAAGCATGAGGAGAATTTAACACGGATTGCAACAAGGAAATACAATCTATCAAACATTATCATAATTAAATTCTTTGAAATCCAAAATAGTGGGTTCATTGCTATGTAATGTTTTAACCTCTTCAATCACACTTTTACCAATTTTAGCATCAAGATCCAAAAACTCCGAATCATTGGGATGCCTCCTAATTAAAGTTGACTCATCTCCAGTCCCATCTTTAACAAGATTCAAATTGCCAAACAAAGATTTAATAGGAGGCACACCAATCAATTTTAGATCTTCATCATTATTATCCTCTAGATCTTCCGGTTTAGCGGACATCTTATTAACTAAGGTGGCTTGCTTATCCGAAATTTGGCCTACTAAATTTTCAAGATGGGCAAACTAAGATTTCAAACCATACAATTCTTTATACATATCATCAAACCCTTTATTCATGTACTCCATAAAGCCTTTCTGTTCTTTAAGCTCATTTCTAAAGAAATTATTATGCTCCAATTGCAAAGACATAAAGCTTCTAACGTTGTTTTCAAGTTCTTCCAATCTTCTAAGGTAAGGATCAACGCTTTTAGGCAAGGCCATCAAGGCAAATAGGCACACAAGAGGCAAGCGAAAAGAGACGAACGAAAAAAGGCGAATAAAATGGCAAAGGTGAAGAGGGGGAGAGGAAAATGAGAGGCAAATGGCAAATAATGTAATGCGAGGGATAAGAGTTTGTGATGGGTACTTGGTATATCTTGACTTGACCGTAGATCTCCCCGGCAACGGCGCCAGAAATTGGCAAGTTGATGGGAGATCAAATCTTGACTCGACTTGGCGTAAACCTCCCCGGCAACGGCGCCATAAATCCTTCTTGCTACCTCTTGAGCATGCGTTGGTTTTCCCTTGAAGAGGAAAGGGTGATGCAGCAAAGTAGCGTAAGTATTTCCCTCAGTTTTTGAGAACCAAGGTATCAATCCAGTAGGAGACTACACGCAAATCGCCTAGTACCTACACAAACAAATAAGAACCTTGCAACCAATGCGATAAAGGGGTTGTCAATCCCTTCACGACCACTTGCAAAAGTGAGATCTGATAAAGATAATAAGATAAATATTTTTGGTATTTTTGTATAGATTGGAAAGTAAAGATTTCAAAATAAATAGTGAACTAGAATTGTAGATTGGAAACTTATATGATGTAAGGTAGACCCGGGGGCCATAGGTTTCACTAGTGGCTTCTCTCAAGATAGCATATATTACGGTGGGTGAACAAATTACTACCGAGCAATTGATAGAAAAGCGCATAGTTATGAGAATATCTAGGCATAATCATGAACATAGGCATCACGTTCGTATCAAGTAGACCAAAACGATTCTGCATCTACTACTATTACTCCACACATCGACCGCTATCCAGCATGCATCTAGAGTATTAAGTTCATAAGAACATGGTAACGCATTAGGCAAGATGACATGATGTAGAGGGATAAACTTAAGCAATATGATATAAACCCCATCCTTTTATCCTCGATGGAAACAATACAATACGTGCCTTGCTGCCCCTGCTGTCACTGGGAAAGGACACCGCAAGATTGAACCCAAAGCTAAGCACTTCTCCCATTGCAAGAAATATCAATCTAGTAGGCCAAACCAAACTGATAATTCGAAGAGACTTGCAAAGATATCAAATCATGCATATAAGAATTCAGAGAAGAATCAAATATTGTTCATAGATAAACTTGATCATAAACCTACATTTCATCGGATCTCGGCAAACACACCACAAAAAGTATTACATCGAATAGATCTCCAAGAACATCAAAGAGAACTTTGTATAAACCGGCCTACCTGGGCCGGATTAACTTCATCAGTAGTTCAAAGGTGTTAAAGCCCAAAGAGGCAGATAAAGGCCCAGGGCCCGTAGTCGGTTTACAACCTGTAGCCGTACACCGGCTTTGTGCATATACTTGTATTATAAGTCAGGAACAAGGAGAGACCAACCCGGATACGAGTATGAACCGGTGTTGGGACTCTCTGAACCGGCAGGCGTCACCCGTGTATATAAGGGGATGACCTGGCGGCGGTTCAAGGGGAGAGACAACAACTCGAGACCTAGGCGAAGCTTGTTTGCTCCCTAGTCATCGAAACCTCATCAATTCCATCACAACTAGACGTAGGCTTTTACCTTCCTTGAAGGGGCCGAACTAGTATAAACTCACTTGCGTCCTTGTGTCTACTTAACCCCTTCAAGCTAACCCGTCGTGATGGCTCCACGACTAAGTCCTTTCTCTAGGACATTTGCCGTGACAAAACCACGATAGTTGGCGCCCACCGTGGGGCCATCGCACGATGGTTTCCAGTTCTTGGAGGGCCGCTTTGAAGGGCTCGAGGGCTATGCTGTAGGCCGGATGACTAAGAGTCGTCGCGGCAGGCTCTACATCGACGACGCAGGCTGGGGCCCCGAGGCTACCGGGTCCCCTTTGGGAGCATTCACGTTTTCATTGGCAAGATCGGTGAACCGGGCCCTGAGCCGGACATCTGCACCGACCTTGTCGAGACGGCTCAGCGTGCGCAATCCGCTCGGGTTAAACCGGCCATGAAGCGTGCCTTCGTGGGAGTCATCCATGGAGGAAGTTATGAGGACGGATCGGGATTTCGCGGGGCGACTATCATTTGTTCCGGTGACGAATCTTCGACCGGAGAAACCGAATCTCTGTATCAGCTACAAGATGGCCGGATTGGAAGCTGTTCCGATGGCGACAGTATTCCGGACCCCTCTGATCTGCCCAACCGGGTTGGAATATTCATGGCCGAAACACAAGCAGCGCTTCATTCTTCGACAATTGCGGCAATGATTTCCGGTTCAGCAGCTGCGATGGCTGCCGGGGCAGGAGGCCCTGTGCGCCCGCCGGCTCAGGTTCTATCAGAACTATTTGATGTGTTGGCTGTGCTTATGGCGGAAGTTAATCCGCCAGATCAGGACATTCACAATACGGAGATTGCAAAGGTAAAGGAACAGATCACCCAGGCCAAGGCGGATCAGGCGGCTGAGGACACCAGGATGGCCGCAGAGCGGGCTGCTTTAGACGCACAGGCCTACAGGCTTATGTTAGACCAGAGCGCATCGCATGAAGTCATGAGGAGGAAGCACCGATCCCGCTTACCTCCGGTTTTCGAGGCCAGAGACCTTTTCAATACTCCAGGGCCAAGAGCCGGCAATCCGCTGGAGGGAAACCGGGCAGAAGCCCCTGGGACCGGTGCACCGGTTCAGCCTCGTCAGATCGACCCGCCTCGTCAAAACACCGTTGTACCTCAGGCCGCTTTAACACCCCCGGGTCACTACTCCAACCCAATGGACAATCTGGTTGCCGCTGCTGCATGGCTGGAGGCCATTCCAATTGAAGGTGACTCACCGCAGGCAGTAGACACACGGTTGGTCAAGGAACTTCTGAGGACAGCTTTGGCCCAACAGGAAGCGTACTCGTACAGCCGCGACCGGATCCACTCGACCCCTCGTCCAAGCCGGAGCTATAGCAGACATATGGGTGAACCGGCAGTGTCGAGTAACGAACGACGTGGGGGACCCCGATACAACAACCCGGCGGGTGGCGCTGATGACGCTCAGGGAGTGGTGGACCGGGCCCGCGCGTGCCGGGAGGCCGAGTTAGCCGCACAGCATCAGGCCCGGCAGCTCACGCCGGTTCGTCCAACCACCTTGACTGAACCTGGTGTTACTTCCAGTTCTTTGGGGGTGCCTTGCCTTATCCCCGCTTTACGCAACGTACGCCTGCCCAGGGATTTCAAAGGCCCGCGCAAGGTACCAAATTACACGGCGGAT
Source organism: Triticum dicoccoides (assembly GCF_002162155.2). Taxonomy (NCBI): domain Eukaryota; kingdom Viridiplantae; phylum Streptophyta; class Magnoliopsida; order Poales; family Poaceae; genus Triticum; species Triticum dicoccoides. Next base: position 222,921,074 of record NC_041390.1, on the reverse strand, counting down.
CAACCTCCAGAGACATGGGTGGAGAGCTATGAGATGGCCATGGAGATGCTTGATGTGGATGACGCGGCGTGTGCAAAATACTTCACCATGATGCTCGAAGGAACGGCCCGTACTTGGTTAAAAAGCTTGCCGGCTAATTCTATCAGCTCATGGGCCCAATTACGGGCCCGGTTTATCAGCAATTTCAAAGATACCTGTAAACAGCCTATGTCGATAGTGGACTTAGCGGCATGCGTTCAGGAGGAAGGAGAATCAACAACTCATTGGGTGCGCCGGGTTTCACAAGTGTTGCACTCCTCAGACCGCATCAACGCTGACACCGCAGTATTAACCCTAGAGGGCAACTGCCGGTTTGGACCCCTGAAGCTGAAGTTGGGACGGATGAAGCGTCATTGCACCGATATGGGGACCCTCATGGCCGCTTTGGTGAAATATGCTGATTCTGATAGTACCAAGGATCCCGAATCTAATGATGACAAGACAGGGAAAGAAAAGAGGAACAACAGCTCCAAAGGTCAGCAGCATCACTGGGTAGGCAATGGCGGAGGAGGCAAGCGTAAAGCGGATGGTAACATGGACTTTGTGGCTAATACCAACGCACAGAACAATGGCCAGTGACGCAAGGGGAGGCCGAAGAATCGTAGTGGGGCGCCCAACCCTAACCCAAACCGCCTAAACTATCTGCTAAGCCAGCCCTGTCCAAAACATGGGACGAAGGAGGAACCAGCAAACCACCTTTGGAAGGATTGCTTTATTATGCAGGAGTTCAAGAATTCTAATAATTTCCGGTATGATCACGAATCTGGCGATGGCTCAGGGTCCGGGCCGGGTTACGGTGGAGGAAGTTCCGGTTCAGGATTTAATGGTAATCCGGGCGGAAATAATGGTCAAAATAATCGGAACAACCAGGGTGGTTACAACCAGCAGCAGCAACAGTCAGGTTACCAGAGCAAACCAAAGCAGTTGAGTGGTGGGCAGTACCACGTCTTTACCACTAGCTTGGACAAGCGAGACCGGAAGGTTCAGAGGCGGGCGGTCAATTCTGTTGAACCGGCCATACCCCGTTATCTACGTTGGTCTGAACAGCCGATCATATGGAGCAGAGAGGATCACCCACCCCAGGTCGATAATCCGGGTCAGTTGGCTCTGGTGGTGGCGCCTCAGGTGGGAGGTTATAAGTTTACCAAGGTGCTCATGGATGGAGGGAGCAGTATTAACATCCTGTACTATGAGACCTGCCGACATATGGGGCTAACAGATAAGAATCTCAAACCGTCTAATACAGTATTCCACGGTGTAGTGCCTAGAAGATCAGCATATCCCATTGGTAAGATAGCTCTGGAAGTGGCCTTTGGGGATGATCATGATTCCAGGTTGGAGACATTGACGTTTGAGGTGGTGAAAATCCAAAGTCCATATCATGCCCTGTTTGGGCGACCGACATACGCCAAGTTTATGGCTCGGCCCTGTTATGTGTATTTGCAGCTCAAGATGCCGGGTCACAAGGGGACAATAACGGTTCATGGAAGCCGCAAGATCGCTTTGGAATGCAAGGAAGGAGATGCGGCTTATGCAGAGTCGGTTTGTGCCACCGAGGAGTTGAAGTACTATAAAGACAATGTTGATCAGGCGGACATGACTCCGTTGAAGAAGCCAACTACGAAGCATGATCCGGCCCTGAAGTTCAAATCGGCAGCAGAGACTAAGCTTGTTGATTTCGTACCTGGCGATTCGTCCAAGCAGTTCAGCATCAGTGCCAACTTGGATCCGAAATAGGAAGGCGCGCTCATCGAGTTCATCCGTGAGAATCGGGACATTTTCGCATGGAAACCTTCTGACATGCCAGGTGTACCGAGGCAACTCGCTGAGCACACACTTAATGTGGATCCTAAATATAAACCGGTGAAACAGTTCCTCCGCCGGTTTAACAAAGAAAGGCGCAAGGCGATTGGAGAAGAGGTAGCCAGGCTCTTAGCAGTTGGCTTTATTATTGAAGTTTTTCACCCTGAGTGGCTTACCAATCCGGTGCTGGTCCTCAAGAAAAACGGCACCTGGCACATGTGTGTGGATTAGACAGATCTTAATAAGGCTTGTCCAGCAGATCCTTTTGCCCTCCCCCGTATTGATCAAATTATTGATGCTACGGGGGTTGTGAGCGTTTAAGTTTTTTGGATGCGTATTCGGGCTATCATCAGATCAAAATGGCAGTTAAGGACCAGGAGAAGACAACATTTATAACTCCCTTTGGAGCCTTCTGCTATGTGTCTATGCCCTTCGGGCTCAAGAGTGCCCAGGCAACTTACCAACGGTGTGTACAAAATTGTCTTCACAAGCAGATTGGCCGTAATGTACATGCTTACGTGGATGATATCATGGTTAAATCCAGGGAGAAGGAGACTCTGATTGATGATTTGAAAGAAACCTTTGATAATTTGAGAACATACAAGATGATGCTTAATCCAGACAAGTGTGTCTTTGGTGTACCGGCGGGCAAGCTATTGGGTTTTCTAGTGTCCAACAGGGGAATTGAGGCTAATCCGGAGAAGATCACGGCTATCACCTCCCTGGCTAAACCGAAGTGTATCAACGATGTTCAACGCTTGGCAGGCAGGATTGCCGCGCTAAGCTGGTTTATCAGTCGCCTGGGTGAGAAGGCAATCCCTTTGTATCAGATGTTGAAAAAGATGGATCAGTTTGTCTGGAGTTCTGCTGCTAATGAAGCATTTGAGGACTTAAAGCGGCAATTAGCCAATCCGCCTGTGCTCGCCGCTCCCGTTGACAAGGAGCCGTTACTACTATATGTTGCTGCTAATGTCCGGGCGGTCAGTGTAGCTATTGTAGTGGAGCGAAAGGAGGCAGGTAAGGAGCATCCGGTTCAACATCCGGTCTATTACATCAGCGAGGTACTCATTGAGTCCAAGCAAAGGTATCCGCATTGGCAGAAGCTGGTATATGGAGTTTTTATGGCAAGCCGGAAGCTTAAACAATATTTCCAAGGGCACTCAATTGCGGTGGTCAGTTCTGCTCCTTTGGGAGATATCATCCAGAACCGGGAAGCAACTGGCCGGATTGCGAAGTGGGCCATAGAGCTGGGGCCGTACGGTTTGAAGTATGTGCCTTGGACAACGGTTAAGTCTCAAGCACTTGTTGATTTCATCAATGATTGGACGGAAATGCAAGCACCTGAGGAAAGGCCGCATCATACGTATTGGACCATCCATTTTGACGGATCCAGGCAGTTGGAAGGCTCGGGGGCTGGAGTTGTGTTAACTTCCCCACGAGGTGATAAGTTTTGTTATGTTCTCCGTTTAATGTTCCCTTGTACTAACAATGCAGCTGAGTATGAAGCCTTGCTCCATGGTCTCCGGATGGCTAAGGAGATGAATCTAAGTCGAGTTAAGTGCTTCGGTGACTCGGACCTTGTGGCTCAGCAAGTGTCTGGCACTTGGGACTTCAAGGACCCACTCATGGCAGCATATCGTCGCGAGGTGGATACTGTCACAGGTTATTTCAAGGGCTATCAGGTGGACCACGTGGACCGGCGGAAAAATGAAGCGGCAGACGCTTTAAGCCGGCTGGGCTCTCAGCGCAAACCGGTCCCACCCAATGTTTTTCTGGATGTGCTGCACAACCCGTCGGTCAAGATCCCTGGTGAAGAGGATTTGGCTATTCCTGATCCGGAGTCTTAATTGATGGCGGCTCTTCACGTTATTCCGGATTGGACGCTTCCTTACCTGGCATACAAGAACCGGGGTGAGTTGCCAGAGGATGAAATTCTAGCCCGGCAGATAATCCGGCGATCCAAGTCCATGGTTATCATCAACGGCGAGTTGCATCATTGCAGTATATCAGGGGCTTTTCAACGCTGCGTGTCTCCTGAAGAAGGCCGTGAAATCTTGCGTGAGATCCACGAAGGAGATTGTGGTCACCACGCCGGTTCAAAGTCTCTGGTGGCTAAAGCGTTTCGCCATGGTTTTTATTGGTTAACTGCTCATGCTGATGCGGAGGATCTGGTCAGACGGTGTGATGGGTGCCAAAGGTTTTCAAGGCGTGCTCATGTACCGGCTCAAGAATTGAGAATGATTCCGATTACTTGGCCGTTTGTGACTTGGGGGCTGGATATGGTTGGGCCTTTCAAAAGGTCCAAAGATAAGAAGACCCACCTCCTGGTGGCGGTTGACAAGTTTACGAAGTGGGTGGAGGCAGAACCTGTTAGCAAGTGTGATGCGGCCACGGCGGTTCAGTTCATCAAAAAGGTGATTTTCCGGTTTGGCTTTCCGCATAGTATTATCACAGATAATGGTACCAATTTATCCAAAGGTGCTATGAAGGAGTTCTGCGAACGGGAGCACATCCGGCTTGGCGTTTCATCAGTGGCACATCCACAATCCAATGGTCAAGCAGAAAGAGCTAATCAGGAGATCTTGAGAGGCATCAAGCCCCGGCTCATGGTTCCTTTGCAGAGAACGCCGGGTTGTTAGGTAGAAGAATTACCATCTGTGCTATGGAGCATCAATACAACACCCAACAGATCAACAGGATACACACCGTTCTTCATGGTTTATGGAGCGGAGGCAGTTCTTCCCAGTGATATCCGCCATGATTCACCTCGTGTCACGGCTTATATTGAAGCGGACAATGAGACAGCACGACAAGATGCTTTGGACCGGTTGGATGAAGAGCGTGACATCGCAGCCGCCCGATCGGCGATTTACCAGCAGGATCTTCGTCGTTATCATAGTCACCGGGTCAGAACCAGAACCTTTCAGGAAGGAGATTTGGTGCTTCGGCTCATCCAAGATTAGACTAATATGCATAAGCTATCCCCACCTTGGGAGGGGCCTTTCGTGGTCAGCAAGAATCTGCACAACGGGTCGTACTATCTGATTGATATTCGAGAGCATAAGGACTCACGTACATCAGAGGAGGAGACTAATAGGCCGTGGAATATAGCTCATCTTCGGCCTTACTACACCTGAGCCATTGGCTATACTTATGTACATATTACGACAATGTATATATTATGATTAAATATAATAAACTGGAACCTCAGCTAAAGCGGGGTATCTGTTCTTTTACATCATGTGAGGTTACACGGAGTTGCTCTAAAGCGGCCTCCGGTTTACCCCTTGAGTTCACTTTGCTAAAAGCATCGTGTTATATCACTTGGAGGATTGGTCGTGTCCGAACCAATACCATGCCTCTTGATAGGCGAGAGCCACCAGATCACTAGGGGACTTGGTCATGTCTGAACCAGTCATGCCTCTTGGTCGGCCTAAGGCCACAGAATCACTTGGGGGCTTGGTCGAACCCGAACCATGACCACGCCATTTGGTCAGCATAAATGCCACGGTTTCATCTGGGGACCTGGCTGACTAGAACCATAGTTACACCTAACGGGAACTTGGTCATGTTTAGCCATGGTAACGCCATTTGATCAGCTTAAATAAAAATTTTCTTCTGCTTCACACTTTTCTTTGAAGGTTTTTTTTTTGCTTTTCATTGTGTTTCTTAAACCGACAATTTTTTTTAATTGATGGAACACAGTTCACGTCAATCCAGAGACTATTTGACCGGTTTGATCCATGTTGTTAACATCCTCTTATGGAGTAACACGGTGTTTATTATAACCTGGCACAGTTTACAATGGTAAACCGGCGTCATATATATATACAGGAGCTGTCATCTCCTCCAAACAGTGTGGGTTTGCAAAACTCCGCTTCAAGATTGGCTAAGCCAACTTCACGCTCAATGACGGCAGGTATTATGTATCTCAAAAATTTGGTCATATACTTAAAATTTTGTTTTGATTTCATATATGCAGACATTATATTCTGCCTGACGGTACAACCGCGGTGGCACTTGACGAATTTTTCATTTCAGAAAGTATATGGAAAGTTCATGACCACAGGAAGAGCAAATTATGCACGAAGGCATATCAACATCAAAGGTATCAGCTAGCCTATTACAAGGCAACATGGTGCCCATAAATAATATAATTGTTTTTCGTGAAGAAGAGGCAGTTTTAAAACCGACTTCTGGTTCAAGCTTGGTCACCAGCCTGGCCTGATGGTTGTGGGTCATCCTGTGCCGCTTCAGCCTCCGTGTCCCTACCCAGTGGCTGGAAATCAACAGTTGTCCAGTCGATTCCCATTAATGCTTGAAAAACAGCTTCATCGTGGATCAGCAAGGACAGGTCAATATCGGGAGCGTAAGTATGCTTACAGATTGGAGGAATCAGATTTTCCGATTCATGAATTGGCGCAGCTATTCGCTTGTTCTGACTGTCATATTGCGCTTGATAACGAGACAAGTCTGCTTCCTCAGCCAACTGACAAGCTAGTGGACGCACCTCCCGGTTTATCGCTCGCAGACCCGCTTCACCGAATTCTGATCCGTCTTCCTTCAAGCTGGGATAGCCCTGAGCCGCTTCAATAGGATCAAAATCCGGCACCCAGGTTTTTGCCCGGATTAAAGCATTGATTGTGCCGGTTCGAGCAGCAGATTTCTTCAGCTCTTCAACCCGGGCAGGAAGCACCGACAGTTTCATCAGAGTATCTTGAATCAAAGTGGGCGCCGGTTTGTTATGAGATGCGGTACAGATGATCCACTGGGCACCAGTATACAATTGTTCAACCAATGTATAGGCGGCTTTTAGTTTCTTCCGCACATCTGACCCCAAGTGACCAATGCGTGTCCCTGAAATACCATAAAGGGTTAATAAACCGGCGACTCTGTCAGAAGGTAGAGCCAATTCAGAAGGCAAACCGGCTTACCAAAGATAGCAGCAGTCATGGCATGCACGTGCCGCTTTATGCTGGTTAATTCATCTGCCACTGGTTTTAGTGCAGCCTCAGCATCCTCGGCTCGTTTGATCAAAGCGGATTTTTCCGTGGCCCAGTCCGCCCGTTTCTTCTTGAAGTTCTCCTTAAGTTGTTCCATGGCGCTTAAGGCACTGGCCAATTCCTCTTTTGCTTTGGAGGTTTCAGCCTGTTGGGTTTTCAGGTTTTCTTGAAGATCGATGACTTGATTTTCTTTCGTCTTCAGCTCCGCCTGCATGCATACAGATATATGTTTCAACAAATCGGTAGAAGGATTCAAGTACCAACCACATAACAAGTTATGCGCTTGGCACTTGGGGGCTAATGCATATTTGATCTTCATCTTTCAATTGTCTACAAAGTCCCAAGATCAATACAAGTATTCAACTTGGCACTTGGGGGCCAATGGCTATTTGATCATATATATTCTGATGCGGCAGTTTCAATTACTTAAAGTACTGGTTTAACTACGCTAAAGTTGAACCGGCCCTTGGGGGCTACATCAGCAAATTTAAAAGCAACAAGATTTATATTATTTAAGTCCCGGTTTGAAAGAATATTCCAAACTGGCCCTTGGGGGCTAGGAGAGTCAGGAATGGAAGCATACAAGCAGGAAGGAGCATATGGAAATTACCTCATATTTGTCTTTCATCATATTAACCAGACCGGCTTCATAGTCACGGCTGGTATACAGCCGGTTCACATAGCTGGAATGGATATCTTGGGCGTTCAGAGCAGCGTAAGTCGTCAGATCAGCGTTCCACTTGCCTTTACCAAAGGCAGCAAGTTCTTCCTTGGCAGAATGTTTTGATAAAGCGACAGGATTGTTTGGCTCAGTATGGCCAGTACCACGTAATGACAACCTCATCATCTTTGGTACTGCCGGTTTGCACTGGAGCTGTTGGCTTGTCAGTAGGCTTTGCTGGACCGGTGGAGCTTTCAATCCGGATGGAACCTGTAGGCTGATGGGTAGGACCTGAGGTGTCAGTAGGTCTCTCTTCTGCAATAAGATCAATATCTTGCTGCGGTGGATCGTTGGGAATATCCTCAGGAATAGCCGCTTCAGCATTGGGTGTCTTGTCTGCTTCAACAATGACATCTTCTTCGGCCGCTTTGTCCAGGCGGGCCTTCTTGCTTGGCCTAGGTTTGGCCCTGAGAAGAATAACAAAATCAAATACAGAATATGTTCTAAGGCAATGTACTGCAAACATCACAATAAGTATAGCTTACCCAAGCACCGTTTTGAGCGGTGGGAGCTGAGTAGCCGATGATTCGCCAGAAGATGAGTGGGAAGTAACCTGATAATCAGAGTCAGACGGATTAAGAGGTTGACGAAAGCAGCCTGCTTTAGGACAAGCACTGACAAGCAAATTAGAGACCTCGGAATGGCGTTTTCGAACCGGACTGTTCGGTAAACCGGCGGAGGTAACTACCTGGCCGCTGTGCCGGGTGATGCGGCGAGCTTCGTGTTGTTGGGTCTTCATAAGAAGTTTAGGATCCAAATAAGCAAGAGGATGAGAAAATTTAACTTTTCGGTTTGCCTGACGGATTTTTTGTGAAGGCAAATTTTCTGAATCGGAAGAGAGAATAATTACCTCTGCGACATCCGCATGGCTGGCTTCGGCATCATCCTGACAAATATCATCATCAATAAGACGGATGAAAAATAAACCAAGTGAGTCAAGCTCTACCTCAAAGTCCGGATTATCCACCTCATTGTCAGGAGTTGGATTAGAAGATGCAGTGGTTCTTTTCCTATGGGCAGTCTTCTTTACAACTTTAGTCTTTTGCCGGGTTGCTCTTTCCAGTTTGTCTGGTTTTTCTGGTTTCTCCTGCGGCAGTTTTTTGCTCCAAAACGGATCATCGCCCTGATTATGCAGACACTATTGTTAAAAAACAATGACCAGACATATCAATAACAGATTCAGCAAAGAGAAAAATTAAAAGTCTTACAACTGGTGGTTTGTTGGTAGTACAGAAGGGAAGCAGGCCGGTTCTAGCGCAGACGTGCTCCGGTTCATTCAGTATCTTGTGCACAGCCTCGGTGATTTCTTCACCGGAGAGCTGGAGTTTTGAGTGTCGCAGTGGGTCATCAACATGGCCAGTATACTCGCACATCAAACCGGAGCGCTGACTAAGAGGCAGTATGCTCCATGATATCCAACAGCAAGCAAGGTTAACCCCTGTTAAACCATTGGCCATAAAAGCTCTGAGCTTTGATAGCTGAGGAGCATATTTACTTCTCTCCTGTGCAGTCAATCTTTATGGAGAAGGGTGTGTATTGCTGAGCCGCTCCGGTCAAAAGCCAGGCAAGGGATTCTCACCAGCAGGGGAGGTATCTTTGCAGTAGAACCATGTCTGATTCCATTCTTTGGGGTGGCTATGCAGTTTGGCGTGAGGGTATGTGACCTCTTTCCTTTTCTGAATCGCCATGCCACCCAACTCCGTATTGGAGCCGTCAGTAAATTCAGTACGACGGTTTAGATGGAATAGGTCTCTGAACAGTTCCACTATGGGCTCCTCTTGAAAGAACGCTTCACAGAGCACTTGGAAGTGACACATATTTGTAACAGAGTTGGGGCCAGTATCTTGTGGATGGAGCTGGAAATCGGCTAAAACGTCCCGGTAAAATTTAGAACCGGGCGGTTTAAAGCCCCGGGCTAAGTGATCTACAAAAACAACAACCTCTCCTTCTCGAGGTGTGGGAGGGCATTCTTTGCCAGGAGCCCTCCAATGGATGATATGTTTGCTGCCTAAAGCACCAATCAGGACTAAATCGTCCAGTTCAGCCTCTGTGACGCGAGAAGGAACCCAATTGCACTCATACACTTGCTTGGCCATGATGGAATCTACAAGGTAAAAGATCCCCGGTTCAAAATTACATTGATTAAAGTGCACTGGTATATACAATGTTAAACCGGAGACAGCTCTATCTAAACCGGAGTTTTCATGAAGCAACCAACGTCTGGCGGTTCAACAAGGGGACTAATGGCATATACCGGTTTGGAAAATTTTCTATAAGGTTAAACCGCCTGATCTAAACATTGAAGCAATTGAGGTTGCGGATGGTTAAGTATGCAGAAACAGGTTTCACAAGATCTTGTTACGGCGTTGGATCTGAAGCAAGTTCAGAAAAAAAGAAAAAATAGTCGAAGATCAAAGCAGAGCAGTATTGAATCAATGGGCAGAAGTATAGGTGAGATCTATGGTTTTGGGCAGGAAAATAGCGGCGGATACTGAAAGTTACCGCTACACAAAGCTAGGGTTCACAGGTGCATCCAGGAGCTAGTACATGAGTATGACCAAGTGATGAACACTGCAAGAACACGAAGCCCTAGATCAGATCTATGTTGAGAAGAGCAGAAGACCTACCAGAGCTGAGGAAGACGCGGAAGGTCGCCGCGGTTTTCTGGTGCGTTCAGGTTGAGGCAGCGGCCAAGGATGATGCAGAAGATGACCGCGGCGGCGGAGCTCTGAGACTGGCGACGCGAGGAAGACGAAGAGGAAGGGCACGAAGGGAAGAAAAGAAATGACCCTTTGGGCCTATTTATAAGGCAAAGGACATGTGTCAGGCGCGTAAATCAAGGGACCACAGATTTTGGAAGTGGAGCTGTCGCCTCGGTCATTGTGAATCTATTAAACAAGAAGATATCATGGATGTTTTCTTTATGACAGATGACGTCACGCCGGTTTACAGCAACCAGAGAAGATGACATCACGGCGGTTCAATAACTACAAGAAGATGTTGAAGACGAAGATTTTTGCTAAGGATTGACATGAACCTGTTCAAATCAATCTGGGGCCTAATGTTGGGGATATTACTACTGGGCATAAACCGGCCTACCTAGGCCGGATTAACTTCATCAGTAGTTCAAAGGTGTTAAAGCCCAAAGAGGCAGATAAAGGCCTAGGGCCCGTAGTCGGTTTACAACCTGTAGCCGTACACCGACTTTGTGCATATACTTGTATTATAAGTCAGGAACAAGGAGAGACCAACCCGGATACGAGTATGAACCGGTGTTGGGACTCTCTGAACCGGCAGGCGTCACCCTGTATATAAGGGGACGACCCGGCGGTGGTTCAAGGGGAGAGACAACAACTCGAGACCTAGGCGAAGCTTGTTTGCTCCCTAGTCATCGAAACCTCATCAATTCCATCACAACTAGACGTAGGCTTTTACCTTCCTTGAAGGGGCTGAACTAGTATAAACTAACTTGCGTCCTTGTGTCCACTTAACCCCTTCAAGCTAACCCGTCGCAATGGCTCCACGACTAAGTCCTTTCTCTAGGACATCTGCCGTGACAAAACCACGACAGGGCCCATTGCACACCTGCATGTTGCGTGGGCGGCCGAAGAGCAGACCTAGCAACCTCCATTACAAAGGAAGTGTGTTACACGGTCCAACCCGGTGCGCGCCGCTCATTTGCTGACGTCACGAAGGCTTCGGCTGATACCACGACGTCGAGTGCCCATAGTTGTTCCCGCGTAGTTGGTTAGTGCGTATAGGCCAGTGGCCAGACTCAGATCAAAATACCAAGATCTCGTTAAGCGTGTTATTTAGAAGTAACCGCAGACGCCGACCAGGGCCAGGCCCACCTCTATTCTAGGTGGTCTCAACCTGCCCTGTCGCTCAACCACAAAGTAACAGTTGGGGCCGTCGGGAACCCAGGCCCACCACTACCGGGATGGAACCACCTGTTCTTTCAGCCACCACACCGGAATCACTCGTGGGTACTCATCGAGACGACACGACTTTAGTCACCACCTGTATAGCATGTATATATGTATGTATATACCCGTGAGCACCTCCCGAGTGATCACGGCCCGATAGTATAGCATGGCAGACGGACTAGAAGGTAGGGCCACTGATGAAATGCTAGAAACCTATACTAAGCATGTAGGATTGCAGGTAAGGTATCAACAGTTGTAGCAACAATGACAGGCTATGCATCAGGATAGGATTAACGGAAAGCAGTAACAGGCTACACTACTCTAATGCAAGCAGTATAGAGAAGAGTAGGCGATATCTAGTGATCAGGGGGGCTTGCCTAGTTGCTCTGGAAAGAGAGAGGGGTCGTCAACACCGTAGTCGTACTGGGTAGCAGTGGCGTCGGTCTCGGTGTCTAGCGAGAGAAGAGAGGGAAGAAACAATTAAATATTAAGCAAGCAAATGCATAGTGATGCATGACATGACAAGTATCGGTGCTAGGGGTGCCCTAACGTGGTATGTGGTGGTACCGGTGAAGGGGGGAAACATCCGGGAAAATATCCCAGCTGTTTTGCGTTTTCGGACAGATGAACCGGAGGGGGAAAGTTGCATGTTCGCTATGCTAGGGATGCGTGGCGAACGAATGGGCTGCGTATCCGGATTCGTCTCGTCGTTCTGAGCAACTTTCATGTACAAAGTTTTCCATCCGAGCTACGATTTATTTTATATTAATTTTAAAAGATTTAAATTAATTTTAGAATTTATTTAATTAATTTAATTCAACATTATCCAGAACAGTATTTGCTGACGTCATCATGACATCAACATGACGTCAGCAGTCAACAGGGTTGACTGGTCCACCTGACCAGTGCGTCCCACTGGTTAGTGACACATTTTTATTATCCAAATTTTAATTAACCTAATCAGAATTAATTAGGGGTGGGCCCCATTGTCATTGACTGATTAATTAGTTAACTAACAGGTTAATTAGTTTAGTTAATTGATTAGTTTAATTAATTAAGTTAATTAATTCTTTAATTAATTAATCAATTAATTATTAGTTTTATTTATTATTTATATTTTTTTATTCTTCTTTTTTAAATGTTTTGGGGGCAGGGCCCCACTTGTCATTGGCCCTAGGGGGCCAACATGGGTCGGGCTAACGGGCGCTGCGGCGTCCGGCGCTGGCCTGCGGGGCAGTTGGCGGGCGCGGGCGCCGGCGAGGCCACGGCGGGGCGGTGCCGTGGCGAAGCGGGTGGCCACCGGAGGAGGACGCCGGGGCCGTGGAGGGGTGCGGCTGGACCGAGCGGCGGGCGTGGCCGGCGTGAGGAGGGGCACCCAGCGATGCGACGCCAGCACAGGTGCGGGGGCGGGGCGGAACAGAGCTCCGGGGCTACGTGGCCGAAGCAGGCAGCGAGCAGAGGCGGCACGCGCGTGGGCACGGAGTGGCAGGAGAGCAGCAGAGGCAGCGACAGCGAGCAGGGAGCGGCGGACGCTTCCGGACAAAGCGGTGAGCGGCCGGGGCACGACCCAACCGCGGTGAGCGCGCAAGAGGAGGCCGGGGCGCTGGCACGGGGAGGTGCAGCGGCAGGGGGAAGAGGGAGGCGGGGCGAGGCTCGCAGCGGCAGCGGCGCTGCGGGTGGCGAGCTACATGCGATGGTGACGAAGCGGTGCAGGGCCCGGGCGATCATGGGTGCGTGATCGTGGGCGTGCCCGGTGTGCGGCGGAAGCAAGGCCGCGCGGAGCAGAGGAGGCGCAGGCATGGCCTCGACAGGGTGAGCGTGTGCTGGGCGGGGGCCGCGGCTAAAGGCGTGGCCGAGCGGCAGCAGGCACGGACGGCGCGTGCGCGAGGGAGAGAGGAGGGGAAGCTCACGGGGGCACATAGGGACTGGGCAGCGGGGCGTGGGGAGGGCGATGGGGATGGTTCGACGCAGGGGAGGAGGCGGCGATGACGTCCGGCGAGGTGGCGAA